>NW_009799179.1:1724612-2031654 GCF_000213175.1 Neurospora tetrasperma FGSC 2508
GAGAATTTGACTTGATGATACCCCTCAAACAATATCCAAACTAGAACTGGGATACTCGTCAGGTCTTCAAAATCGACCGTCTGACTAGTGGGCGAGCCACTAGTCAGGACTAGCAACTCGTACACGACCAGCAACTCGTACCGGATTCTTGTATCGGGTCGGTATATGGTGTGCATGCATTGTACATGCAGCTCGGGGGGTAAAATGTACTTAGACTATATACATATGCAGGTAAGCCCGCTAACTGGGTTAGCGTAGGCGACTTTGGTACTAAGGGTTTTTCTTGGCCCGTGCAAGTCGCTCCCGCGGTACGAGTTGCTGGTCGTGTACGAGTTGCTGGTCCTGACTAGTGGCTCGCCCACTAGTTAGACGGTCGATTTTGAAGACCTGACGAGTAGCCAAGAACTAAGAGAGGATTACTTGTGGTCGATGTGTTGAAGGGTTCGATGCCTGGGGTCTTTGAAAATTCGTTACAGAAGTAGGTACCCAAAGTACATTACTGTTCGCAGAAATTCCTGGATGCGATAAGGGTTAGGGGTATCATACTGGCTCGGCGATAAAGCGTCCCGAGAAGCTGGACTAAGCCATATGCGGATCCAATGTCAACAACCCAGGGGCGATCATCCCTCCTCCTGCCGTCGCGATCTTCAACCGGCAACACCAGCAACACACTGAGTCGGACTGCGTGCGAGCGATATCCTTTGAACTACAAAGACGGATAAAGTATTTATCGAACAATCATAACCCAACGTTTTCCAAGCTTTCGCTCGCAACCATATTCCAAAAACGGGATCTCCAGGATACTGCGCCTGTAAACCAGACCACGCGTAGCTTCACCCAACCCCAGAGCATCGTGCAATCCCATCGCTGGAAAAAAGCAACGACACGGAAGGAAGGAGACAGTGGGGGAGAAAGAACAATATCAACATAAAAATAATGGGTTTGCGCCGAACGCCGCCCCCAGAGGCTGGGGCAGTAGCAGCAACATCGCAGGCACCAATACCGCAAGGGACAACACCGAGAGCCATGACGCCGCGAACAACGACACCAAGAACAATGACGCCAAGAGCAAGGACCACAAGAGCAACAACGCCGAGGTCGGGGTCTTCAGATGTGACCGCCCTTCTTCAACGCGCCGCCGAAGTACTCCAAGTCCTCGGCTCCCTTGATGCCTCTACGCGGGACGAAATAACCATCATCAAGATCTCCGAGCCTATATCAAGCGCATTACACTCAGCTGCAACCAAGAATGCCAGCAGCAACAGCGGCAATGACGAATCACATAACCAGCAACCAAGCACCGCCGCCCCGCGCACCTCAGACGTTTCCGCCCACAGCGCTTCCTCCGCGCTCGACGCGCCCACACCCGCCAGCCTCGAGGCCGATCTAGCGCACTACAAGGAACTTTTTGCCAAGCTCCGCTTCTCCTACGTCGAACAGGTCACCAAAGAAAAATTCATACGCGCCATCGTCGGCGATCCCCCTTTGATCGTCACGCCCCAAGAAAATGCAGACCTCGAGGCGAGCAATATGGCCGCCAAGGCTTCGCTCAAGGCGCTCAAGACCGAAGTCGCCCTGCTCGTCGAAGACCTCGAGTCCCGCTCGCGCGAGCTGGCAGCGCGGTACGAGCGCGTGAAGCTGGACCGGGTCAAGCTGAGGGAGCTACCGGGGAAGATGGAGGAGCTGCAGAAGAGGGTGGATGAGTTGCGGACGAAACAGGCCATCCAGCCAGGGAGCCAGCCGGAGATGAATCTGCCGCTGGCGAAGACGGCGGTGTTGGTGGAGGAGCGAAGGCAGAAGGTTAGGGAGCTGGAGCGGCAAGTGGAGCAGCTGTCGAGCTTGGCGCCGAGGAAGAGAAAGGAGATGGAACGGCTGCAGATGGAGGTTACGGCTTTGGCGGCAAAGAGGGCGCAGGTGAGCGCAGCAGCAAGGGAGGCAAAGAGGCGGAGGGAGAATGCGCAGAAGGCGGGTGAGACGTACGATGAGATGGAGGCTAAAGGGAGGTGGTATCGGGCGAGCGAGGCTGCTTTGAGGGAAATGCTGGGCTTGAAGGAGTAAGGGGATGAAAAATGCGTTGTGTTTTGTTTCAGTTACCTCCATGGGTTCGCGGATTTGGTCACAGAGGGGTGTTGATATCACGGGGTTCGGATCCGGAATACTGGCGTCAGGAGTATGGACAGTGGCTGCCCATGACTATAAGCAGGCGGGTGGAATTGAAGATGCCTTTTGCGAGTGTTTTTGCAATCAATGGAAGTTAGCACCGAGGCCAGGCTATGTACCTGCGCAGTTGTCCCCTTTGGACTAGACTTTGATACCGATCGCCTGCCGTGTGGATCAACACATCGGTTACACCTTGACCCAAATCGGAGATTGATGCGGGACGGAAACGGACTGTTGCCGCTGTGTGCCATCATGTACAATCCCGCGCCAAAAAAAACGACCAATTGTTTTTTGCCCGCAAAAAAGACCAAAACTCAACTTCTTCACTCCTTAGTTTTTATATTCAACTACCTTTTAAAAGCAAATATACTTTAGAAAGAGAGAGGTAAATGGTTATACTTACTCAATATATACTTAGAATTAGTTTCTTTCTTTTAGCAGTATAATGACAACTGTCGAAATGAGAGCATGAAAAGTATTTTCAGTTATAGTGGATTTATAGTGCATTTTAGTGGATGAGATTTGAGATGCTTTTCGGAAAGTCACTTTGGTACTTGCCCTTTCGCGCCCTTTTCAAATGCATCCTTTCAGACAATTTGCATTAGCATCTCCTCTTAAAGATATTTCTAATTTAGACGTAGAGTAACTTTTGTAAAAAGGCTCGTCAAGATATCAAGAGTTGAAGAAGTTGACTTTTGGCCTTTTTTGCGGGTAAAAAAAGAGTTGGTCGTTTTTTTTGGCGCCCCACTGTACTTGGCTTATAAAGTGCCCTCTGCTCATCTCGATCATGATCTCCACCGCTGAGGTTGTACAAGATCTCATCGCCGTGGGCAGTCCCCTCTCCCTACACAAGTGGGATTTGAAGGTGGCCCGTTACGCACCCCAATGAACCGGCGGACTCGACGATCTCGCCTCACCTTTTGGACCTTCCGCTGCTGAAGTGGCTAGTTCGGGAACGAGAATGTCCCTATGCCATGATCACGCCGTGAATTCCCTTGCTCTTCATAGTGTGGTGTGTGTAAACAACCTTCCGGAGCGGGGGAATGGGGAGCGTTGCATTCATCGTAACGGTGGCTTCTCCGCACCGACCGGGGCGATCTAGTCGGGTAGGGGGAAACCTGAAAGGAACGAATGAAGGGGACGGGCCGATGTGGTGATCTGACATTCTCACTTCCACAGCCAAAGTCATCGAGGACAATAAGTACATGATCTTCCCAGGTGTCACCATGTTGATGGTAGCTGGGTAGGTAAAGTTCAGTGACAGACGAGAGGGAAGACTCTCAGAAGGAACATTGACTCTTTGATTGGGACGATATACAAATCTCAACGCCAATCCATCAAAAGCACCAACGACAACCACCATCCACATATCTGGCATGCATATTATAGTTCAAGAAAACGCGGGGAACCTCCGCCCATATTCCCGCATTCCTCGCTGTGTGAACGCTCCGAGACCGGGGGTGGACATGCGGGGGTTCTTGTGTGTTTGGGCGCAGAGCCCTTACGAACCCAATGGACAGACAAATCTCAAAGAAAGGGACTTCGAATAAACTTGACTATACATCGACTAATTTCAAGAATCCAGCAGATCATCACTCTGTCCTCCAAGTCTTCCAAGTCTTCATAGGAATAACCAAGCCGATAACCGCCCTCCCCGAGCCTCCAATAACTCCGCGCTGAATCAAGAGTTCTCTAGCGCCAGGAAGAGTCCAAGTCTAGTGTGAAGGCTAAACACACCACTCACCACTTCCCACCTCGGCACCTCCTCACCATTCGTTGCCGATTGGACTTTTTTAGGGGGAAGTCCAGACCTTTTTCCTTCTTTTGTTTTACGCTTCTGAACCATTGTTCATAGTACAATTCCTCCTTGCATTATCTTATTCACTCTTGATGTCCGCGTGTTACCACTGAGGTATGCCAGAGAGCAAGATTGGTATGGGAAAATATTGGACTCATTTCCAACTTTGACCATCATCCTCTGCGCATTGTCGGCTTTCGTAATGAAAAAGTACAACCAACCAAGTTAGCGGTAAGATGCCCCGGGAGGGTACCTAACGAAGGATAACGGACCTCCGTTAAACGAGGGAGGACAACTCAACCAGGCGCAAGTGAAGGCGTTTGCCCGCATATCTTGGTGTTGTGGGCTACCCACCCCCTTGTCCCCTTGTTGAAGGAACTACCACATGGTTAAGTCATCGGTAACCATGGACAACGAAAAAGCCACCGGATACCCTGAAAGTGTCAATCACCGGTTAGTTCAACTTCACTAACCGCAAGCCATGGTTGATTCCATCGGTTCAGCGGTTCAGAGTTCGGACGTGTGTGTGTGGTTGGCTTCCATGGAACTCGTTTTACATATCCATACAACCCTTTGAATACGGGGAGAGCGGCGTGGTATTTTGTAAGCTGAAGAAGAAGACAAGGTGAAGATCAAGCGGGGTGATACAGTGATACCCGATCTAGCAATAAATCTCAAATCTCAATCTTTCATTCCTTCCGGGCGCCCCGAGGAGCAGATTCCCGTTGCTGGCTACGATAGAACATCTTGTGAAACAGTCCGTTCCGTTCAGGATTGGCGTTGGGGGGGCACATGATGCATAAACGCAACAGCCAACATACATATGTACAGGTATGTACAGCTGAGAAAGAGGAGAAGAAAGAGGAGCATATGTTCGCAGCCCCTCGCATAAATGCAGAGTTCTCGGAAGCGTGCCCGCTTAGAGTGGCAAGTTTGCCCGACATATAATACTTTCGCTCTGGTGTTTTCAGTTCCTTTCCTCTTCCTCTGTCTTCCACAATCCAAGATTGCCGGACATAACCTGGTTGAAGAACCCCCCACGCTGCTCTCCCCTTTTCAAATTCTTTCCAAACAAAACGCTGGGACACACTCCCACTGGACGGTGACGGTGTCCGATACACGAAACTATTTAAAAAGGAAAGCGCACCCATCACAGCACAGCTGCAACCTTCCTACCGCCGCCCGCCCTGCCACGTAGTTGCATATCCCTCCCTACTTTATTCCTTGTTTCCTTACCCGGTGTGATCAACGTCTGGTGCCGCCTATCAGGTCTCAGCTTGAGGATATAAAAGAGTCACATAGTCTTGAACGGAGAAATTCGTTGTTGTCAACGAAAAATTGCCAAAGCGCAAGTTGTCGACAACCTGAAGCGAATTTTGATACAGGCACGATAAGAAGTCAAGTTTTGGTCCAAGCTGCGCCGAGCTGAACAAGCCCCAAGCTTTGCGTTGTCCGCCTTCAAAACCAGCACTACGATTACCAATCAGGAAGGGTATCACAAGGGCGCAGATACGGACCTCATCCTCCCACCTTGTTGAAAAGTGGTCAACAGGTCCTTCCTCCAACAACAGTTTCCCGGGTCACCTTCACCAACAATCACGAAACCACTTGTTTGAGCAAATATCACCTACAATGGCAGCCCGGCAATTGTGGACTCCTCCCAAGGAGGCTGAAGCGGGTCTCTGGAACCCTGGAGCGCCGAGACTCTGGTCCCCTAGAGAAAGGAGCCAGTCGACAAGCACAGTTTCCTCAGTCTTTTCAGCCTCTAACGCTGATGGAAGGATACGCTATTCCGGCCGGCGTTTTGCGCAAATCATCAAGCTGAAGGCCGAGTACATCGACAAGTACCGGGAGGTCCATGCTGCTGTGTGGCCTGAGGTTGCGAAGCAGATCAAGGAGTGCAACATTCACGATTGTACGCCGTTCCTCTTTCGTGCTGAAACAAAGTCGGCAATTCTTGTGCTATCACAACCATGATCATGGCTAACCAACTCGGTGCACAGACAGCATCTTCCACGACCCGGACACCGGCATTCTCTTTGCCAATTTCAAGTACGTCGGCTACGACTATGAAGGCGATATGGAGAAAATGCGCGAGAACCCAAAGGTTCGCGAGTGGTGGAAGATGACAGATGGATTCCAGGAGTCCATGGTCCCGGGAGCAAAGAACAGCGAGTCGGGAGAGCCGTCGTGGTGGAAGCCCGTTGAGGAGGTTTTTTACCAGGCATAAAGTCTGTGGATTTTCTGTATCTTTTCGTTTGTGGTCGGTTTGTTGAATGTCTGTTTTCTATCAGCGCAAATCCTACGGCACCAGCGGGTACTCGTGCCTATCCAACATATGCCCGCTTCTGGGTGTGGCCTGTGAATCTGATCGACGGAGTCGAGCTATTAATTGACCGTTACTTGCGCCAGGAGACTAATACGGCCAAGTTGATTCTGGTATTCAGCAGTGTAGGGCAGTCGTCGAGTGATTTGGAGCCGCTCAGCTTTGGCGAAGCTTAATTTGCGGGGAAGTTGTGTGCATTGACCGACGATCATAGGATGCAGTGCCGATGTGCGCTGTGATCTACCTCGGCAGAAACTTGTCATTGGTGATCTGTTGGGCTACTCCTTCAGTTTGCTAAAGAGGCCGCTGAAGATGCTGGTAGGAGACCCGCCTCCTCCACGATTTCCATGCCGTCTCGCCTCGTTTCGGATCCTGTAGTAGAGTCAAGTTAGCCTCGAGACAGCCAGATTTTCACAACAGCCAAAAAGATGGCGTACCATTCCTCCAAGAACTTGCGATTAGCCAATTGGCGACCATCCGTGACCTTGGTTTGCGTTTGCGCCTCCTGGGCATCAAAACTCAGCAGGGTCGGGATCGAGTTAATCATATAGCTAAGACCCAGTCCAGCTTCCATAACATCAGGAGCATCGTACTCGACGGTGCAAAAGCCAACGCCGCCCTCCTCTTCACCGACTCCGGTTTCGACGAGCTCGCGCAACAAGGGCTCCACTACTCGGCATGTAGGGCAATAGGAGGTGGTCCACAGCGTCAACAGCGGCGTTCGAGAGGAGGATGAGAGAAGCTGGTAGGTATGGAACTGATCGAGATTACGAACACTGAGGACAAAAACAAGAGTTAGTGACCTTGCGACAAATCAATGGCAAAGCCATAATGGATGTACGCACGACTGGTAGATTTGGTTCTTGGCCGCAACGATGCGTGAGGTCGAAAAGGACGCGGCACTCGAAGCAAATTGGTTGCAGGTCACTGCCGCTGCTGCTGGGGTCTTGCCGAGCAGGCGCCTGGAGCTGGGGAGAGCCTGTCTGCCAGACGAGAAGAGGAAATGCATGGTTGCGCAGTGACAGCTTCGGTTGCGGCTCTTTGGCTGTCTGGGGTCTCAATTGGACGGCACTTCTGCGGTCGTTTTTACCGGCAATGATTGTGTGATGTGATGCTGTCGGGCGTAAGCTAATCGAGATCAGAAAGGGAAGAGCGTGATGGATGCGATGGTGAACTGGAGACCGTCTGGGAATTCGGTGGTCACCTCTCGCACCAGCGCTAGTAGTAACCTGGAACAAAATATTTTAGCGCTCCTACGCCAAAGCCAGGGTACAAACAAACAATTGCCTATCCCACCGAGTGCCCACACTGCACACACTGGGGCATACACCAAAACATGACTCCATTCACAGCGGGCAACAACGAACCACCTCAGATGCTTCCATTTCAGGCCGGGTATGGTACCTACAGTCAGCTTAGAAGTGGTAAAAGTGCCCTCTGCATGTACCGAAGTCAACAAACATGATAGGGATGAACTGTATCAACAACAAGAACTGGAGCTAAGGTAGCGAAGAGATAGAGGTGAGGAGCGCCCAGGATCACGCAAAGTGAATGTCAGATTGGTTGCGTCATAACGCATCCAGCCCTCGTCTTTTCTGTTTTAGGGGACCAACGAGGTGAGGGTCCGCCTTTCATTTCTTTGCAGGGGTGCTGCAAGCCATGGAGATCTTGCAATGGCACCACACCCACTTCCCACCTCAATCATGAACATGTGAGCGCTGGCAACTGGGCAAGGGAGCATTCTGGTCTTTTCGAGATGGTGTCCAGCTGAGTGGGAGCAAGGCCGAGATAACCGGCTCGGGAACATTCCATCCCTGGGCATTGGGTTCGTCACTAGAAGCATTGTTGTGCATTTTTATCATTTATGAAGACAGTGTCACGAGGTGGGAGAGACTTTGACTTGATTCCTTGCTGGAAGAGACGGGTTGAATCTGTGACCGCAGTGACTCGGGGGACATCCGAGCACACAGGTCAGTGGGATCCGCCGCAACAGACCGTCGTCGACCCCGGGCGGAGGGCTCCTTCCAAGGGTTTAGGCCCTCCGATGGTGCTTGGGAGAGATAATTCGGCGTCCGATTTGTCGATGCCTACCAAAGGTCCCCCCGGCCTTAACGGATTGAAAGATAAGTGGGAGTGGGTTCGGCGCCTTGAGGTAGGATCTGCGTCGCTACAACGCTGCTAGCTCCGCATCTCTGGCGCATCTCTGGCGCATCTGTGGCATTTGGCTGCGGATACCCGAACTGCCCGTAGTGCGGGGGACCATGAGAGGCGGGGGGTCTCTATTCGGAAGAATGGTGTGAGCTGGTGCGACCGGGCAAGTGCGACACCTACCTTTAACGTGACCGTTTGTCAATTGCGGCCATTCTACAACCGTCCAACAACTTACACGCGATAAGACGGCATCATAGAATAAGCTCAGCGATTGTCACGACTCGGGAGGTAAGCTAATGCGAAGCAACCTTTATATCCTGGCCTTTGATCAACCCCGGGCAGTCCATCTCGTATGCTCCGCTTTCTTTCCGCCAACGGGAGACTCGAGTGCTCGCACACGGGGCCAAAAGTCAAGGAGGACGGCAGGACGATAGACACCAAAAAACCTCGCCCGGTATTTGCGGTTTTGTCCTGGTCTGAACTATTGTCAAGCCCGCCACATCGGCTCATGCCCTGGATCGTCGATCCTTTGCCTTTTTGCGCCGGCCGTGGTCTGTCAGATTCGCCTGATCAGCAGTCTGGGGACTCCCAAAGAGCCTCTCAGGACAGCAAACATGATGCCCATGGAGGCAACTGCAGCAAGAGAGAGTCCTTGTCGACCATCTTCCCTGCCTCAAGACTCCCACTCAATAGTGGTGTACGTGGTCCACCTGACGACTGCTCTGGCTCAACACAAGGAGCCGAACCAGGCGACAAAAAAAACAGAGTTGTGGATCATTCTTCAGCCGTTGCCTTTCAATATGGCCCGATGCCTGGTAGTTTCTCCCATTTTCCGTCAAAGGGCCATCTTGGCTCGGGGCTTGGCGGACCTCGGCGGCGTTTTGAAGGGGCTGGGAACCTCCCGGGACAGACCCCAAACTCCCACGGCAGGGTCGTCTACAGCATGGGTTCGACCCACGCGCTGGTGTGTCTTAGCGTGTTCAAGTGGACACCCATTGATACCACAGATACACCCAAGTCGAAGGCATTTTCCACCCAAGTAAAATCAAAGAGCGAAAAAGCATGCAGCTATTCTCAACAACCGCCGCTTCCTGTGCTCACTTGACCCTTCTCCTCCTTTCGTTTCATCCAGGCGTGCCCTTGTTTCCTGTTTCTGATTTGCGCCATATTGGAGCATCTTGATACCTGTTGAGGAAGGAGAGTTGCCAACCAGAGAGCTAGTTCGACCGGCCCTTGATTTGACGGTTCATGACGGACTACTTGAACTCCGTCTCCCCTCCTTCCTGCATACTGCATGCCTTTCTGTCATCTTTGCCTAGGGTATTCTTCACCCATCTCTAATTCATATCTGCCGCATATGCCTTACATATATCCTACATCCTTCTTTATCGCCGCAAGACAGAACAATATACTTGGTCGTTGTCATCATATCAAGATCTTGACGTCTCCTATATACACCGGTGCCTACGATTCGCGTCTGAACTCGCCCGCACACCTTATACCTTTCACCCCATCCATCTCAACATAGTGCTCTGTCTCGCCAGATACAAAGTACAACAAAAGAGTTTGAAGCAATGGCTCCCGATCCTGAAGCGGGTAGCACACCACAAAAGGGCGGATGGCGGTTGTTTGGACGAAGTTCGACCAGGGAGCAGGACAACGCAGAGATCCCAGGGAGGGGAAGACTACCAAAATGGAATATGGGCATTTTGAACGATAGAGAAACCATTGAAGTACCAGGTAAGTCTACCCAGGTGCATCGTTCTGCATTTACATTAGTCCTAACCTCCTCCCAGGCTCGGTCCTGCTACTGGCCGCGGACCACAACGAGCCCCTTGGCCTGCGGAACGCACCTGCGAGAACTTCCCATTCATCAATCCCAACCGCCGTTATTCGGCCTCCAGAACCCCCACAGGACGAAAAGAAGAAAACGAGTGACGGCAAAATCATTCTCGAACCTCAACCAGAAGAATCTGCCAATGACCCCCTCAACTGGCCAACATGGCGCAGAGATTCCGCCCTGCTCTCCCTGGGCCTTTTTTGCATGGTGGGCGGCGGCATGACCCCTCTCCTTGCTGCTGGCTTCACGGATGTGGCCAAAGAGTTTGATGTCAGCGTCTCGAGCGTATCACTCACGACAGGCCTCTTCATGCTGGGCATGGGCCTTGGCTCCGTGATCTTCTCACCTACAGCTATCCTGTACGGTAAGAGGCCAGTGTACCTCTTTGGGGCTCTGTTGTTTGTCTTAACATCTGTATGGTGCGCCGTTTCCAAAAGCTTCGTGTCTTTGGTGCTTGGAAGAATCTTTCAGGGCATCGCTGTGAGTCCGGTTGAATGCCTTCCGTCCGCCACTATTGCCGAGATCTTCTTCCTCCACGAGCGAGCTTATCGAATCGGCATTTATACGCTGTTGCTTCTCGGCGGAAAGAATTTGGTTCCTCTGGTCAGCGCTGCCGTGATCGAGAGCCTGGGATGGCGCTGGACCTTTTGGTGAGTTTCTTGTTTCCAATGTCGGTACCGAGTGATTTGAAGTCTAACCAGTCACTTTAGGGTTGTTGCCATGGTTGTTGGTTTCTGCGGGTTTCTGCTGTTCCTGTTTGTCCCCGAGACGTTCTGGGACAGAGTGCCTCATCCAAGGAAAAAGTCATCCAGACCAAGCTTTTTCCGCCGCATGTCCTCGAAACAGCACATTCGGCGTTCGGACGCCGCAGGCGTCAGTGTGCCACCCAGCGCTCTACCCAGCGCTCGCCATAGTGAGGAAGGCCCGACTCCAGCACCGGCGGCTAACCATCGCCGAAACGTTCACGTTGGATTTGCTACCGACGCCGAAGAGCATCATGCGGAAAAGGATAGGGAAGCCGCGACACGACAAGAAACCTCTGAGAAACCCGATGAGCTCCACGATCCGAGTGTCCCCATGACAGCAGGTATCCTCGCGGAAGACAGCCATGCTACACGCCCCGAGCTTATCACTCAAGAACCTTCATCATCTGATAACTCGACAAAGCCCCATGTCTTCTACATGCCCGACAACATCGAGAAGCCTAAGTCTCCTTACTCCTCAGAGAGGTTTGCCAGACAGGATCACCCGGAAACGGATACCGAGTCCCAATCAGTGGCTAGCTCCCGCGCGGTGGGTAGCAGAGTTCCATATACTGCGGCCCTGCGTGATCAGCCCGCAAAGTCGTTTGTCCAGCAGCTCAAGCCCTTCCATGGTCGCTTGAACAAGGACAAATGGCACAAAGTAGCTATCCGGCCGCTCATTCTTTTCTCTTATCCAGCGGTCCTCTGGTCAGCCATTGTCTATGCATGCTCAGTCGGATGGCTTATTGTGATATCCGAGTCTGTGGCTGTCATCTACCGCGAAGGTCACTATGAATTTAACGCCCTGCAGACGGGTTTGGTTTATATCAGTCCCTTTGTCGGTGGTATTCTTGGCACGGCTGTGGCGGGCAAGGTATCGGATGTCATTGTGAAGGCGATGGCCAGGCGCAATGGTGGCCTCTATGAGCCAGAGTTCAGACTTGTCATGGCTCTACCTGTGGCCATCACCACGGTCATTGGCTTGATGGGTTTCGGCTGGTCCGCGCAGTTGGGTGACCACTGGATTGTGCCGACCGTCTTCTTTGGTGTTGTCTCGTTCGGATGTTCGCTTGGCTCAACAACCAGCATCACCTTCTGCGTCGACAGCTACAGACAGTATGCGGGTGAGGCCCTGGTCACGCTCAACTTCAGCAAGAACATTTTCCACGGTCTCGTCTTCAGCTTGTTTGTGACTGGTTGGCTCACGGACGACGGACCCAAGACTGTATTCATCTGGATCGGAATCATTCAACTTATCCTGCTCTTTTTAACTATCCCGATGTACATCTACGGAAAGAGAGCTAGAATGTGGACGGTCCGGAAGAACTTTATGGAGAAGTTCTAGGTGAACTTCCGGAGAGTCAAATACACTTGAGGGCTATTGTCAAGGTAGACTGTGGAAGCCTTGTGAGCGGTAACCTGTCACCGATTGGTGAGGTTAGTCATGAGTATGATTAATGATTATGTCAGGAAGGGAGTTATAAGGTGCATTCATTGACTTGGTTGGGATACTTGTACGGATTTTGCATGATACCATCTTAGTAGCGTTTGCATATAGCAGTTTATTGGACATTATTTACTCGACGTCTAGATGGGATCCTTAACTCCGTGAATGTTGGGCCTGCTTGTGTGACGCCAAATTTGTGCTACTCTTGAATAATCGTTTTTGAGCATGGCCCAACCGACTGGGACTTGTTTGCCGAAGATCTTTAATTACTTGTAAGAAGGTATGTAGTGGGAGTGTTGAAGAAATGGGTACAGTGACAAAACACCACAGGGACGTGACATGCGTACTGTGTGCTAGTGCTATACAGTAAATAATGACCCCTCTATTTGCTCTCCTTTTTCTGTCCCTTGCGAGCCCCACTAGAGGTATCTTTTGCATCACAGCTGAGGTCTCGTCACACAAGCTCACAAGGTTCACCTTCCTCGACTTAATTCACTGCCATTGTACAACCCGACTCTTTCGGAAAGAACTTTGTCTTATCTTACCTGCGTTCATCCCATCACTCTTCGTTTGTCTTTAAAACACTGGAAACCACTCATTTCGAACCCGGGGCAACCACAACATCACACTACCTACATATTTCTCTAGGGAAGCATACAGATTATTCTCGCATCAACATACCACCACATCGATACTCCCTTAATACTCACCTACCAATCGATCTTACATTCACGCCTAACCTGAGCGGCTGCTTCAAAAAGACAGAAAATGACATCCAGAAATATCCCCCACCTCCTAGAGCCATTGCTCGAGATTGAGCCGTCCCAGTCACAATCTCAAATCCTCCTAACGGGCATCCTCGGCGCCAACACCAACTGGCTCCTCCTCCGCTACCTGTACACCTTGCTCAAATCTTCTTCCGCATCCAGATCCTCTCCCCCCTCACGCCCACCAGCAGCAGCAGTATCGCAACCCCAAGGCCAAAGACGTCTGGGCACCCGCATGCCGATAGCTGCCGAGCCGGAATTCGAGCTACGCACTTCCACCCACGCGCAACAACAACAAAATGGAGGAGATGCTGGTGATCAGGGTGAGAGTGGGAATGAAAGTGTGGGAGTGTTGCTGGTGAGCTTCCTCCGCGACTTTGCGTTTTGGAAGGAGAGCGCGGGCAGGTTGGGCCTTGATCTGGAGGGGTTGGGGAGGAGGGGGAAGTTGGGCTTTGTTGATGGGCTTTGTGTGGGGTTTGGGTCGTCTGGTTCTGATGGGGAGGGTGGTGTTGTTGGTGGCGGAGGAGGGCTTCCGGTGAGAAGACCTCCGGTGCCATTGGCGGCGACTGGGGGGTCATCAGCAGGAGCAACAGGAGCAGTGCCGGGACGAGGACCACCACAAGCACCACGACCTGCTACAACAACAACAACAACAACCACCACCGGGGGATCATCGTCACAAAGACCCGTCGAAGGAGAAAGGTGGAAGCGCTCTCTTCCCAGTTTGGCAGTGGCAGACGTGAGCAAGACGCTGCACTCTGCTTTGGATGAGCTGTGCCAGAAGAATAAGAAGGTTGTGTTGGTTATTGACCAGCTCGACTTTTTGCTGGCGGCTACGTCGGATGGGAACGGGTTGGTTTCATCAGCTTTGCAGGATTTGCTGTTGGATCTCAGAGAGGTAAGTCGCCGTCGTCCCATGGGGAGATATCTAGGCCAAAGGAGATATTGGACAAAGACACTGATGTTGAATAATATTAGAAATCACATGCTACCATACTCACGCTGTCCGCCGACGACCCATTGATCGCTTCGCAGGTGACCACACTTGACAAGGATCACGCGTCGTTTGTTTTGTCACTGGCGCATGAAGCAGAGATGGTTGTGAGCCTCCGATTGCTTGATACTGGCATCGCGAAGGATGTGAGTGGTGTGGTCAGGATTACGCGTGGCGGAGACAGTGGCGGCGAGAAACAGATAGAGGAGAAGGAGTATCTGTATCATGTCGGGGGAGATGGTAGTGTTCGGGTTTTCGAAAGGGGGCAGTAAGTAGCTGGTGGGTATCAGGCCTGATATTGAAATTGATAATCATCACACATCACGTCATATTTGACATTCGTAGCCCTCCCAAATGTCCAAATGCTCAAGTGAAAAACGGAACTGGAATTGAAGAGTAGTAAAACTTGCTCAACCGGGCGACACTCAGCCCACCACCAAGTCTGAGAGCTTGCTTGTCCGCGGGGAGACTTTGCTGTTTCCACTTCAGCAAAAAGACGTTACGCCATTGTATCTCATGACCATGTTTGCTTCTTGCATGTCAAGAATGCTTTTGAAGACCAAGTTCCCGCGCGCGCGCAAAATGAAACCTCGTGCACCTTTTGCCCGTTGATGTGATGTAGCAGCAGCAAAAAGCGAGTTTAGGTCCGATCCGGAGATAATCCCAGTCCCTGGTTACACCGCGCCCGCCAAAGAAAACGATCCCGTCCCATTTGTCCCACTTCGCCGCCGCCAGTTCACGTTAATCGACCCGAGAGAACCGAAAATCCAACCCAGTTCGCTCGTTTAAGCAGCGACGGGACCCTTGGAGCCCTTGGGGACACCGGTCTGGAAGCCGTTCTTGAACTTGCGAGAGACGGTGCTGAGGTAACGGAGGCGACCAGTGCCGGTGGTCTTTCTGCGCTTGGCCTTCTCAGACCAGTTGTCTGTATTACACACCCTGTTGTCAGCATCCTGACACTTGCGCCCAAGATCCGGGGGAACCCCTTTGGTAGGCGCCCCCTCGAGGATGATGATAAAGAGTCCAACGTACACTTGCGGGTCTTGGCGGCAGGGTAGCCGCAAGAAGCGCAGACCTTCTTCTGGTTGTGGAGCGAACGGCGACTGGTGAATCGATTGTCAATCTCTTGTTCTCTTGTAGCGGGTGGACGTCGTTGATAGTTTTCGTTCATCTTCGCGGCCGTCGACCCATGTATTCTCCTTCCTCAATCGGTTTCGGATTCGTGTCGACTTACCCGCAACGTCTGCAAAGACCGTGGGTCTTGGTGTGGCTGCATGGAGAATTAGTTACCCTTATTCGACGGTGTCCAAGCCGTATGGGTCCTCAACATACCGCTTGCCAAAGCTCGAAGTTCCCTTAGCTGTTTGCGACCGTGTCAGCCCATTGTGTTCCGACCATATTGCATCCTCCTATAGCTGTCGTGCATAATTTCGTCTTCGAGCCGTAGATCGTCCAGTTTACAGTCGCTCAGTGCAACATTTCGACCGGATCGTGAATTTGGTCGTTGGCGAGGGGTCGATCAAAAATGGTATCGGGATACGTCGTGTGTCTGCAGGATCGGGGAAAACCTACTCATTTTGGCGGTTGCTGTATTCAAGCAGAATCAGTATGACCGTAAGGGACCGACTGTTTGGGGTGGAGCGGAAATACCTTCGTCGTCGTCACCGGGCGGAGCGTTGTCGTGAGTTGGATGATTCTCTCAAGTAGGGGATCGCGAAATTTTGGGAATGTGCGGCAAGCCAGATTTCCCGCTTAGGGCTGCCGCGTCTCCCGCCACTGGTGGCTGAGTACTGTGGCTTGCGTTACAGGTTGGGCGTACATCACTGCACTGTGCACTACTTAGCGTTCCGCCCACCCCGTTCCTCTTAGCGGACCCACAATTTCCATGCCGGACAGGCCCACTCGAGACTTCAGTCATTCAAATTTCATGGCAGCACCGCAACGATGAAGCAACTAATGAAGCATCAGTTCTACAAGATATTTTGATGCTTCAGGCTGTATGGTAGTGAATGGCTGTACGGAGCTGATAACCAATGAATACACCTACAAATCACTTTCAAGGGACCACAGCGACCTTGGGAAAACAGACTCTTGTATTATCTCAAATTCCCAGACAAAATACGTCCCTATCTACCTCTAAGCAAGAACGAAGAAGGGAGGTCTGAGTGCTGAGATAACTATCTCTTGTAAATGAGACAAGCAGGACAAAACAGAAAAACATGCCCAAATGAATTGGATAAGATGCAGGTTTGATATACTCATCAGTTAACGGAAAGTCGAAACACTACATGCATCTCTATCACGCAAAGTTTTACAGTGGAATGATTCAAATTCCGAACTACGCCGTTTTGATTGAGAAAAAAAAAATATACTAGCTACAACGTTTCAGACGCTTTGAGCATTGTTCGGACACTCAGGGACCATACTAAACGCTTAAACAGATGCCAACTCCGAATTTCATTTAAATCTTGAGCTTGCTAAACTCCTCCAGAGTGCGTTGGTAGTTCTCCTTTGCCGCTTGGGCATCAGCCAGCTTCTGCTTCTCAGACTCCTGGACAGCCTCGCTGACCTTCTCGAAGCCATCCTTAGACAGAAGCTCCTGTTGCTTCTTGATGGTGAGATCAGTCTTCTGCAACTTGGTGGTGATCTTCTTGATCTCGGCATCGATGTCGCTAATGCTACCGCCAACCTGGAGAAGGACGGTGATCTCGGCATTGATGACATAGACGGCGCAGCCTCTTGGCAGCTCCTCATCAGCGCCCAAGACGTTGACCTCCTTGACGCCCTTGCCGCAGAGTGTCCTGATGGCGGCGAGCTGAGCACTAACAGTAGCAAGGCTGTCCGCAGTAGTAGCCTTGATGAACGCTCTGCCATCCGACTTAATGTTATAGTCGGCAGCCAGGGAGCGGATGCCGCCGGCGCACTTGAGACCAAGCTCATAGTCCTCAGCTTCGGTAGCAAACTCGAGCTGAGACTCAAAGGCAGGGTAGGGAGCAAGCATGATGGTCTCGCCATCACCCTGCTTGCGAGGAAGACGCTGCCAGAGCTCCTCAGTAATGTAGGGCATGATAGGATGGAGAAGGCGCAGCGCCACATCAAGGGCATGATACAGTGTCTGTTGCACGCTCTGCTGCTCCTCAGGGGTACCGTCGCTAAGGATACCCTTGCTGTTCTCGATGAAGACGTCGCAGAGCTCGTCATAAAAGAACTGGTAGGCCACCTTGGTGGCTCTGGAGAACTCGCGGGCCTCAAGAGCCTCATTCATGCCCTTAACGGCCACGTTCATGCGGTGAAGGATCCACTTCTCGGGAACGGAGAACTTGGCGGTGTCAAGCTCACCCTTGGGCACAAAGTCTTGAGGAAGCTTACCAAGGACGTACTTGCTGGCTTGCCAAATCTTGTTGCAGAATCTGCGGTAAGCGTGCATAACCCTGATGTCGAAGTTGATATCGCCACCGCCAGTGGTGTAGGAGAGAAGGGTGAAACGCATGGCGTCCGCGCCGCACTCGGGAATACCGCCGGGGAAGGCAGTCTTTTGGTATTTGGTGGCTCTGGCGACTTCCTCCTCCTTCAGGTTACCGACCAGCAGCTTTGCGTGGAGATCCTCTAGTTCAATACCGCGAATGATGTCAAGAGGGTCAATGACGTTGCCCAAAGACTTGCTCATCTTCCTGCCCTCGGAATCACGAATCAGACTGTGGCAGTACACCTCAGTGAACGGTACCTCTCCGGTCATCTTGAGACTGAGCATAATCATACGGCTGACCCAGAAGAACAAAATGTCCCAGCCGGTCTCGAGCATGCTGGTAGGGAAGAACTTCTTGAAGTCGAGGTTCTCAGTGTTGGGCCAGCCAAGAATGGCCATAGGCCAAAGTCCGGAGCTGAACCAGGTATCCAGACAGTCGGGGTCCTGCTCAAGAGTGAACTTGCGGCCGGCGAACTTGGCCTCAGCCTTTGCCTGAGCCTCCTCTTGTGTCCTGCCAACCACCCATTCGGACTTCTCATTCTCACGTTGGCCCTCCTCACCCTCAAAGATGACGCGGTAAGCAGGAATGCGATGGCCCCACCAGAGCTGACGGGAAATACACCAATCCTGGATATCAGAAAGCCACCTCTTGTAGGACTTAGTAGCACTCTCGGGGGAGATCTTGACCTTGCCCTCCTCGACAACCTTGAGCGCAGCTTCACCCATCTCCTTCATGCGAACCCACCATTGCTCGGTCATCATGGGCTCAATAACGTCCTTAGACTTCTCACAAAGGGGAATCTTCATTGGGTTGGGTTCCTTCTTAACGAAGAGTCCAAGCTTGGTCAGTTCCTCCACAACAGTGTAACGGGCGTCGAAGCGCTTCTGTCCCTTAAAAGGGCCGGCATTATCGTTGAGGGTTCCGTTCTCGTTCAGAATATTGATGAACTCGAGGTTGTGACGCTGACCAAGCTGGTAATCGTTGAAATCGTGGGCCGGGGTCAACTTGACAGCACCGGTACCGAACTCCTTATCGACGTAGTCGTCGGTGACAATGGGAAGGAGACGGTCAACAAAGGGGTGGCGGGCGAACTTGCCGACAAGGTGGGTGTAGCGGGGATCCTCCGGGTTGACGGCAATACCGGTATCGCCAAGCATGGTTTCGGGACGGGTGGTGGCAACCTCAATCGTCTCCTCGGAACCGTCGATCTGGTACTTGAAGTGTGTAAGAACACCGAACTCGACCTTCTTGTCGTAACCGGGGACGTCGAGAAGTGTACGGCCGGTAATCTCCTTGGTCTCGACCTCCAAACCACTGAGCGCGGTGTTCAAGTGGGTGCACCAGTTCACCAAGCGGTTGGACCTGTAGATGAGGCCCTCGTCGTGAAGACGGCAGAAAGTCTCCATGGTGGCAGCGGTGAGGTTCTTATCCATGGTGAAAGCCTCGCGGCTCCAGTCCATCGAGCCGCCCATAAGCTTCTGGGCATTGTTGATGCGCTGATGGTATTCACCCTTCCACTCCCAGACGAGGTCTGTGAACTTCTCACGGCCAAGTTCTTGACGGATCTTCTTCTCCTTCTTCCAGAGCATCTTCTCGACGACGGACTGGGTCGAAATACCGGCATGGTCGCAACCGGGCACCCACAAGGTCTCATAGCCCTTCATGCGGTACCAGCGAATCAAAGTATCTTGCAGGGAGTTGGCGAGAGCATGGCCGCAGTGGAGAGCGCCGGTAACGTTCGGAGGTGGCAGAGGGATAACGAACTTGCCAGCCGAGGGTTTCCTGCAGCTTTCAGGCTTGAAGTAGCCGGCCTTCTCCCACCATTGATACCATGCCGCCTCGACGGCGCTGGGGTTGTAGGCAGAGAAGTGAGGGTGCTCGAATGATTGGATGACCTTCTTCTCGCCAGCGGGGGTGGTATCTTCGTAAGGAGGCAGGGCAGGAGTCTTCTCCTTCTTCTCTTTGGGGGCGGACTGAGCAGCAGGCTGCTTCGCTTTGGCGGCGGCTTGCTTGGCGGCGAATTTGGCGGCCTTGTCGGCCTTGGCCTTCTCCTTCTTGTCTACAAGAGCAAAGAAACAGGTGTAAGTTGGTGGCCACAATCGCACATGGGAGAGTTCAGATCCACGAGCCTCACGAACCATTCTTCTTCGGCGCAGCGGCAGGCGCGGCAACGGGTTGATCTTCTCCCGGCATGGTGACTTTTTTGTTGTTATTGTAAGTCGAATACTGTCGCGGAACAGGAAGAACGCGGGTCGACGTGATTTTAAGCAATGAATGCCTTCTCGAGCTTCCAATTGCCAATCGCCACAACGAAAGCGGCATCCAGAGGACGATAAGGGTCAATGGGCAGCTGAAGGGTTGATTGTTATAGGCGGGCCGTCAGGCTGACAGGAATTTCTGCGGCCGCCCTTCGGAGGGGCAGACGGACTAGGCCGGCCGGAAGCCATGGCCATGAGTCAAAAGATTTCCCACGCACGGGCCCCACTATACCTGTCAGCCCGCGTACACTACATACAACTTTACAAGTGTTTGAGGGGTACCTGGTCACAGAGGCCAAGCCCCTCTCCCCACCCTCCATCAGGGTGCTCCCTTTACCCTATGGGAAGTACCACCATAGCGTCGAGTTTGATTCCATCTTCCGACTCCGATACATGGAACCTACCTTACCTAGAAGTATTTCGTCGATATAAGGGAAGGGATGCACGAGTCACTGTAGTAAGCTAGGTAAGTAAGTACCTAGGTAGCTATTGCCTGTTGGCTTGTTTAGACTCACTCACCAACAGTCGGCTCACATTCGGGTGGCGTCAGTATTTGGCGACCGTTCGAGTCATTTCGTGATTCATGGTGAAAAGGGAACTGGAGACCCAGAATCGATCTTTCCCAGTCATATTTCTTTTCTTATAGCGGTTTTGTAGTCCCGCGAGGGCTTTTGATTTCTCCTCAGCTCAGCTTTCAACGATGTTGGAAGGGTTAAGATATCTTTGAGCTCTTTTAAGAGGTTTTGAGGTTGCTGTGCCTAAGCAAGACCGGAAGACTCGACACCGGGAATCCTTAAGAAACAATTTGTGGAGCTTGTGTCAGAAAGTTCGAGCGGGCATCCCGACATCTGGCTAGGTATGGAGAATATGTCACATGTCACTCGGGAACGCAAAAACGCGCGGAGCCTGAGATGTGACGGCGCATGTACATGTTGAGTCTTCCAGAAAGAAATATCTATCAGGGCAGTGGCTCCCCTTCTTTCATCCACACGATTCACATACAGTAGGTGTGTGCCCGAAATTCTTACAGACCCAAAAGGGCCCGTGTGATCTCTTCGAAGCTGTGGAGTGAGTGCCTTGGGTGCTCGTCTCGATGACGAGGAGCGGTTGCTCCCACAGCGGCATTGCTCGAAGAGGACTAGAGGTAGGTTACAGCAAGCTTGGTGGGAGATCTGGGGAGAACCCATGTGATATCCGCCTGCTAAGGTTAAATTGGACCCTTGTAAGCTCCAGTTGGTGCCCACCAGGGACATCGTGGCACGGCAAAGCACAACGTCAGGCGGGCAGCTTCAGCCCGACAGCACAGAACTCGGTCCCCTCGCAAATGGAATGGAGGCCCAGCCCTTCTCTGCTGCCATTCCTGCCAACCTTTGAAGCCAGCCAGTTCCATTGTCCAGGTTAGGTGCGAGGGCATCTGCCAGCAGTACTTGGCAACCCGAAGTGCGCTCCCCTCCACCCCGCTCCCCCAACGAAACTCATCTGTGAACTTCGCTTTCCGATTTCCAGTTTATTTGATTCCCAACCCCTTCTCCCCAGCTTCAACCCCTCTTCGTTTCTTCCCCCCCTGCGACTTGATACCGTGAACTACAACTCACCGTCCTTTCCTCGACAATTTTGCCCTTACGTTCTGGGCAATCAGCGTCTATCATCTTCCTCCGAATCGAGTAACGCCCATATCCCCGCAACTCGAGCCACCGACGACATAGCAGTGTATACGAATGATCGGGCCCACCGCCACAGACGGCTCGAGCAGCAGCTGGTCCCCATAATTAAAGATTCCAGAGCGCATCGAAACGCCCGCTCCACCAACTTGATACATTGATTTGGCTGCCAGCTTTAGGAGGCGTTTCACGGCGTATATCAGGTGCTCGCGGTGATCAGCCGCTCCTGATCCCACGATGCGTACTCCACGAGTTGCCATACTGGTCCTCTTCTTCTCTGCCTCGGTGTTCCTCTTCTGTCGTGCTATAGCGTCATCTCGCCGCGCGAGCCCAGCAGTTTCGCATCTCGCACCTGAAACGTCCGGGTTGCGATCCTTCTTCTCGTTTAGAGCTCCGTTTACGCTGTTTCCTCCCAATGCAGCCATCAGTCTCTTTGACGACAACAGCACCTTTTTCCCGGCGCGGCCTGCGATATTCGGGCCACCACTCCCGAAAGACGGGCTTAGTGGGCAACTTTGGGCGGGGAGTGGGTTCACAGATGACAATCTCCAAGATGGGCAGGGTGAAGGCGAGCTTGGCTGTAGTGATTTGGTGGGGTGGGAGGGTGCGCCGGGCCGGTTGTCTATCAAGATGCCGAAACAATCACCAACAAGAGACACGACCGGCAGTACCACGTTCGCTCACAAAAAGTTCAAGGGGAGCAACATTGTAGACGGTTCTGCAGTTGATCACGAGACCATCTCGAGAACACACTCAAGCAAGCAGGAAGTGGAAATGGTGGCCGATGATGGGACGGATGATTATCTACACCAAGGATTTCGAACAGATAAAAATGCTTTCGTCGACACTCCCGCAACCTCGAGCTCAGGCCATGCAGACATCCAGTCGATCCAAGAGACAGCCGAGATAACTGGCAAGATTGTGCTATTGAGCCGAGGTGGTTGCGGATTCCTCGAAAAGGTCAAATGGGCTCAGCGGCGTGGAGCGATTGCACTCATCGTTGGTGATAACCAGAAGGGCGGGCCACTGATTCAAATGTCCGCACGCGGTAATGTTGATAACGTTACTATCCCATCTGTTTTTACCTCGAGAACTACTGCCCACCTCTTATCCTCTTTGATGCAACCAGGAAGTTTCCTTCAAGATATTCTCGATGAGAGCGGCTATCCGATTTCAAACGCCCAGCATTCTGGGAAGACCAGCAAAAGAAAATCGCCGAAATGGTCCGCAAAGCACGCCAGATCTACACCTGAAACCAACTCCAAACGACAGTTGACCAAGGTAACAGGTCCTCAGGGAAGCGTGTCAGACAGTGGTACTCAATCCAGCCCTTCGCACAGAAGCTGGATTTCGCGGCTCTTTCATTGGGGCCCTGGCAGTGACAGCGCAACTGATAAAAGCCGGCCTCCAAGCAGCGGCTCTTTGGATTGGATCATAGTGGACGACTGGAGTGATGAAAAAGATAAAGTGATCAAAACCGGTCTTGACAAGACTTCCAAGAGCATTGGCGATAACTCTGCCTTGGCTTCGGACTCTGGCAGAAATCCTGAAGATGGTTTCCAGATTGGAGTTCAAGACTGGCGCGACCCTGATTTGGCTTCCTCTTCGCCCAAGAACAGCGCATCATCTGTTCGCCACGGTGGTGATGAGTCCGCTGGTGATGAGCAAGGGGCTGGTACCTCCGGTGCTTCCTCAAAGCAACCCGGCAAGACTAGCCAAAGTGATACGAACGGACCGCAAGGAGGCAGCATTACTCCTGGCAGCGGCCGATACGACCGCGAGGTCCTAGCAGGCTCGCAGTCTGGACAACGGAGCTCCGACTCATCTTCAGGTTTCTCGGGTGGGTTGATGTCCAAGATATTTGGTGAGGACGACGGCGAAGATTTTCCTCCGTATGAGATACCGTCTTTCTACACCGAGAAATCATCTTCACCAGCAGCTGCAATTAGCCGGGCGGGAAATCGAGAAGGGCTATGGATTACTATAACACCCACAAGCGGTGCCAGTCCGTTTTTCGACACCCTTCTTGTTCTGGTAATAAGCCCTCTTATTACTTTGACAGTTGTATACGCTCTCCTTATACTACGCGCCAAAATCCGTAGACGGAGATGGAGAGCCCCGAAATCCGTTGTGGAACGTCTTCCGGTACGGACTTACCATACTGTTCCTCGTTCGCCAAGTCAATCGTCGAGGGTGCCATCTCCCAGCGGTGCCTCAACTCCTACGACTCCGTTACTCCAAGGGCCATCTAGATCTCGACCAAGGTCTCGTACAACGACAGGAGTCCCTGAACCCGCGGACTTGTTGAGGGTAGATAGTGCCCTGCAAGCGGCGAGGGTGCCGGCTCACGAGAAGGGAACCACTCGCGCTAGCCAGTGGAAGAAGTACATGGGACGGCAGAGGGAGTGTGCCATTTGCTTGGAGGAATACGTGGATGGAGTTAGCAGGGTAATGAGTTTGCCCTGCGGTCATGAGTTCCATGCGGAATGCATGTAAGTGACATCCCCCAATGCCCCTGAACATTCAGAATTGTCAGCATGCTGACAATACAACAGAACGCCTTGGCTCACCACTAGGCGCCGCACATGCCCTATCTGTAAAGGCGATGTTGTTAGGTCTTTGGCACGAGGGTCTTCGTCTACCCCGCGCTACGAGCCATACCGCGATGATGATAGTGAGGAGGAGGATGGCGGTCAGGCTTCTGGGTCCGGAGACAACATGTTCAGATCCGAGTCCCCAGCGAGGAACACTGATGTTGAACAAGGAAGGGCTGCGGCTTCAGCGCCTGAGAGAGGGCGAGGCGGTTTCGATATTGGCGATGGGTGGTTCAGCGCCTTGTCGAACAGTCTCGGGACTAGGCCGACATTTCTAAGCCGAAGGACAGACCACGAGTGAGCTCCAGCATGCGCATTTGATAGAAGGAGATACCTCGGGAGATCGTCATAGCATACGGATTTGGTTGGGACTCGAATCGCAGCGGTTCAAGCTGCAGGAATATTCATTCTTTTGTTACGCCGCATTTTACGCAGACTGGGACCATTCGCGGACATCAGGTACAGACAAGCGTTGGAAGTAGTTCGCGAACTCGGGACGCAATGTCCTCCACGTTCGTTAATTGGTGCAACCAGGCAGATTGGTATTATGGACTTGTTCATTGTCAGTCTGATCCGGGTTACAGTTTGTGTACGCAGATAAAGTTGGAGAGCAATGGTGTTGTGAATGCCTGTTGCGGCGTCCTGTCAAAGTCTCTGGAGGTATTGAGCGGCCGTTGACCATCTCAAGCACTGAATGTAAACCGTATCATGAGTGATACAGTAATGTGCCATGTAAAGCCAGACCCAACAAATGCTGGGAATTTCCATGCCCAAATTATTTAGTTTAGTATGGCTTGGCCTGCTGACTGCTAAACCTGCAGAAGGGCACCACGGAACAGAAGTGAACAGGGGCATGAAAGTGCGAGACAAGACCCTACGAACATCATCCAAGCGTTAAAGCTGCCTGAAATAAAAGAGGAACTGACGCTAGACGGGTATGAATTTCCTGTAGACTTTTGCACTCGTTTTCACATGCGTGGTGGTGAGAGGAAAGGGGGGTAGGAGGGTTAGGGTAAGTACTTTCTCACACCTTAACCATCCCCGCCTGGCCGAAGCAGAATGTTTATGTACGTACATCCCTCGCGATTTCCGACTGAACAGCAAACACAAAACAAACTGGTCTTTTCTTTGTTAATGGCATGTGAAGGTGGGATGGAATAGCATGTGCGAAATTCTGCTCATTTGATCTGTTTATGATTCGTTTGCGCGATCTACATTGAAAACCAAACCACGTCGCTCCTTCTCCGTCACCCTCGAATCGCACGTCCTTCATTCATCTATCTGCCTTGCCGGCCCTCACAATCTAACTCTAACCTTCACTTGCGATACAACAAAACACTCGATAGTTAGTTTTTCAATACCACTTTTCTTTGCGAGACTAACACCACTTTCTCGGTTTTGTCTATTCCTCCTCGATTATCTACCCATGGTGAGGCACGGCGCCCATCATCCTTCTCATCCATTGTCTCTCACATTTCGATCATGGCACGCTATCTCACGCCGGCCAAGATTGGCCTACTAGCTCTGATTGAGCTTTATGTCGAAGAAACGGTACCTAACGACGCGATCATTCCGGTCCTGAGCTTCCTCACCTCTCACATCCTCGACAGCGATTTGCAAAGCACGATGACAACTACGCCAAGCGCAGCAAACCGGTGGCAGAGAGCTGAGCGTAGCATCGGATTGGTCGTTTCCATCAAAGATTTCGAGGACCTCTTGCTTCCCTTTCCGGCGGCCGATCGGCTGCCCGGCCGTCGTCTGTGGGACAGGTTTTTAGAGAAGCTGTGGGGCATCGATTCTCTCGATGCATTGCAAACATTCTTCTCCCGTCAGCCACGAGTGTTGGCGCGAACTAGAGAGGAGCTGCGTCGGATGACAGAGCTTGGAGAGGAACTGCCGTCCGGGATACTTTTGGCGCGGAACTCGCCCTTGGGAGCTTTCGTAAGGAAGGCGGTGTTGGAGTTCACGAGGCTGCAGTTTCATCACTCGGCGGAGCTATGGAAGGCGTTCGTCAAGTACCGCCAGCCTACGGTTTCTTACTGGAGGAGACGGAATCCTCAGTGCGGGAGACTCAGTTTCGACTCGGTATTGATGGAGAGCCAGCATGAATGGGGATCTTTCACGGATGGAATTGCTGTGACGGCATACGGTGGCATGCTCATGGATGAAGAAGACGGCGCGCTACCGGTCAGCACAGACGACATCGAAAGCCTCCTTGAGTTCCAGATCGATCAGATACAGAGTATGTTATCCCTTCGTCACCAGCGTGGAGATGACCCTTCTAATAACAAGCAGAGTATGGCGCAAGAGTGCCCGCGGAAATCAAGGCCAAGTTCCACGCCATGTTAAGAGACAGCCACGTCGTTCCCAGTCTGTCCCATTATCTCAAGTAAGCCTCCACTATCCTCCCCTTTCAAAAGAAAAAAAAAGAAAGAACGAAAAACTGGCAGCTTGCGAAAGGATGTTGACGTCTACAGCTTCTCAGATGCTTGGAGATCCGGTGATTATCCATCAGCGTTTGACTACCTGCACAGATACTTCGACTACACCATGCAAAACCGCGACCGTCTTTTCTACCACTACGCCCTCATGAACCTGGCAATCGTACAGTCGGACTTTGGCTGCCATAAGGAGGCAATGGCAACCATGCTGGAGACCATCTCCACCGCTCGAGAGAACAAGGACAACACTTGTCTCAACTTCTGTCTCAACTGGTTCTATCATTTTGGCCGGGCACACCCAGATCTCGTCCAAGATCTCGAGGCCAACAGCATGATCGGGAGCGGTAAGGAAGCTCTTGCCTTCCTCCGAGCGAAAGCCAAAGAAACCGGCATGCTCGTGCTCCGGAGTTCGGCCCTCCTTAGCGAAGCCAAGCTCAACATGGCCAACGGCGAAAGCATTGCCGGCGCCATGGAACACCTCGTGCGCAGTTCGCATATCATCGTCGAAAGAAACATGAAGAGCCTAATCGGCTCGCAACTATCCGTCACCACCTCGCTCTGGGACCGACTCGGCATCTCCTACCTCTCCACCATGACCAGTGAGGTCTTTTTGCGCGTCCACGCCCCAAGCGCATGCTTCGACGACGAGCTCAAGATGGTCTGCCGGCTAGCCGGCACCCTCGCCGGCAAGGGCAAGTACGACGAAGCCTTCGCCAAGCTCGAGGACGGCATCGACAAGAACTTGCTCCGCGCCGCCAAGCCTAACCAGTACTGGCACCTCTACCGCGGGCTTGTCAAGCTGCGGCGCGACCTGCACCACAACGATCTCGACACGGCCGAGACGCTGCTTGCGCAGCTGCTGCAGATCGGCTCCGAGGAGCTCGATCCAGATGTGGTATTCATTATCGACTCGCTGCACATCGAGGCACTGATCCGGCGCAAGGACTTTGACGCCGCGTACGAGAAGATCGAGCGGCTGATCGCCAAGTTTCGTGATGACCACCGGGACTTGTCTCTGCGTATTCGGCTACTGCTGGTCAAGGCGCACCTCTTTGACTGCATGGGCAGACCGGAAAGGGGGTTCTCAATCACCATGCGCGCGGCGAGCCTTGCGTGGCGTGCGCGGCTGCTCACCCTCCTGTGGCAGGCGGTTGGCGCTCTGGCCAACATACTGAACGCGATGGGCGAGTTCACTGCCGCTGTGCAGCTAGTAGAAGCAGTGCTGCCGCGCTCGATGGAGTCGGAAAATGCTTTCAACACAGGCATACTGTATAGTATCCTGGCGGATGCCAGGATGGGACAGGCTGGAAAAGCTGCAAAGGCCAGGCAGGCGATGACGACGACGGGAGAAACAGCAGGAGCGGCGGCCGCCGCGGCGGCGAGCTTGATGAACAACAAAAAACTCGACCTCTTTACGAAGGCACACGAGGCGCTAGAGTGTGCGTTCAACCACTTCTCTGCGGCGGAAGATCTGGAGAAGCAGTGCGAGACGTTGGCGAAGAGGGCGACCCTAATGAAAGTGCTGGGGGATCATGCTCGAGCGGAGGAGTATGCGGCGCGGTATATGGCTTTGAAGAGGCAGAGCTCGTCGGGCGAGCATTCTAGTGTATGGTCGACAGATACAGGTACGCCATAATATGGGTTGGGTGGGGCTCAGTGAAGCTCCAGTCGGACATTTTTATGGAGCAGTTCGGTTGTAATGACTTGATGAGGAATGGAAAATATGGTCGCCGGCCATAGAGGTTGATGTTTGATTTTATCGAATATGGCCCGGATGTGTGCCCCTTGCCTTGTGTCATTATACCCCTAGTAGAAATGGATGGAAGCTATCAAGGCTGACTGCACTTTGTCTCATGGAGATCCCCAGCAATAGAAGTAGAACACTATTTTCGTCCTGCACATGGGCTTCCGTCAAGAATAAGGTCATATGGATGTCAATGCGCCCCATTACAGAGCCTGATATCAGAATGCAGTTAAATTGATATGATGATTGAGGATCAGTGGACGTGGTGGTGCCTCTAGCACTCATCATGTTCTTCCTCTCCACACTTCATTCACAGTCCCATGCCACCTGCTCTCACTACACGCTAGCTGTCCCAATTCTCTTTGCTTTCCAATGATCCAGGGATGATGCCAGTCTAGCAAGCAAGAGCACAGATGGTGCTTGTGAAGCTCGCATCAACAAGCCACTTACGTGACCTTGTCGCGGTTGTGGTAGTTGACAGACTCGTTCCAGCTAAACAGAGTTGGTGTCGGTCAGTAGTTGTTGCCATAGACTGAGGCTCCTTCGATGGGGCTCGGCTCGCTCAAAGCCCCTTCGTTCAGAAAGGCCATGCAGAAAAGCTCGGTTGTGCGAGCTTCGGATGGGTTAAACGTACAAGAGAGTCTTGTCACCATCGCCCCAGGGGTAGTTGCGGGTGCGGATGTTCTGGTAGGGGTACTCGGTGCGCTCCTCAAGGGGAGGGAGGTGGGACCAGTGCTCCCAATGCTCGTTGTAGAGGGTGTAGGCGTTGTATCCGGCGAGGGCAAGGGCAGGGGGGATGCCGCTGGGGAAAAAGGTAAGTTTCGTTAGCTTATTGTGTTCCATTCCCCTTTTCTGTCCCTCACTCAATCAAGCATTCCGTAGATGTTGACTGTTGATCCCCTTCGTCTTCTCGGCGGTGCACGTCGGCTATGACGTTGGTGTCATGCGCTCGTCGTTGAAGGCGGGCTTCGATCGGAGCTCGATGGAGCTTTATTCGAGCCAGCTGGAAGCTCCAGTTCCTTCAGAGTCGGGGGGGTCCATCCGGGAAAAACCACGCAGCGGGGATCTGGGGGAGTGGGAGGAAATGCGCATACTAGAGAGAGATCTTGCGCCAGAGCTCTAGATGGTGACTCCCGGTTAGCATTTCCCGTCCATCGATAATCGGGGTCGGCAATTGACAAGGGCGGGTGGTGGATTAGGGCGCACCGGTGGTCTCAGCGGCGTGCTGCTTGACGGCCTCACGCTCGCGGACGAAGGCGTTCTTGCCGGACTCGTTGGCAGGGGTGCTGGCGAAGCGGCGCTGGACGGTCTGGCGGACCGCCGGGGCGCGAAGGTTGGCGGCGAGGCGCGCGAAGAACATCTGGCGTTGGGCGAACATGGTTTCCGTATTCGTTGTGGTCGACTACAGGTGGTTCGGAGGAGGAGTGGTAACGAGGTGGATGCGGAATCAGCAGCAAAGGTTGTAGCAAGCTGGCCCCACTCTTTTCCTCCTGCGCTTGGCGGCTTCTCGTGACTCCGGGTGCGAACTGAGTGAGGTCAGAGACCGATCAGCTCATTGCTCAGTTCGACCTCGGGTGGGTGGGTGCGTGGGTTGCGGCTGCTCATGGGGTGTGGCTGGAGTGCAAGGGTGGTCAAAATCAAGCCACATTGCCAAGTGCACGTTCCCGTTGAAAGTTTGAGTTGCGCGAGCAGTCGGAATGACGAAAGCAGCTGCCTGTCAGGTGACTTCGTGTGTGGACCGCCCCGTTCACCTGCGTAATTCAACCGCACGAGCCAATCGTTCGTTTGTGGACGCCGCGAACTACACTACTTGGCGATGGCTTGGCAGCTAGTGACATCGTTGGTCGTTTGCCGCGTTTACTCAAGGTGTGGCAAACTCCAAGAGACTGGGAATATCGATCCATGTAGCGACGTGAGGGAAAGATCAATTGTTCCCGAGACCTGAAGCTCTTGCTCATGCGAAGCCGAACATCGAAGACGTCAGCCCATGTCCCTCTGCTTCTCGTGTGGCCATTGCAATTACAAGCGCCGCATCCGGCGACCAAAGTGACTTTGTTGTGGCCATAAACCTGGTAGATCTAGAGAGCTACCTTAGCATCATTAAAGGAATATCTGAAAATGGGGTTACGGATCACGACGTGGAATGGTGAGATCCTCTTGCGTGTTTTTTTGCTGTATTTTGCCTGGTCTAACTCAAACCAACGTGTAGTCAATGGTATCAGGTCGGTCATAACACGACAAGCCGTCCCTATGAACCAGCTCTGACCCTGCTTCAAGAAACCCATTCAGTTACCAGCCATGGCGGGAGAACCGCACGTTTCAGGTGGGATCAAGTTCCCTATTCAAAGGCACTATCTGGCCGGATGCTCTAACACAGTGAAGGCTATGTTCGACACCTTGGAAGCCGACATTGTGGTCATACAGGAAACCAAGATTCAGCGGAAGGACTTGAGAGACGACATGGTCCTCGTCCCTGGCTGGGATGTGTACTTCAATTTACCCACGTACAAGAAGGGCTACTCGGGAGTTGCAATCTACACTCGTTCCTCGAAATGCTGCCCGATACGCGCCGAAGAAGGCATTACTGGCGTTCTGTGTCCGCCGAACTCGTCCACAAAGTTTCGCGACTTACCTGCTGATCAGCAGATTGGTGGCTATCCCACTCCCGGCCAACTCTCCAGCGACATAGACGAAGCTCAACTTGACTCCGAAGGAAGGTGTGTCATCTTGGAGTTCCCTGCCTTTGTTCTTATCGGTGTATACAGCCCGGCCACGCGAGACGAGACCAGGATCGAGTTCCGTCAGGCCTTCATCGACGCCATGGATGCCAGAGTTCGTAACCTTGTCTCCATGGGGAAAGAGGTGTTCCTCTGCGGCGACCTCAACATCATCCGAAACGAGATGGATACCGCCGGTCTACCAGAACAGCTGAAAAAGGAGGCCATGACACTCGACCAGTTCATCTCGACCCCTTCGCGCCGGTTCTTGAACCAAATTGTTTTCGGTGGCCGAGTGATTGGTGAGCCAGACGAAGGGCGAGAGAAACCTGTGCTGTGGGATCTCTGCAGAGAGTTCCATCCAAAGCGTCCAGGCATGTACACGTGCTGGGAAACGAGGAAGAACGCGAGGCCGGGAAACTTTGGTAGTCGGATTGATTATGTTCTGTGTAGCTCCGGAATCAAGGACTGGTTTGTCGACGCCAACATCCAAGAAGGCCTGCTAGGATCAGACCACTGCCCCGTCTATGCCACCATTAGCGACAGTGTCTCCAGAGATGGTGTCATCATTCCAATCACAGACATAATGAATCCGGAAGGCATGTTCAAGAATGGCCAACGCCAACGTGAATGGTCTCAGAAGGATTGTCTGCCTACCTCCGCCAAGCTCATTCCAGAGTTTGATCGACGGCAGAGCATCAAGGACATGTTTTTCAAGAAGAAAACGCCGTCCAACACGCCCAAGTCAGCCACCCCAGCAGCCGACAGCCAAGAAATTCCCGATTCTCCCAACACATCTTCCATCACGGTGAATGCCACTACTGTACTACAGGAGACCGCCAGCTTCGCATCATCGCCTAAGCAGTGGTTATCTCAGTCAGCTGCAACCGAGCCAGCATTGTCGCAAACATCCCCCGTTCCAAAACGACGAGCTGAGCAGCCTGCGCCGTATATCAGGCCACCGAAGAAAGCCAAGGCTGCCCTCGCCAAGCAGCCATCCTCGAAAACTGGGCCAGGCCCATCGCAAAGTACACTCATGGGCTTTTTCAAAGCGAAGACTCCAACTCCTACCGTCAACCCAGACGAACGACATGGGCCAATAAATGGAAACAACCACTCTCCCGCAACGACAGCCGAAACAGCATTGCGAAACGAACCATTTACAGCGAAAGGAAGCCAACCAAAGCAATCCTTCGAAGTCGACAATTTCGAAGAACGGGACGAACACGCTGTCGAACACAAGACCAACCCGACACCATATGGAGAAAACAGCACTGTCATGGAGGACGAAGGCAAAGGAAAAACAATCTTCGACCCCATCCAGAACAGAGAGTCATGGTCTAAGCTGCTGGGTAAGAGGGTCGTTCCGAAGTGTGAGCACGGCGAGGATTGCCAGAGCTTAGTGACCAAGAAGCCGGGGATCAACTGTGGTAGGTGGTGCTGTTGTTTTCCGCCTGTTTCTTTTGCTTGCCCTCCTTTCTCCCACCCCCCTCTCCCCTCCTCCTGAAACAGTCTGATGACCTCACGCTGACACTCCTTGATTCGCATCTTGTTACAGGCAGATCCTTCTACATGTGTGCTCGACCCCTCGGGCCGTCTGGCAACAAGGAGACGGGCACGGAGTTCCGATGCAAGACGTTCATATGGAGCAGTGACTGGAGTGGGCGGCAGTAGGTGGTCTTGGCTTGTATTGGATAACATTGCAATGGCAAGGCGATCTTGGGTGAGATGCTTTCGTCGGCTGAGGCGGCGCAAACCTTCTTCCCGCCCGAAGTAACAGAAGGGAGGCTACTATTGACATGGCAGAGGCGCCCGTGGTCAAGAGAGGACGCATTAATGGGGGAAATTGCGGTGGAGGCGATGCAAATGATGATAATGAGGGATACACCAAGCTTCAGTCTTTGATTCTGCTGGTGATTTATTGCGCTTGTATATTTCGTGATAACACATAATCGAATCATCCCAAAGTCAATGTCCCTCTGCTTTTCCACAGCTACTCAGCTGTCTCACGTTTTGTAGTTGCGGGATGGGCCGGGGTCCTCTACTGGTGATACTCCGGAATGCTTGACGTCTCACTTGGTCCCCTTACCGCACGACGTGGGAAGCAGACAAAGCAGCGAAGCCAACCGCCGGAAAAACAAGACAGTTTGTAGCACAGCGGAGACAAGTAAGCAAAGCAGACGTTGTCAAGCGAATGAATGTCACAGAGGCATACGAACGAAGAAGTTGGTTTTCTTTTAAATGCTTTTTTTTTCTAAGTAATCTACCTGTGCTCCCTTGTAGACGAGCGAAATAGGCTCCGGAGACTTTGATGAACGTACCATGATGCGCCAGTCACCCCACGCTCCGATATGCTAGCAACAAAGGAAAAGAAACCATAGAATGAGACCAGAAACCGACCCCCTTGGATATCACTGACCTTGCGCCATGCAAAAGCAAACCAGACCTGTCCCTCCCTAATGCGAAGAAAAAGACTAAAGCCGACCTATTATGCCCTCCGCCATGTGACTTGTGTAGTACCCTGAGATACCTTTTACCGAACCGAACCGAGATGCAAATGAGATGTGCACCATGCTGCTTCCTCCTGGAAAAAAAGACTGTCGACTGTTAAGTCCCCTCTGACCGACCCAGTGCATATGTCGCACCGCCCATTTTTCCCTTCTGCTAAGATCCCTTTACCGTGAACGGTGAGATGACGAAGAAGAAAACTGACGCCCAAAGTATGGATGAGTTAGTGCCGATGAGACAGCGCCGACTGTCGAGGAAGATGTGTGCTTGCTGTGACTCTGACAAAGAACAAATAAGGAAATGCGAACCATGAGAAAAAGAAACCGAGACCGTTGTTGCTTGCTGTATCCATGCCGGTGTCAAAGTCTTGTCGTCGTATGCAGGAGTCTGGAAGCCAAATCCGAGAAGGTGAGGCAAGTGACTCTGCGGTGATGTCAAGACTGAGATCCAGCTGCTGATTTGAAATGGCTGATAGAACAGACGGACCAAGACTGAAACTGATGCTGAACTGCACTGATGGAATGTGTCAAGAGAATAAAGCTGTCCACTGCCGGCGAGCACGCCCTAGTGTGCTGTGATTTGAGGACGGTACTCCCTACTCGTAGGATTGACGAAGGATTAACAAGAGAACCATCGACTTATCTGTGATGTCTTGGTTGTTGATCAAGTGTTGCCGGCTCTCCAAATGCGAAGTCGGCGAGTACGAGCGTTAGTCCGTGAATGTGGGACAGCGGTAGTGAATGAGACATGGTCTCGATCAATGTAGTCGCAAGCGTGAGTAAAGAATCAGCACGCCTGCCTGAAAAGGAATCGCATGGAGTCGTCCTCAGTCATCATGAAGTCCGGGTCCTGGGCCACGGACAGGTCGGTCGACATGTCGATAATGTGGTTAGGCTCCTCCCACTCGAAGTCGGGGAAAGGGCCGACCTCCTCGGCTTGTTGAGGTTGAACAACATCGTTAAGTGCGGCTTCTTCGGCAGCCAACTGGCCGTTCGACTCTTCCCAGACAAAGTCGAGCATCCGCAGAATTCGTTGCCGATCTTCGGGCGAGATTACGCAAGGATATCTCATGCGAGGAGGAACGGGATCGGTGGTGGGAAATCGCGGCTGGTCGGGGTAAAGGTGAGGATTCTCAGCTCGGTGACGCTGAACCTCCATTTCCGCCAGCTCCCTGAAGCGAGCTTTTGCCGCGGGGTGCTCGCTGTTCCACAAGCCCGCAACAATTTGAGCTGTAAGATATGGTTAATAAATGTCATGCAGGACAGGAGGGTTTGTTCACATACAAATATTGCGAGCTGAAAGACTCGGATCTTCGGAGAACAGAGTATCCAACAGCCATTGGTAGTAGAGAACGAATTGGTTGCGCGGGCGGCTAGTACCATTGCTTTGAGTTACCGAACTCTGTTCAAAAAAGTTGTTGGGCAGAGTCATGTCGATGGTATGAGAGCTTTGCTCTTGCTGCTCAACATTAGCACCTCCTAGGTTCGAGATGCCCAAGACGCTCTCGCTTGGAATGGTGGGAGTTTGTGCTGGAATGTCTGGTTAGCTTGAGTAATGGGGGCCCAATGTTTGGTGAACTTACAAGGGGGCGAAACTGCGAGTATGTCCCAGTTTCCCCATTCCATCATCATGAGCCCAACTGGATACGTGCAGATCGCGATGCTGGACTCATCGGGGGCAACCATGAGCAAGGCCTCTTCGCCAAACACGACACTGAAAGGAGTCAGCTATGAGCTATAAGAGAAACTTTCCTCGGGCCAACACTCACACTGAGTTGTCCATCGCATAGACAAGATCCTCTTCAGCAAATTCGGCCAGATGGGACCTGAACAGCATTACCTGGATCCTGCCATAGTGAATTGCAGTCACAGGGCTGAGACCGGGTGTGATGTCGCTGATTGCATCAACGTCTAAGGCAGACATTGTGATAGCGGGGTGCAGACGGCGACTACAGGTGTGCTTGGATGTGGTTATGGAATGGATGGGACAGACGAAGTGTAAGAAGATCGACGTATATGAAGATGAATGACAACGAGGACCGGTAGTTGGTGGAAAACGGAATTGTCGAGTGTTGAGTTTGGAGGAAGGAAGAGGGGGTATTTGCGAGAATTTGAGCCGGTATTTGTAGGTGATACGACAATCTGCTCTGCGTGGGTTAATGTCAAGGTGAATGGCAGGAAAGGCCCAATACCTCCCGCACCTCGTCCTCCTATTGTTCGCGGGGAAGGGTACGCATTTTGCTATTGTTTCTGTGGCTTGCCAGCTGCGCACCCTATGTGATTGGTCAAATTGACGTTTGCCCTAAGGTTGGCCGGGAGAACAATAGGAAGGACTTGGGATGAAATTTGGCATACGATGCCCCTCAAATCGGCAAGTGACCTTGGCCGATTCTCACAGGAGAACAATAGGAATAACTTGGGATGAATCTCAGCATGCAGTGCCCCTCTCGTCAAGTGATCTCCACCTCAAGTTTCACAGGAGAACAATAGGAAGGACCTGGATTGGAAACCTGGCAGGCAATGTCCCTCGAAAGATATTTTGGAACCCTGTGTCTTTGTTGGTTCACTTCTTCGAAACTCCGTGTCAACAAAACTTCTCTCCATACTTAGTAGTCGCATGGCAGCTTTCTCAAGCGCTCACTGTTGAGGTTTCCTTTTCGTCAGCTGTCGACATGAATCATCTCAACATGCAACCTAGAAGGTCAGAGCAACCAGCTATGTTCGAAGAAAACCGTGCCTCTAGCCAGGAAGGCCAGGATCTCGAAGTGATGTACAAGGTAGCAATTCTTCTGACCCAGAAACACTCGCTTGCTTGTCACTAATGGATTGGTCAGAAACTCCATCAGCTACAGGCTAGGCTTTCCCGTTCAGTTCTTTCAGAGGCAATCAAGGAGTTCGAAGAGAACCTTCGGTGTCTTTTCCATGAAGCCAAGCTCTTGCTATGCTCAACGAGAACAAAGTATCGCCAAAGCTGGTTCGGGTCTAGCAACGAGTTCGGGTCTAGCGACGAGAGAAGAATCATCAAGGCATCATGCTGCATCATTGAGTCGACAAACACAATTCTTAACTTCCTCTCATTTCTTGAGAAGAATCGAGGATTGCCATCAGGTGGAGATCAAAGACTCCAACAAGCTGCCTACAAAGGCCAGCAGTTTGCGTTCCGCCTCCTTCGCTCACTTACACTTCACAAAGATGCTCAGGAGGTTCCGGGAAAGGACTTTGGCTTGGTCTACGGAAAAGATGTGTACGTACTGAATGGACATCTTTTGCACAGGTCGAAGCAAGAGATCGTGGGGCAGGCGGGAGGAAGAAACTGGCATGTCGACCATACCCTCCATCCTTTGAGGCGCGTTCCAGGCACCCCATGGCACAAGTTCTTTGGCAATCTTGAAGTTGGCGACGACAAGCAACTTCGCCTCTTCGATGATGATGCGGCCGTCGACAGTTACCGAGTCGGTCCTCGGAAGTTCTTTGTGGTTATTCCGGAAACTGCTGAATTCATTTTGGACGAAATCAGCAGCGAGCATCAGAGAGTCGCTACGATTCACACAGAGGTAAGTACTTGAACGTGTCTGAAAACTACAAAATTTGCACGACTGACCGAAGGTAGAATGGACATGTCCAGCCGCCAGCACCGACGTCCATTCAGCAAGAAGTAAGTTCTCCTATCTCGATTCAATGTAGGTAATCATCACTGACATCACGGCAGGCTCTCCTCAGGAAGTTGGACTTTGCCATGACAACATCATTTCCTGGTTATGTTGTAGAAGGACAACCTGAGATTGTGTTTCATCATGAAGGCTTACGCCAGGTTCGTATGATCCTGCTTACTATTCACGGATGATGATGTGCTAACAACCGATCAACAGATCCCCGTTGACTACAGTCAGGAGCGCCAACTTAGCATTCTCTCCCATGTTTTCACTCGACCCGCACTTTGGGGGGAGGGTTTGGAGCTTGCTGATAACTTCGACCCGCGCGACGGTGTGCAGCAAGAGGAGCACATCTATTACATTTGATGGATATGGTAGAATCCGTGGCTCGTACAAACAATGCTAGTTTTAATTCAAGCAAAGTATTATTCGATCAGATTGGTTACTTTTCTCTTAGAAGTTCACAAAGCTGCTATGTGTTATGTAATCCAAGCCCTCGCTGAAAGTTGTGCCCCCAAGGCAGCAAGCCCCCCCCCCTCCTCTCCCCCCCGCGGTCGTCAAGTGAAGGGAGAGAGAAGCCGCTCCACCCAAATTAACCAACCAACCCCATGTCTCCTATTTAAGAAAGCCCAGTTCATCTTTTCCACCTTCACCCAAACTTCCCACCATCATTCCCCGAACATCAACTTCGCAACCAAAATCTCGGCAGCACTTCCTCGCGTGTTCAGTGCTCTCCAATTAATAATTCATCCACCAGAAACACGATGTCGGGTGTCGATCAAATCGTCAAGACGTTCGCCGACCTCGCTGAGGACGACCGTGAAGCGGCAATGAGAGCTTTCTCAACGATGATGCGTACCGAACCTGTTCGCCGAATCCCCGCGGCAAAGAAGAAGGTCAACGGCTTCATGGGTTTCAGATGTGAGTCAAATCTGAATCAACATTGTTGTTGATCCATGGCTGATTGCTCTTCCATTTTAGCGTACTATTCCCCGCTCTTCTCTCAGCTCCCGCAAAAGGAGAGATCGCCCTTCATGACCATTCTCTGGCAGCATGATCCCTTCCACAATGAGTGGGATTTCATGTGCTCGGTGTATTCGTCAATCCGGACCTACCTTGAGCAGGAGAAGGTTACTCTGCAACTCTGGATTCACTATGCTGTCGGCCATCTGGGAGTGATTATCCGCGACAACTACATGGCATCGTTTGGCTGGAACCTCGTCCGTTTTCCCAACGGCACTCACGACCTCGAGCGCACGGCTCTTCCTTTGGTTCAGCACAATCTCCAGCCCATGAACGGCTTATGCCTGCTCACCAAGTGCCTCGAGAGCGGATTGCCTCTTGCCAATCCTCACTCTGTCATCGCCAAGCTTTCAGATCCTAGCTACGACATGATCTGGTTCAACAAGCGTCCTCACCGTCAGCAGGGACACGCCGGTCAAACTGATGAATCTGAAGTTGGAGTTTCGGCGATGTTCCCTCGCAATCACACGGTCGCTGTAGAGGTAGATGGCATCATCAATCTTCCTCTCTCCCATTGGATTCAGCAGGGAGAATTCGGTACCGAGTCTGGATACTCAACTCAGTTTGAGACCTTGTTGGATTCAATCCTCGAGAATGGACACGCCTCCAGCAATGACCCTTACAACATGGCTCTGGCTATCGATGTTCCCATGATGGGTTAGTGGAAGATGAGGTACCATGTCGCATAACTTTACCCGTGTGCTAACCGATTAACAGGATTTAACGGAGGAGCATAGAAGCACGGCGCAGTCACCATTTCCTTTCCTTTGTCACATCTGGATTTCGTGTTACGGGCATACAAAGCGAGGGCGAAAAGGGTCTAGTTAGGTTTCTTTGTGCATACATTTGGGGCAAATCATGAGACTTCAGAATCGAACGGGGTGGAATGGGCAATTACACGGCAAGGAGACAGGTACCCGCCTAGAAGGCGAAAGAGTATCAAATAAAATCAAATCAGCGGCGTCCACCATCTGATCCGGGATGGCCTTCACTAGTCAATCAATATGAACGCAAGCGTCTGCGGTGTCATTGCCGGATTTGACATGTCGTCGAGATGAAGCCATGGCCGCCGCTGACGCCAACGCTTATGCATCTCTTTAAGCGTGTTTTGCGCTAATCTTTTTCCGACAGGGGTTTGTAGCCCAATAATGTCTCGTAAAACCCAGAATACAACCCATTGGCTACTTCAGGCTACTTTCTGTGCATCTGGAGGAACGCTATAATCCCCCTGAAATGGCCACTAGCTGCTAAGAGCTTGGGTATTCCGACTCTTTTCTGTAATGGTGCAAAACACGCTTAAAGAGATGCAGCCTCACACCAGCGCGGTTCCATCTATGTAGTGCACCTACAGTAGAAGCTGTGCCCTTCATTTGTGGATCTGCCAAAGTTGCCTAACTTGCGGTTTCTGGGGGATCTGCATCGGTCCCAGTGGGCTACCTCTCCAAGAAATTCTACATGCAGGCATGTACCCGAAAACTCCGCAGAATATGTGGAACGGACAAGCCTACTAGTAGATAGTTTCCATGTCTACACATCTCGATCCCTGCTAATACCTTTGTTCAAGTGAGCATAACAAATGGGTTCTGCTCGAGAGGAAGTGCACCACTCTTAACTTTACCGCCAGACACCTCAGCTATCTCTGATCGTGTGAAGTTGAAAGTCGACTCTTCCGATCCTTTACATTGGCGTCTGGCGTAGGAAATGCCGAGATACGCTTGAGGCGACTTTACTGCCGCCTTGATGTTTGCTCCGTAGAAAACGGACACACAACACGCAGTACACTTATGCGACTGGAAAAGCTGCGCGTGAGAAGGTGCTGCATCGGTTGATCGGTCTTCAAGGCAAGGGAGGATCTCAAATGGTCTGCTGGTAGTCGAAAAGTTTCATGGTCAGGAGGGAAGAACCGAATTCTAATATCATGTGTTTCTAACCGTTGCCGTCGTTTGCTATCCCCTTCCGCTTCTGATCACTGATAACACATGTTTGTTTCACGCTTTGTTTTTTTCTTCTCAGCTCCCTTGCATTCCATTTGCATGTGTGCCCTCAGCATCTTCACTGCCAGGTGTGTCTGTATATGTTCCCACACTCAAACACCTGTGCAGTCTTGGCGGATGTGTGCGAATGCACACACACACGACTTTTTGGCAAAACGGACCATCGAAACGAAAGACGAAGATGAAGAAATTCAATTATCCTATAGAGAAGACTATTATCTTAATAGTCTCAAGTGCGCTAATTCTAAATCTTGAGTTCGTTTTCTTTTATCTCTTCGTTTAGTAGAGATATAAGCAAATAAAATCTCATCGATGGTCCGTCTTGCCAAAAAGTCGTGTGTGTATGCATTCGCACACATCCGCCAAGACTGCACAGGTGTTTGAGTGTGGGAATGACAGCGCCAAGGCGACTAGCATTACAAGGAATACACTTGTAGTGTTGCAGAATTCCACGCTATAAATCAGATCCTGTACCAGTAACTTATAACGCGCTGTTAAGTCACTTGACATTATCAGTTACCGTAATTGGTGTTTTGATGTGCCATCACATATGCTTCAAGGGAGTTCTCTAGTGGATAAGTTTAGTATGACATTTATATTTCCCGTATTGAGATTCAACACGATAGCACAGCCTGAAAAGAAGAAATGGAACCATAAAAGCGATCGTAACTTACTATAATACAGTTACTACTAAAGGTGTGAGGATGAGGCGAGATCAGTCATACACTGTTTGTTTCATTATTCCAGTCTAAAACTTTCAGGTCTTCTAGGGACGTATCAAACAACCTCAACCACAACCTTGACTTTTGTCTTCGGTTAGATAAAATTCTAGCTTGGCCTCTTACTTTGAATTTACTGTCAGCTACACCGTTTATTTCCTTTATATATTAGTCATTATTACTGAACTTTAAAGATCGTACTACATATTAGCTCTGACATAATACAAAATGACGGGAATTGGCTGAGAACATTTAGTTTCTTTCCACAAGCCTGAGAAAGAATATCATGCTTGCATCTTACCTAGTATATCGACGGACCGATTTAATTAGACATAGATAACTGGTCACTTAGGCCAAAGTTTACGTAGCTGCCATGGAACGCCACTATCCGGCTTTTCTCCAAGCACCAAAGCTATCATTGAGTTGTATCTAGTCTTCCAAGGAAGTCTGGGAAGATCCTTGTGTCTGACAAACTGTCGAAAGTGATATATCAATCAGTGGCGTCGCAGGCGGAGTGTTTGCTAATATGCTTGCCTAGTCCGTGGCTTGGAAGCGTTAGTAAGATCGGCTGACTTGCAAACATCCCTGAGTGTGACTGCACCCATGCTTGAAGCTCAAACACAGTGGCTCAAAATTGTGATTTCGTTCTGTCAAATGTCGTGGTCTTTGCATTACTTTCATGGAGCTCATCGGGAACAGAGTTATTACTGAAGTTTGTGACTAGGTACGGATGTACAACACAATCGTGTTTTCTACATCTTCGCAATGTCTATTAATGCTGGATACACGAAGCCTGTCTGCCTGTGTTGCCAAGTATTCACTTTCCGTAAACATAAGAAAAGCTGGACCTAGAGTCCGACATTGTCGAGACAGCTGTGCAAGCCTCGAACTACTCAAATACCATGTCAATTCCCCGGGTTGGGCCCTACAGTACGAAATCATGGTGCTTGGAGGAAAAGGGACTTTGTGCCTACGAAGTCTCATGAGATAGAAAGCATTAATCTACTTTTCTAAATGGTAAACCCACATACCTAGAGGTAAATTGCAAACCACTTGCAATATCGAGAATGCCCTATGGATTTTGAAAATGGTTAAAAACATTCACGCAGGTAGATGGCTCCGTAATGGGATGTTCAGATCACTACTTACTAGAAATGGCTGCAATTCTCACCAAATCTGTTACTGGTTGTGCACACCCCCTTTCCAAAGCCATCTGTCCTGCTTTCTTATTCGCTGTCGAGTGACGACGGGACACAAATGCTCGATCAGTGTCAATTTTGGGCCTGTGCCTTACATTGCGGTATACAAGCGGACCATACCAGTATGCCTGGGATCGAGATTCAACATATGCGGCGGTCCCATGCCCTATCCTTGACTTGATCTCTTCCTTCCTGCCCATCTTAAATTTTCCTCTCCATTACCGTGAAGGCTAGAGGAAGCTGGATCCAGGTTACATATATTCAACGACTGCGATTCATACGCACTCTGGCAGCCGTCAAAAGTATACAGCATGCTTATCACTTTGAGTTTTAAACACAACCTAAATTCCTGCTTTCGTGAGTTTAGATACTTAGGAACTTGAAGTCACTGTTGAAATACTCGCCTATCCAGAACTCCAAGATTTTTGCACGGAGACTCCGTCCATTCCCTACCCCTCCTTCAAGACCACATACTCTCGCGTAAAGCGCCCTCGTCAACCACCCGGCAAACCGCCACCCTCGAAACCAAACCTCCACGCAGCGGCAAATCCGACTTCCATCAAGAACCACCCGATATCTCTAACAGCAACACAACCAGTGGCGTTCCAGGACAACGAGGCGAAGGACGGTATGGTTTAGGATATCGGATATCAGATGTCGAATTGATCCATGGAAGAAGAAAGGACCAAGATAAAGCGGTAAAGGGAGGGGGGACCATGAGCGAGAACGGGAGTAAATTACTCATGGACATCAAAACCGTCTGCCCACAGAAAACACCAGCGGATCCAATACCTGGCGCTGCCCGGTACATCCATTTACCAGTCATCCAAGCTATTGGTTGGTACGACAACGACGACTCCGCAGGAGCACTTGAATAGCATAACGTGAACGCCAACCGACCAGAGGAAGGAAGCAGGAGAGCGTGATAGTTCGACTTTAGCTTGGCCTGCCAGCATGGGAAGAACTAGGAAATGCAAGTCAAGAGGGAAACAGAGTCCAGACTTTCAGGCTGACGTGGGGAAAGAAAAGAAAAAGAGAAAACAAAATATTGGACCAGGCGAAATGAAGAAAACGGAACTTGAACTCCCTCCACTAGAAATTTTCTCGTTCTGAATCTTGCTTCACGAACGAAAGCAACCACCGATGACGATACAACGAACGGGCTGCGACGAAAAAGCGAAGAGAGGGAGTGAAATGGGCCGCATAAGAAGATGTATGGAGATTGGACAGCCGAGGGCTGAAGAACTAACGCGAGAGGGGAAGGGAAAGCGGAGGCGGAAGAAGGGGTGATATTCAGCAGCACAAAGCATGAAATTTGGTCGCCTACTCAATCTTGATGTATCTGGCAAACTTTCTGGCAGACCGACCGATCGAGCGAGCAGCGAGCAGCGAACGCGAAAATCGAAACCACAAAAAGGGACGTACATCGGCATAAAAGAAACATGACGGATGCCAGCAGTATGACAGCGGGAGTGGCGGTTTGCCTGTGTTACCAAACACCCTCCCAAAGAGCGAACGGAACATATCCGAGGCCGAAGTCACGACGCCCAATTGACGACTTCAGTGGATGAAAAAGAACAAGGTGGATGAAACTGAGTTTAACACTAACACCTGATGACTCCCAAAGGAATTCGAACTAGGTACAGGGGGGGGTAGTTAAGATATAAAACATCTGATGAAGATTTTGGAAGACGCTGCGGGACGAAAACAGAATGAGGGAGAGGATCTGGTCGGATTTATGTGCCCACGCTGCGCATTGAAGCGTAAAGCCAGCGAGATGAATGAAGCCACCGAGTATACTACCTCAACAACCCCATGCGTTGCGGGACAATTAGTCCTCGTCCTGTTGGTACGAAATCTTACGCATCTCGCCAAGTCTGTGGCGAGCAGCATTCAATGCGTTTTCGAGTTGAAGGATTTCGACCTGTGATGGGGAGAGAATGACTTGGTCAGCAATGAACCATGATAGGCAAGACCAAGGGTACCGGAAATAAAAGAAGGAGGAAACCTCGAAGGAAATACGTACCTGTTGCTCCATCTCGCGCACCTTGAACTCGTGCGACCCAAGCTTGCTGTAGTCCACTTGCTCATCCTCGGCACTGCGGTCCTTGATCATGCTCTGGACTTGTCTGACGAGCGCACGGCAGGCGGCACCGACAGCCTTGCTGGCCTCTTCCAGGCTCTCCTGGTTCTTGCTCATAAAGCCGGCCTTCACACGGCTGGCAGCCACGAGCTGGGCGGTGGAGGCCGCAACATTATTAGATGCAACGATGAGCTGCTCAGGGCTGTTGCGGTTGGAAAGAACACCGTCAGCAGTCTCGATGAGAGTGCTGGTAGAGTTAGCAACAGCCTTGGCGGCGGAAATGAGACCCTCGGTCCATCTGTTGTTCTTCTTGTAGAAGGCGGTGCGCGAAGACGAGCCACGACCAGCTTGTACAATCTCCTGCTGTGTAGCGGTGGCAGCCTTGATGAGCTGCGCGATAGCAGTAGTAATGGCCATGGCGGCATCGAGGATTGAGTCGTGGACCTTGAGTTCGTAGGTAGTATATCCATCGCGAGGCTTGTTCTTGAGCTTCTGCAAACGGGCAACGGCAGCAGCAATGGCATCGGCCGCCCTGCTGAGTTCTTGATCGACGATGCCGCCAAGGTCACCCTTGTTAGCGAGCTGGCCAAAGCCAGGGGCGAAGGTCTCGACAAGCTTGTTCAGCTTTTGTAGGTTGATCTGGACGTCGTTATTGCTGTTGATGACGACGTCGGTCTTCTGAAGGGGATCCATGCCCTCAAGGCGGAAGCTCAACAGACCGCGGAAGAACTTGACTGTCGAATGGGCAGATGAACGAGCACCGTTGATCAAAGAGTCTCCCTTCTTCTCGTCAGTAGCGAGGCGAACGAGACCCTTGGTGTTGCTGCACACATCGGCGATGGCGCCAGCGAAAACGTTGGCGTTCTTGATCAGCTCCGCCGGACTGCTGCTGGGACCATCGGCGATGAAGACGTTGAAAGCGGTAGCGAACTCCGTGGCACTCGCAGACGCCTTCTCAATCTGCGAGAGGACATAGGAAGGCGAGGCGTTCTGGTTTCCGGCTTGCATGTCAGAATCGAGCTCATACATGGCATCATCAACACGCTGAACGCTAGCTTGAAGCACAGAGTCGATAATCTCGTTGACCTTCTCCAGCTGGGAGAGGATCAAAGCGTCCAGCTGGCCGTCAAGGGCTGAATCGGAGACACCCTGGTTGTTCCTGAGCTCATTGAGCTCGATCAGTGTCTGGTCCATGCCAGCTTTGTATACCTCGAGCTCCTCCTCCTTCTCGCGAAGTAGCGCTTCAAGATCCGAGCTTCCATCCCGTAGCTTGGCTTGGGCCTCTTCCAGTGCTCGTGACTTGATACGCAAAGCTTCCTCCAGATCGGCCATCTCGCGGTTGTACTTGGAAAGCATTGTAGAAAGCTCGTTGCCCTTGCTGCGCTCCAGATTATCGGCGCGGTCCAAGGCCATCCGCAACTCCCTCTTGAGCTTCTCAACCTCGTCCTTATTCGAGCCTTGCAGCCTGTCCTTTTCATGAAGAGCACGATCGCGCTCACGAATCATGTCTGCCAGCTCCAAGTTCTTGGTCTTGATCTCACGCTCAAGCTTCTCCCGCTTCTCAATCGCTTCCTGAGCGGAAGCCGCTTTCAGCTGTACCGTCTTGAACTTTTGGAGGAGATCGAGATGCTCGTGGCGAAGCTGGGAATAGAGCTTCGCAAGCGCTTCATACTTTGTCCTCCAAGTGTTGAGTTGTTCTTGTAGAGCACGGATTTGGTCGTCTCGGCTGTTTATTTGCTGCCCGTAGTTACCCTGGATTTGTTGCAACTCGCTTTCTAGAGCCTTGACCCTTTGGTCGTACTGCTGAAGCATTAGTTGATCCCGCTCGTACTGGGCCCGGGCATTCAGATTCTCCTGTTCAAGCTCAGCAAGCCGCCCTTGAGTCTGCCATTGTGTCTGCTGGGCCATCAAGGCCTCTTGCTCCCTTTGCTGTTGCTCCATCAACCGCCGTTGCTGTTCTTCGAAATCACGTTGCGCTTGTAGTTGTGCTTGCTGCTGCGCTAGCAACGCCTGCTGCTGCTGTGCTTCCAAAACCCGCTGCTGCTCCTCGTATTCCCGGTTCTGTCTGTCAAGCTCATTCTTCCAGAACTCGGCCATGTCATCGGGCTCTTCGGATTTCGGTGCTGGGGGCGGAGGTGTCGGGCGCTTTTCGATTTCGTGCTTTGGCCGAGCAGGCAAAGCAGGTGCGTTCTCATCCTCGGCCAGGAGGTTGGGCGGATCCTGGGGAAGCTTGGGAATCGTGATCAGACTGGTGAGATAGCGGAGGTTTGAGCACTCGTAGTAAAACTTGACCAGTCGGTAATGCTGGGCATCGTATCTTCCGCGCAACGGTTCCAGCGCCTCGGCGTCGCCAGTAGATGAGTGCATGGCGCGCAACATGCTGGTGATGAACTTGTAGATGCCATAGCTTTCGGTGACGAGGGGGACGAGGGCAGATATCCTGCACTCGTTGTTGCCGACGTTCCGGAAGTGAGAGAAGATGAGCTTCTGGAACTGGTCAATTTTATCCTGCAGCGTCATGAGGTCGGTAATGGTTTCGTAACCCTCGTTCGGATCGTTGATGGCCTTGAGACTGATGTATTCCTCGTACTCGAACGTGCCGTTGAACTCGGGGTGCTGTTGGTGAAAAGAAAGCTTGGCAAGGAGATAATAAACGTATTCCTTGATCAAGGGCCCATATCCACGCATACCTTCGCCGCCCATGCCGCGGTTCAGACTGTCAATCCAACCGCGGTTTGCCATGGCCTCTCTCAGTGTCGCCGGGTGGCCCTCCTGTAAGACCTTGTGAATGGTGATGAGGGCCTTGAAAGTCTGGACCTCGTCGGCCATGATAGGCTGAACCTTCATGCCTGCCCAGAAGGATTGGGAAGACTTGTGGTCCCATGTGTAAACGATACAACTTCGAACATGCTTGCGTTTCGGGGCAGACTCTTCGGCGCTGGTGGCCTTTCGGATGTTGATGGCCAGTTCGGCTTCGGATCTGTGCAGCGGCAGTATCGGTCAGTATACATGCGCCTCGCTAGCCATTTGGGAAGTATGATATGGACAAACGCACTTGGTATGATCGAGACTCCGTATGGTCGCCATGTTGGGCAGTCAAAGGGAAGCCGTGTCTTTGAAATGATTATATTAGGTATAGATGGAGTTGGCAGTTGGCAAGTTATTGTGACTGCGACAGCGACCCGTTCTGGCAGAGGGTTGGGGCGCACGGCTTGGTAGGTGCTTCAATTAAAGATGGAGGAGCAGTCCAAACTGAGCAATAGATGAGCAGAACTCGAGAATATCACGCGGCGACGAATCTTGTCGTCGTCGGCGCCGTCGTCGTCGTCAGCCTTTCCACTTGGGCCAACAGGAAGTGAGCTATGACACCTGCGGGTAAAGAAGAAACAGGAGGAAGGTCGTACGGCGTCTGGGTACAGCCACCTACGGTCTCGCAGCTCCCAGCATCTTGCCTTGGCAATCGTGACCAATGGAAATACCGGAGGCTTCAGTGGGGGACATTGCAGTGAGGACCCGATTGACGGCCCGCTAATTTGAGATTCATTAAAGACCAGGCCGTCATTTGACTCCCTATGAATGCCCCTTACCCGCTGGCCGCTTGGTAGCCCAGGTAACTTCATATTGTACCTGGAGACGGGACTGCGTACCACTTGGACGGGATGCATCGAACCGCATGATCCATCCAGCCATCTGAGACCCCGCGGAGGTACCCACCTCAGAGTCTCTATTGACAGGTACCTCTACCTCTAGGCGGTCTCGCCGGTACAGAGGTACCTACGGATAGAGTAGGTACCTACATACACGAGATTGCACCTTGATGGGTAACCTCACCTAGAGGTACCTAAGGCACTTTCTACACTGAAAGGTTTCCCTCGCAAGGAAGGGCAGACCGCTGGGTGAACGCCGCGCTTTATCGGACAGGCCCCGCACCTTCACTCCAGGCACCCGACCTCATTGAACAGCGACAGCCAGGACACGGGCGTGTTGCGCAAGCTTGGCGCCATCCCGTCATCCATATCATACCCCTGCCCAGTCACTATCACGGGCTTCCCCAGTGTTCGTCACTTGACGTTGGGTGTCGGTGGCAGCCTCATTCTGCAAGTGCTGCTTGTGTCGTTCGCGTCACGGGCATCTGTTTGGTATACTGTAGTGTGCTCCATTCTCGACTTATCCGATCAAATTTCATCCTTTTCTCTCTTTGTTCCATCGCACAACCGTCAAACAAAATCACCCCTTAGCACCGATCGAGTTCAAGCTTATCGCGACCGCCAGTGCAAGCGACGAAGACATACCCCACCCTACCTTTCACCTGCCCCCCCATAACCATTTAGCAACCTACACCAAACATCTTTACACTCAAGAGGGCCTCCAGTAGTCCAAGTCGCCATCAACCTCCCCGTCCATCGATTCACCTGCGACAACACATCATCTTGTATCGATTCGACGGATTTCAAGATGAACTTCCTCAGATCAACTGCGGCCACTTTTCTCGACAAGTACACGCCTGTCAGCCATACCTCGACATTTCGCAACACAGGACAGATCACGCCAGAAGAGTTCGTGGCCGCCGGTGACTACCTCACCTTCAAGTTTCCTTCGTGGTCATGGGCCGATGCCGATTCACCTAGCAAGCGCCTCCCATTTCTGCCACCCGGAAAGCAGTTTCTCGTTACACGACATGTTCCCTGTCATCGACGCTTGAACGATGACTTTGCTGGCGATGCGGGCCATGAGGAGGCCCTCGTGGAGGGCAACAAGGGTGGTGCCGACGATGACGGCTGGTTGCGGACCGGCAGCATGACCAGCTCACAGCCCCTCAGGGTACGAGAGGTACGCACCGTCGATGATGCCGGCAACGTTGGCGATAGAGAGGTTGTGGATGAGGACGACATTCCGGACATGGAAGACGACGATGACGATGAGGCCATCATCCGGGCTGAGGGCGATAACTCGAACAGGCAAGATAACATCTCCACGTCCCCAGCAGTTATGAGACACCACTTGGACATATGCTGACTTGACCGCCTCTTACCTACAGTGGGAAGCGCACCTACACCCTCTACATTACCTACGCCAACGCCTACAAGTGCCCACGCATGTATATGTCAGGCTATCTCTCCAATGGGCAACCGCTCCCCCCTCATCTGATGATGGAGGATATCGTCGGCGACTACAAGGATAAGACAGTAACACTCGAAGACTTTCCTTTCTTCTCTCACAGCGTCAAGATGGCCAGTGTGCACCCCTGCCGTCACGCCTCCGTCATGAAGACGTTGCTGGATCGGGCTGATGCCGCTCTCAAGCTTCGCCGTGAGAAGATGAAAGCCGGCCAGGGTTCGGGAAGCGAACAGGGAATGGAGGGTCTTGTGGATGAGATCAACAAGTTGGACGTCAGCGGGGCGCATGCGAATGCCGTCGAGGCTGCTCCCGGCGAAGATGCCGAGTGGGAGGAGGTTCCACATGACGTCGCCGACCAGGAGGTGGCCATTCGTGTGGATCAATACCTGGTGGTCTTTTTGAAGGTTTGTCTATCAGTTTTATCCGGATACCGTGCTGTGCACATGCTGATATTTTCTCTCATAGTTCATTGCCAGCGTTACCCCCGGAATCGAGCACGACTTTACCATGGGTGTTTAAGTCAGACCGCAGCATACATCGTGTTATTGACCTCGTTCGACATCAACTGGGGCCCCTGGTAGCATTTTCTCCTTTTTTGTTATGCTCTTCAACGCGGGCAGGTTTGGGGTTGGGTAATGGGGCATTATGGGATATGGAGTACTACGGAATTGATAATTTGGCTGGCTGGTTCAAGAGGAACAACAATACTCGATCCTGGAAGTCGCTGTTGACGGTATTTAGAACAAACACTAATGTTTTTGACAAAGGAAAGTACAGGGCTTCTTCCTTAGTACTATATTTATGCATGACTCGAGTGTATCCTTCAACATCCCAAGGCGGTTAAAAACCGCCCGGCTAGCTCAATCGGTAGAGCGTGAGACTCTTAATCTCAAGGTTGTGGGTTCGACCCCCACGTCGGGCTCAATTCCCGATGTCCCGAATTACCAGGACACCATGAATTCATTTTTTCTTCCATTTTCGTTTGTTTTTCTTATTTTTAGCCACATGTTGGATGCTGGGACCAGAAGTGGATTGTCCCTTTTTGAGATACTCCAGACTTGCCCGTGTTCCACCAGAACCGGTCCTGTTCGCATGCAACAGAAAAATGGCGTCGAGTTTTGTAAACAGCCATATGATTCAGTTTAAAACTGCTTGAGCTGGTACAAAGTTCATCAAACCAGAACCTTGTGTATGCTTACAACGCCTGGTGTTATCAAGACCTCCCTGTAACAAGCCGCAATTATTTGGCTGGCCGTCCCTACGTCGTCTATCTCCCACTCCGTCTCTGCATCATCAGCTTTCCTTCGTCCCACACCACTGCCATCTCATTCTCAATCACTCCCCTCCTCACCCTCCCCTTCATCCTCCTCCTCACTGACCTCCTCTCCCCTCTCCCTCGCCTCCCTCCTCAACCTCTCTGCCCTCGCTTTCTTCTTCTCCAACAGCTTTGCCAACCTCTTCGCCGCATTGAATACCCCGTTCGTCCCACTCCCACACGCCGCACAGCTCGGGTCTTTCCGGTACCTTTTCAGCGCACATCCCTCGCAGAAATAATGCCCGCAGCGTGTGACGACGGGGGAATTCGAATAGGGACCGCGGCAGATAATGCACGCAAAGGGGATGTTTTCCAGGAGAGCTTCTTCGGCTGCTTCGGCGTCTTCTTCTTCTTCAGCAGTGTTCTTGGGTTTGTTACGGCGGTCGGCGCTGGCGACGACGGTGCCCTGGAGGTTCTTTTTGCCCTTGGTTACGTTCTCCCATTCCTTGTCGAGTTGCCACCCGTGTGCGTAGTCTTCGCGAGCGTGGAGGAATTTGCAGTTATCGCCGAAGCCGCAGAAGCCGGTTTGTTTGTAGCTGTTTTGGGCATTTAGTTAGCTTAGGTTGCAGCTAAGAAGTTGTGACCATACAATTCGGAAAAGAAGGGGAAGGGAAAGGCAGAAAACACTACTCACTCCTTACAAACATCGGGCGCCATATCAGTAATAGTAATCGTCCTGATATTACTCGGTGCCTTGATCGGCCCAACCTTGCGATTCGGTGCGTTCGGATTCTTTTGTATGTAACTCGCCTGGTTCGCCAGGCCTCTGTATGTCCCGTCCGGTTCTCGTTCCGAGTTCTGGGCATCATCCTCTCCTCCCACTCTCTTCTTAGTCTTCATCATGGTCCGCGTCCTCCCCAACAGATTGCCCACCGACAGATCCTCCTTCTCGTTGTCCTCGTCAAACCAGTTGCTCCCCTTCGTAGCATCCTGCTTTGCTGCGTCCAGCCTTAACGCAGCGTCCCGGTCGGCTTCGTAGATGGTGTTGCTCCGAATCTGCTCCTCTTTTGTCACTCCACTGTTGGTACTGGCGTTGTGGTCTCGCGACGAGGCCATGACGGCTGCGCTGTGGTGGTTCTTTTTCCTCCGCTTGATGCGCTGGCCTGTTGCTTCGTCCTCGGAGGACTCGAAGTCGGACGAGTCGTCATCGCTGTCTTTTGCTGCGGGTGGAGGAGAGGCTGGACGTTTGCGCAGGTTTGCTTTGCCCTTTGCGCCGCGCTTCTTGAAGATTGCGACTGGAGCAATGGGGGCGGCTGGGGTCGCTGTTGCGGGTTCGGGTGCTGTTGGTGCTGTTGGTGGTTGCTCGGTGTCCGCCATTGTGAAGTCCCGGTGACGATATGGGAAGGGATATCAAGTCCGCTGAATTTGACGGTTTTAGGAGTGATCAAGAATTTTGGGGATGGTTGTTTGAGGCGGGCGGAAGGGTTCGTATGACTTGTGTGCAGGATCTTAGTCGAGGCGAGACGCGACGGAAGGGTAAAGTGGTCAACGATCCATCATCTGCCCGATAAGAACCATCGATATCGCCAATCGATACGGTGGATTATGTCATATTCAACAGAAGCTCCCAGACCGAAGCAGACCGCATGCAGCTGACAAATCCTTGGCACAAGTTTGCCCCTTCTTTCAGCTGGATTCCAACCAATTAAGGCTTGACTCGCAAAGCAGATGCTAACACACTTGCTCAACTGGGTACGCGCTTCAAACCCCCATACATGTGATACGCGTTTGTAGTATTCGATCGATAGAGGTACTTTGATGATTACATCAGCTCGTGAGGTGTTACCCATTTTACCTTTCATCTTGGTTTCGCCAGACACTTTTAAATTGTCACCAACCCAAGCAGATGCGGTACTTGCCTGGGTATCTACCCTCCTGAGCCTCTACAAGAAAATCGCTGCTTAGATGGTGTGATGTGTTTTGTTAGGTCTACCTATGTTTGAACTTATATTATCACAACCACACAGATGCAGGAGGACAAGAGTGCGTGTAGTCAAAATGTCTTGCTATTAAATACTGCGTTCCAGCTATCGCTCGCACCACCGTACCTCAACTTATTCCACTGAACCTCCCCCCAAACCCCCATCTCCTTCCCATTCCCCCATCTCCTTGGGAAGCCAGAAAAACAGTAACGCAGACAATTTTCCCTTTGAGTCCTCCTCTTCCCGCAACTCTTTCTTTTCCACATCCAGTTTCATCCCTTCAAGCAATTTGTCGAAGAGTAGCAGAATTCCACGGCTTCTGAACGAAAAAAACGCCCGCAAACCCAAGAACCTAAGCCAATCCAAAAAGGACTACATGAATAGATAAGAGACAGCGAGGAAGCTGAAGAAAGCCCGAGTTTGGTAGTACAAGGTGCAGCGACTTGCAGAAAACCCACGAGGGCACCATGCAATGATGGGTCACAAGGGGTCTCTGGACAGAAGCGCAGGCTAAACAAGTAAGAAAACAGCGGATGAAGTGATCATCAACGTCATGATAAATTCCGTAGTGTATGGTCGGTTGTGTTTTGTTAAAAGCAGAATGGTGGCTGAAGCGATCGATAAGAAGAAAATGTCGCCAATTAAGGTGGCAATCTGATTTGTGATTTGGTAACGGTAACCCTTCGGCTAGAGACTATCCGACGAAACTGGAGTTTGCAAAACTGTTCATGCCGCAGATCGTAGGGTTTCAGCTCGTGATGGTGTAGTACTAGGTCCTCTTGAAGGTCCCCTCGAAGACCCTCTGTGTGTATGGTGATGGTGATGGTGTGTACGGTGATTGTGGCCGCGCTTAGAACCACTAGTCAACGTGCCAACATCATGTTTCCCTATGTAAACGTTAGCATACCATACCACGAAAACGTCCTGATAACATAACGTGAGACTACTTACCATCACAACAAGCTCTGACGTTCTCAAGGCGATCGGCTTCTCGGTCTTGCTGTTCAATCATTTGTCTCACATCCTCAGCGCTGTCCTCAACTTCACTCTGTTCGTAGATGCCGTGAGATGTGTCTCGACCAGAAACGCTCCTGGTGCCTCTCATGCTGCCAAATTTGCTATCCTTCCAATAGCCACTGATCCGACTAAGAGTGCCGACGGATGGGCGATTCTGGGCGCTTTGCCTGTTGGGCGTAAGGGTCGGAATATTCATTGACATGTCAAGGGCCGGCGAGTCAACACGAAGCGACCTGGAGTTGTAGGACGACAGCGAAGGTGCGCCACGGGAGCCGCTTGGCGCTTGCCTCGAGTATTGAGGGTTGAAATCGTTGATGTCATCGCGCGTGATATGCCCGGCTATTTCCTCTGCGTCTGCGTGGCCGTTTTCGTTGGTCCGAAGGAGCAGATAAGAGAGTGCATTGAACCATGTTTCGTGCCGCTGCCCCGTTGTACAGGTAATTTTGACTGACCTGCCGGGCGAGATGATCACCAGACTCTTGCGGTGCAAACCAGGAGGCATAGGATTATCATCCGTCACAACCCGTACAGCCTCGATAGGAACGCTCTTCGCCCTCAATTCGCTGCGACCCGCAGCTGAGGGGTCACGATCACTCCAATACAAGGTTCGTGTGTAAGGATGAACCCAGAAATATCTGCGATGCCGGTTGTCGGACATCTCTCCACGACCAGCCTTGCGAGTATACTTCCACAGATATTCACCGATCATGGTCTGGGTGATAGCCTGGATCATGCGAGGGTCGGTACCCGTGCCGAACCCATGTGGATCAAAGTCGCCGTTTTGTTGCATCTGGAACCGCGTGTCCATTTCAGAAACAAAAGAGGAGACTGATGACTTGCGGCTATGCTGCGTCAAGCGAGACGGTGAATGAACACCGGAAGCCATAGTTCCATGTGCGGAACCAGCTCTGTCCATGGCACGGGGTGTGGGCGTGCCATGGCCAGACACGTAAGACATGGGAGACATGGGGCGTGTATCGCCATTGGGAGTTCGCGGTCGCAATCCCTGACTTTGATTCCTGAGCGCAGAGGCTGAGAATAATGGCGGCCCCATGAGACCAGTCATTGGTTGGTTGCCACTTGAGGAGCCAGTTCTGGCAGCTTCAATAGCCTCCCTGTGGTTAGAAGGTAGGGGTGGAACATCGGTTATGAAAGCCCTGCTACTAGCAGAGCTATTTGGTCTCCTCACGGTTGTTGTTCCTTCGCTAACACTAGTACTGTGATCCGCCATCTTGCCCTTTGAAGAAACGATGCTTTCAGGGATCTCCTGGAAACTCCGGTGCCTCCTGATAGTAGAGAGACTGCCGGTACTCAAAGACGAGTCTGTCCTCTCCAATTCACGAGTGTGGGACTGGTGAGTTCCTGACATCAAAAGCATGTCGATAGCCTCCGAGGTCAATGCTGTTTGCACTTCCTGGTCCACAGTAGCCAATAGTACCTTCTGCTGTGAGTCGGCCTTTTGCTCGGGAGTAGACCGTGGGAGGCCTCCCTCAACAGGTGCGTCGGTTTGTGAGTCATTGGGTATAATGAAAGCATTTCTCTTCGGACTGCGATTCAAGGGAGGCTCGATAGCCAGTGACTGCCAGTCAGCAAAAGCCATTGATGGAGGAAGGCTGAGAGCAGGCTCCAGGGCGAGAGGCTCGATCTCTTGCGCCAGCATTTCTGAAACAGAGAGAGTCGGCGGCAGAGTAGCGGGAACATTCTCTGGTTCGACATCCAATAGCTGAATTTGTGAAACGGACATAGCAGGGGGTGGTGTCAATGGTCTTTCCTCAGGCTCAATGTCATTCGCCTGTATCGACGAGAGTGAGAGCGCCGGTAGAGAGGCGATGGGTCGTTCAACTGGCTCGATATCGCTCGCCTTGATTGAAGAGATGGAGAGCGGTGGCAAGGGAGTAGCTGGCAGCTCGACAGGTTGGATGTCACTCGCCTGAACTGATGAGATAGACAGTGGCGGCAGAGGAGCCGGCAGTTCTTCGACAGGCTCAATATCACTCGCTTGGACTGAGGAGACCGACAAGGGAGGCAGAGGAGCAGGCGGTTCTTCGACAGGCTCAATGTCACTCGCTTGGACTGAGGAGATCGACAAGGGAGGCAGAGGAGCAGGCGGTTCTTCGACAGGCTCAATGTCACTCGCTTGGACTGAGGAGATCGACAGTGTTGGCAAGGGAGCAATCGGTTCCTCGATAGGCTCAATATCGTTCGCTTGGAGCGAGGAGATCGACAACGTCGGCAAAGGAGCGGGTGCTTCCTCAACGGGCTCGATGGCGCTTGCCTGGACTGAAGATACCGACAATGCTGGCAAGGGAACAGGCGGGAGCTCAACGGGCTCGAAGTCGTGTGACCGGATGGATGAAACAGCAAGAGCCGGTGAAGGTTCTTCTGGTTCCTGACGGGGCTCCAAAACTTCCGCCTTGATAGGCGAGAGTGACAACGGCGCCGGCAAGGGCGTAGGTTCGACTCGTGGTTCCATATCCTCTGATACAATCGACGAGAAGCCGAGGGCGACAGGCAGCGCCTTCTCCTTGATTTCCTTCGGTGCCTCCACCACTGTGACCACAGTAGGTGCTTCCACTGGTATTTCAACCGGTTCAACTTGTTCCGAGAGAACATGCGAAAAGGCAAGGTCAACAGTTGCTGACACATTAGCATCCGGCTTAATGTCCTGGGCAAGGATGGTTGGTATGCTGAGTGTTGGCGGCGGGCGGACCTCGGGCTCTGGATCAGCGCGAGGCTCGACTTGCTCGGAAACAAGGCCCGATACGCTGAGGGGAATCGGTTCAGGTGCCGGTGGCTCTGGCTCGAGGACCGGCTCAATGTGCTCTGAAATGAAAGACGCGACAGTCAGAGGCGCTGGTTCGGGAACAGGTTCCAGAACAGGCTCAATGTGTTCAGAAACACATTGCGAGAAGGTGAGCGGTGCTGGTTCTGGCACAGGTTCCAAGACTGGTTCGACGTCCTCACAAACGAGCTTGGACAAGATGAGGGGTACTGGCTCAGGTTCGGGTTCCGAAACAGGTACAATATCCTCGGTAACGAGGCCTGAAAGACCAAGGGGAACTGGTTCAGACTCTGGCTCCTGTACAGGTTCAACATCCTCTGAAACGAGAGTTGACATTGTAAGCGGTGCCGGTTCAGGAACAGGGTCCAAGACAGGCTCGATGTTTGTCGAAACGATCGAGGTCACATTCAGTACTACAGGCGTTGGCTCAATGTCCTCGGATTGAACAACAGAAATGCTCAGCGACTGCACGGCAGTGGTTTGAATGTCGTGTTGCACGCCGGCATCGCTATAGGATACGGCCGGTACGGGCTGTGCGAAAACAGCCCGTCCCTGCTCGTCCCCGAGCATTCGAGTGGAAGCAGGTGACCCGTTAGGTCCAACGACCGATTCCATGGAAATAGGTCGCTTGATATTGGTGGCAGTTCTATCACCTTCTTGGGCGGACACCGTCGACGAAGGTGTACCGGGGGTGTTGACCAAAGATCTAAAATCAACTGGGTCGGTCACCATTCCGCTATCAACCATCACAGCCCTTGGCAGGCGTGGGACTCTGGGGGGCGGCGTAACTGGGCGGTTCTGGCTAGCAACGGACCGGATGCTTCTTCGACCTGGCGTAGCGGCGCCCACGGATGATTCATCATCGCTACCAAACTCATTGAGCTCGGCAAACAAGCTTTGACCTTGTTGCGGAGACTCGGATGTGTTGTTGAAGAAGCTTCCAGGGCTGCTATGCATGCCTGGATCGACACTATGCTGTCGTGACCGTCTGTTGGAAGCAAGAGTAGCACGGCTGATGCCTCTCCGCAACCTCTGGGCTGGCTGGGCTGATGGAGTCATCATCCGAGGGTCATTGGAAGCGGGATATTCATCGTCTGCTGACGTCGAAGCGGTACTGTCAAATGAGTACCGGTGGATTGGATCATCCAAAGGCATCATTGAAGGGCGCTTGAGGCGGCCAGCACCAGTGGAAGCTTCAGTCTCTGTTTGCGCGTCCGAGTCATCATCCGAGAATTCCTCGGCCCCGGTCTGGAAATCTTCGGTTTCCGTGGCACGCTCTGCTGCGGTCTCGAAGGCCGCATCGCTAGTTTCGTTCGCTGTTTCGAAATGGTCGCTACTAGATTCCGCAATAGGGATGAAGCTGCGAACGGGACGCAAGTTCGGGCCGGTAGTTGCCACAGTACGAGGGGATGGAGCTTCACTCTGGTCTTCCCACTCCGGATCCTCTGGGCTAGGGGGCGCAACGGGCAATACCTCGGTCTTGGTCGAGCGGTTAAGGCCCAGCTGGCCCAATCTCGGCTTCTTAAATTCTCTGGACTCCATTTTGCGATTCTTGCGACCGTGAGGTGGGCCATCAGGTCCGGTCCTCAGCTTCTCAACCTCATCACGGGCATCCTGAAGCATGCGCTTCAGTTCGAGCTTCTCGGTTTTCTCGCGATGAATGTTGGTCCTGAGGGTCTGAATTGTGCGATGGGCATGGGCGAGAGAGGTCTTCAAGGTTTCAGACTCGAGTCCAGAGTGTCTGGGGGTTAATTTAACCGGCGACGGTGGTGGTGAATGCTCTGGTGTGCCGCTATCAACCGCCATCTGGTAGTCGTCGTCGCTGCTGCCATGACGAGATTCGCGCTCCAGTGCTCGTCCACGCTCTTGGGCGAATGCCCTTGCAAGCTCTTGGTTTTGTTGAGTCAACTCGTCGACCTTCTTTTGCAGCGCCAAACGCTCACTCTCTGCTAGAGCAGCGTTTCGTCGGCTGGTGCCCAGCTCAATTTCGAGGCTCTTGATGGTGGCAGCATGCTTCTCATCTTGTTTGGATTGATTATGCTTGAGCTCCTCAAGCTCTCGCTGAGTCGAGTTCTTTTCGGCTTGGACGATGTTGAGCGTTTGTTGAAGTTTTTTCTCGCGATCCGCACCCTCCCGTTGTGCAGCCAAAAGTTCGTGGATCTGCGTCTCAAGATTCCAGTTTTCATCCTTATATCGGCTCTCACTTTCATCCAAAGCCCGCATGCGTTGTTGAAGGCCTTCTGCCTCAAGTTCTAACCGAGATCTCTCGACTTTGAGATTCTTGAGCTCTCCTTCCTTTTCGGCAAGCAGAGCTTGCAGGTTCCGGACCTGAGCAATCAACGATGTGCTAATTTCGGCAGCAAATTCGATATCGTGGATGCGGTTCGCGGGCTGATTGCGTGATCTCCGATTCGGCATACTGAGCTTAGAAGGAGATGACGAGGCGAGACTCTCGAATTTGGACGGGCTGGCAGAGCGATGCTACAAACCATTAGCCTAAGTTACAACCTACAAAAAAAAGGTCTCTTTACCCTTGAGCCCCTCTCTTCTGGTGAGAAGAGAGATGGAGAAGCCTGAGCCGGGTCATTACTGGGAACTCGCTGTTTGGGCAGGAAAGCACGCGCGCTTTCTCTGGCAACCTCGTTGTACTCCCTTTCAATCTCAGCCAGTTTCTGGCGCAAATCGGGGTCTATCTCGGTTTCGGATTGTAGCTGTTCCACCTCTCGTAGTCGCTCGGCAAGTTCTCGTTGCTGTTGTACCAAGGCGGTGCCCAGTTTGCCAGCCTCCTCCATTCTTCGCTCCGTATCTTGAAGGTGAGCCTTGAGAGCTCGTTTGACTTGCTCGGCAGAGGCCCCATGGTCGAGCGAGAAGAGTTGGGAGTCGAAAGTGGAATGTCGCGAGTTGTTTTGTCCCGGTGGGCTCAGAAAGGGATCGTGCAGGTCGCTGGCGGTCACGACCGCGACCTGGTCGTCGGGTGCCAAAGAGTTGGCCATTCTTCTCGAAGCCATCGTACAGGCAGGCCTCAATTACTTCTTGATGGGATGCAGTATCCCAACCGCAAGGGCGGTTCGACTTTCGTTTTGTATCGTATCCGAAATGCACTGGATGCAGTCTTTCCTAGGATGTCGGCAGCCCAATGCTCGTACTGATGTGATTCGGAGTATGAAAGGCAGACCCGGCTGCCTGCGGAATGCTATTAAAGAACAGTCGGCTCTGGTTGTAAAGAAACAAGGGGGAAAGAGACAACAGTAAAGAGTGACGGCGCCGAAAAGACGGACAACAGTAAGGAGTGACAAAAAAGAAGTTGATTAGGAAATATCGAATAGCAGTAGGTCGGGCGGCAAGCGCAAACAAATGTTATGGCGAGCCGGTAAGGTGTTGAAAAGATCGGAGCAATAAAGTTTGGTTGATGCCCGGATGGTCGGTCTCGGTCGGTTGGGATTCACGCGACAGGTGCAAGTAGGGACCTCGAACGTCCTGGGGGAGGGAGGGATGTGGTTGTATCGGATATTGAAATTGTCCCCTTTGATACAGCAGCATGAATGCCGTTCGATGGATCCCAGCGGAAAATTGGATGTTGGTCGGTTGGTAACCTGAGAGAGCTGACTTGGCCCAACTGCGTCAACAATGCTGTCCGCAAATAGGATATCTTGGCCGGTCGCACGCTGCCTGCTTGCTTGGGATTGGGAGTGATGAAGGAGGGGGACGGTGGAAGCGAGCAACGATTGAATTTGACACGCCGAGGCTAGCAAATCACACATCGATCCACGCCTGCACGACGACACTTGATGGAGAGCTGACACCAGGTGCAGCGACCTGTGCACAGCACTGCGCAATACGTTACGTAGTGCCTTGCCTCTAGACAGCTCTAACAGCCAACTATGCACATGTGCGTACGCCCACTCACGGTAGTGCAAATGCAAAGGGAAGCGAAGGGAGTGTGGACTGTGGGAGGAATTGGAGTGTGCGATGATCGACTGGGCTGTTGGAGTGCTGCGGTTGCGCACCTTGCAGTGTATATCTTGCGCTTGCGCTGTATCCGTCTCGTCCCTTTGCCACGCACGCGCGCGCTCTTTTCCTCCTCCACGATTATGTTTTTTTCTTTTTTGCGTCCAAGTAAGCACGAACACGGTGTGATGGCCGGGGATTGGCCTGGCTCTGGCGGAGAGAATCGGTCGGGGCGCGGTCGGGCGAGTTGGAGTTTGCAGCCCTCCACCGACACGGTCGGCAGCCGGACGGTTTAATTAGGTAAGATGGAGAGAAGCCCCTTGAGACGGAAATCCCGTCGGAGCGGAGACGGAAGAGATATGATAGGAGATGGAGACAATGAAAAGGGGAAAAAAAAGAGGGAAATTGGACCCAGCAGCGCGCAAGACTGTTCGGCTTGCTGGCTGTCACAGAGGCCCTCACTGGTGGTCAGTCGTAACTCAAATGATGCGAAGGACGGGACGAACTCGCAGTTCAACAGTTTGTGGTGCAAGGGAAGTCCGAGTCGACAAGATGGAAGGGGGGGGAGGGGGGGAAACGGGGGAGAGCCCGCTGCCGTGGTGCAGTGCGCCTGCCTTGTCGTCGGGGCGTGCCTGTGTGCCTGGGCCTGATCGCTGAATGGCGCTGCAGTGTGCCTGGCGGCTTCCACTTCCACTGGGCTTCCAATCCACTTCCCTTTCCACACTGGTCAGGTTGGATCGCGCGACTGGCGGAGTCCTTGAATAACTGTAGGGCCCACTTGTCCAATAGATGCACAGTGCCATGTACAGTTTTGTTTACTGCGGTTGCGAGCCAAAGTAAAACCCCCTTGTCACGTACCTGGCACGGGCCACCACAGCCAACGCTTCGTGAGCACTGTGTGGTCAACGACCTGGCCCACGGGTTAAACTTACCCATATCACTACATACTATCTGTACATGGGTACCTACTTCAAGTTACTTTAAGTTCCGTCACTGCAGTGCAGTTCAGTTGCCTCCTGAGAGCCAGCTCCCAGGGAGGCGCTCTCACCGGGCACTGCAGGTGCCAGTCAGTGCTAAGGTTGTGGCACCGACTGTCGACCGTGATTCCGCGTGAGTCGAAATGGAAAGCAGTTTGTCCAGGGCCAGTGGAACGGCGGGCAGTCATGCCAATTCTCACAAAATCCACGATCTCCACCTCTCGACACCACATTGGCTCATGCACTGATCAGCCAGCGGGCATGGAAGGCCAGGAAGGGGTGTTATGTAGAGGTACTGTACACTACACGTACTATGCCGCAGATCGGCCAGGAATGAGAGGGGGGAGAGGATTAACCACTGAGAAGTCAAAGAGCCGGAAATAATGGAAATGAGGGAGGGACGACCACAGCAGTCCATGGCCGGTGGGAGTCTCGGAGTGCAACACCGGAAACATCTCACGAGCACGAATTGAGGTTGCTGCTGGACGCTATACTATGTAAAGTACACTACTGCACCGTCAGCTCTCTCCGGGTTTGGGGGGTTTCATCCCCGCGTCAAATCACTTGTCGCCGTCGTCTTGCACGAGGCTACCACGGCAGTCCTCCCTCCCTCCCTTTCTAACCAGCTTGGGGAACTGAACTTGACACCCGACCTCTCGGACCAGTGCCGTAGCTGCGTCTCCTTTGCCAAGGCGCGAATGCAGGGGAACGAGCCAAACGATGTGCGCGGTGCAGCTCGCTAATCGCTTCCCTACATACTCTACAGAATATTCACCTGTACACTAGGTAGATATTCAGGTTGATGTTTCTGTCCTACGGTACACCGCCTCACATTTCGTGGGGTTATTGCGACCTTCCACCACCTCAGGCAACCAATCCGCCAGATCATCTTATCATCGACTCGATGGGATCTTTGTCAAGACCGCGGTCCTTCCACGGCATGCGTGTGACGTAACGCTGCTATAGTATGGGCTTTATTGTGACTTGACCAAAGGCGGACACCCTGCTCGTCACAACAAGCCAATACGAATAGCTCATCATCAACTCAGACACTTCGGGCTAAAAGAAAAGAAAGAAGGAGGCAAAGTGAGAGCTCGTAGGCACTTGGGCATTATCACAAAGAGGAAAAAAAAATATCAAGCTACCACCAACCCGTTCCATTTCTTTTCACTGCTTTCCTCATCTTCTTTCTTGTCTTTCTTCTGATCCCCAACGTCCATTGTTACAACGGCGGGATTGACATCACCAACACTTTCTACAGTACACCATGATTTAACGGCCACAACAGCGAGCAAGGTCTGCTGACCTGGCGCTCGCCTGGCAACCCCTATTTAGCTACATCCACTCGTCAACTTAACTGGGATCCACACTTGGCGAGTCCCCTAAACCATCGCCATAACCTGTGAAGGAAAAGAAGTTGTTGTACACGAACTTGCTGGTTTCTCGCAAAAGGACCCTGTTTAAAAAGGTATAGTATCCACAACCGTTTGATGAGAGAGATGGTTTAATGTTCCCCTGTTATGCCTCATCATCTCCATCTCGCCAACACCACCGAGCCGGAACCATCCGAGATGGATGGTAATGGTACCTGCATAAGGAATGGCGCCGGCCCGCCGTCCGTGCAATGAATGATGGTTTCCCAGATCCGTCATCGAGCGACCTGCTGCCAGCAACGGCCAGGATCCCGTGTCTTTATATATCTCAGCCCTGGTTTGTTTGTTAACGCGGTTCCTGCGACAGAGCTGCAAAGAGTGCGTAACGAAGTCCCGCGCTAACAAACAAGACTGGGTTGATGTATATATCCCTGTATCCCATGTGCTGGGCGCGTGTTTCTGTGGTAAGGCTTTTCATATCGGCTCCTCTTATGGACACCTCATCACTGTTCACCACCCTCTTCCCTCGGAGCAGCAATAAATAATACTTATACCGTTGACAGGGACGCGACCAATAACATGCCAAACCATCTTGATGCCCTTTCTATATGATACCCTACCCTACCCAGCTATGGCTTGGAGACAAGGCTGCCGGCAACCTACTGGGTGTATTGTAGTGTACAGTATGCAACACCTCGGTTAGACCCTTACTGAAACTACGCATCCGCGGATTTCCCAGATTTCCCGATCAAGCCTGGAAGAGCGCAGTCAAGGGATCCATGTGCGGCAATACCATGTGTCAAGCCTCTATGTAATTAGTCTCTTGGGATGATGAACGCCGTGGATGACGGTCATAGAACTTGTAAATGAAGGTTTACCGGAGGTTGGATTCCTTCATATTGACAACAACTTAATCAGCCGAACCCCGAGCAAACAAACCGGACACCAAACACTCTCCCGGGGAAAGCCATGACCAGACATCATTTCCATGGTGAAGTGGAACCCTTTCCAAGAAAGAGAGTATGAAGAAGAGAAAGGTAAGGACCAAAAATTATTTGAAAAGAAAAGCGAAACAAAAAGAAGAGAGGAAGTTCAAAAGTCCTGGGTGTGTTGTTTCTCCGCAGTCCTTGCTCAAAGACGTGGGTGGCTCGCAAAAAACTAGGAATGGGAGTTTCTGAGGTTCATGTGCCTCGTAGCATGAAGGTCAGATGATGTCCAGGCCCAACTATACAACGTTTCGACCGATTCAAATTTATGAGCCATCAAGCCACCGGTGGTTGACGGAGTAAGTGGAATATCCAACAACAGTGTAAGAATGGACAAACCAAGTTTTTATATAATCCCCTTGACCCAAACAACCACGCTAGGCTTGACTACCATTCCAACGATGCCGCCTTCAGGCTCTTAAATCTGTTGTCAAGAATCTCTTTCCTCTCCGCCAACTCCTCACTCATGGCTCTAACCTTGCTCTTGACAATGGTTTCGAATTTCACTTTCTCCTCCTCATACCTTACTCCTGCGTCTTCTTGCATTTCTACACCACTTTCGTCAACCACCTCACCTCTTCCTTCCAGCTCCCAATTATCCTCCTCATCGCCACCCTCATCCTCACTACTCGCCTTATCCAATTCCATCTCTCCAAACAACTTGATCAACGGCTCCATCACCCTCTTTACCGCCGTAACCTTCGTCCTCTGCTTCACCCTCGAGTAAAAAACAGGGCAATCCTTGCTATCGCAGGGCACCTCCTCGGATAACGCAAAGCCCGCACAGCTCTGACACACCTTCATAATCTCCACGTAGCTTTTCTCGGCTCTGCTGACCTTGGCCTGCATTTCGACCATAAGCGTGGGTGGATCCGAAGCGCACCGGCGACAGAGCGGCAGGCCTCGGTCCACGGCGCCCTCGCCCTCCTCAAGCATGCCCAGCTCGCGCGCAAGCCCTACCCCGAGCGGCCGCTTGATCTTGACGCCGCAGGCTGTGCAGATGGTGGTATTGAGGAAGGCTTCGAGGGTCTTGCGCGCTTGGGCTTGGGCTGCTGCGACATCAGGAGGGAGGAGCTCGTCGTCTTCTCCCAACATATCTTCCATCTCTAGTGCTGCCGCTGCTGCAGCTGCAGCTGCTTCTGCCGCTGCCGTACCCTTTTTGCTTGGTGACGCCCCTAGCAGTCCCAGTAGTGGGCCTCTGGAAGCATCTTCAGCAGCGTCTTCATCCTCCACCACCTTCCGCAAGACTTGAACCTTGGGCATCTCCTCATACCAAGTCCTCACGTTCGCGCCGACCAAGTTGAAGATCCTCTCTAGCGGCGGAATGATGTTCTTGTTGATGTAGTAGTCCGCATCCAACGTAGCATGTGCGTTATCCAGCAGCTCCTCCGGTTCCACGCACCGGTCCACCAGCCTCATTCCCGGCGCGCCGGCCATCACCACATATGGCACCCGTTCGCCATATTGCGGCTCCGCCCGCGCGTCCTCCTTCATCTTTTTGGTGGCAATCAGCGCGCCAGCGGGAGCCGGGCCGCCGCGACCGGACGTGCTGTACGTGCCCAGCTTGACTTCGCGCGCGAAGCAAAAGTCCTGCACGGACACGGCGCCGCGCATGATCTTGTGGCACTGCTCCTGGAAGTAACTCTTGACCTGGCTGAGATCGGCAGTCTCAAAGAGGATTTTGAGCGCCTTCTCCTCGATCCGTTGCTCGGCGGGTGTGCCGTCGCGCCGGACCGTCTCGATGCCCTTGGCGTCGAACACGGGCACGGTCTGGTCGCGACTCTCGTACTTGTAGCCGACGTAGCGCTTTTTGGCGAGGAGTATGCATGGGTGGTAGACCTTTTCGAACTTGAGCTTGACGGGCCGCGGATTCAACTTGGTGACAGCGTCGGCGATCTCTTGGCCGATCTCAAAGGCCTGTTCGCGGGTGCGGCCCTTGAGAGAGACGAAAAGACTGTCGGTGTCGCCGTAGACAACCTCGGCGTCCCACTTTTGGACGCTATGAATGAAGGCTATGGCCCGCTCAAGGGTTTCGCGACCGGTTTGGACGATGCTGTCGGCAATCTCGGAGCAGGGCATACGACCTGAGAACGAGGCCGATGTGTAACCGTAGGTGACGTTGGCGAGGAGCTTCAGCGCTAGCTGCCGGTTATTCAGCAGTTGCTGAATCGCCTTATCATCCTTGTCTTGCTTCATACCGGACTTGACCATGATACGAGTTTCGAGAATCTCGGTAAGCATCTTTGCAAGAAGTGACTTGCGAATATGAGGCTTTGTGTACATCATGCCGTTTGGGGCGATGTTGATGTAATCTTTGAGTAGACTAAGAAGCCCCTCTTGCCTCTTGTAGTCCATGAAACCCATTTTGTTTCTACCTCGCCAGCTGACGATACGCCCAAGGAAGGTCGAGTAGCAGTAGTTGTAGGCGATCATGACACTGGGATACAGACTCTGAAAGTCAAGAACAAGCAAAGGACTGCTGTAGAATGCACTTTGCGGTTCCATCACTAAGGGTAGACACTCCAGAGCGTTTTGTGCACCCACTTGCTTCCTGCTTGGAGAAGGGAGAAGGAAGTTCTCGGGTTTGGCTATCCTGAACATGATGGACTCTACCTTGAACTGTGATCCTCTAGAGAAGACAGAAAAAAAGTCAACACCAAGCAGTCTTGCTTGCTCGCTTGTCCTGGGAATGAGCTCGTTCTTTTCCAGAATCTCAAGATCAAGTCGCGTTCTCGTCAGGTAATATCGGAGAACTTTATCCAGATCCTTCGGTCGATCGCTCAGATACCAATCCGATAAAGTCTTCCAGCTGTAATGAGGAATCCGACGGTGTAGCAGATGCCAAACAACATTCTCCATGGTATACTGTAGAAGATTGAGTTCGCCTCTCATGGCTCTCCAAATGTTGATCATGTGCCGTCCTGTAATTCGAATCGAGGATGTCGTGTTGAAGCCCCAGCGATCCGCATCCTTACCGATACGCCCATTTGACTGAGACTTCATGCGTGAGAACTCATCACAGAGGTCAAGCTCATACTTTATCCTCGCTCGCTCAATAAGGTAGCCCCATGAACTGCCATGCACCTCATATCCCGTGAAGATATCGGGATCATGGTTCCGCACAATCTCGACCATCCGGACCATCATATCAAGTTCTGTTGTCTCTTGAACCACTGGCACGGATGTGTGCTTTCGGATTCTATCTGCAAGCGACCCATCCTCTGAGAAAACAACAATGCCCCGTGCCGTATCATCCGGCGCCTGAGTTCCGCGGAGAGCGTTTACTTCGGACCGCAGATACCAAAACACACACTGCACTTCGTCTTCTTCAGGATCCGGTACTAGCTTGCCCCGGGTGTTAACATGCACCTCTAGGCTCATGGCGCTCATGTACTGTGCCTGATCCTGTGCGCTTTCAGGTTTTGTCTTTTCGGGATGTTCGAAGCCATGCTTCTTCTTTGGCGTCACGCCCGCGACTTGGGAGCGGTAGGTTTCAATTTTTAGGGGTGTGAAATGGCATCGTTTTGGATTGCGATCTTTTTGTTTATCTGTCCACCAATCACTGACTTCCTTGAAAGAAGGAGGAGGATCTGCTATTTCCCAACCCCTCATGGCACATTCCTCTTGTTGAGCCTCATAGATTGCCTCCAGCATCGGCCAGTCGGCACCGGAGGTTGGTTTCTCGCCATATGTCGCCGAAGATGTGCCAGTCGGGTCGAAATCGGGGAGCCAAGGAACAGAGCTACCATCAAGTCGGTATTCCCTGCCTGCATATTCTCTCGGTCTGGAGGGAACATCCTCATCCTTACTGTAATATGCGTCTTGATAGATGACATCAGGTAGGCCATGTACCTGCATGGTACAGCGAACTTCGCTTAGGGATGGAGGTTTATTGTTCAGGACAAACATTTTCTTTGAGCCACTCCACAAGAGTGCCGGAGCCGAAGCCACAGGGGCCGTGTCAAGGGGCCTGGACGACGATTTTAGGTTGGGTTTAGTCTGACCGGGCCTCGCCTGAGCCGATGGCCCTAAAATGGTGGGTTGAGGGTCGAAGGCAAGTTGCTTTCTGGTGACGTTACCCTCGTTCTTCTGCGAACCACTCTTTTGGCTCAGTCGCGCCCTTGTGTTGGGATCTTGTGGATCTTTGACGACGGGAAAGTTGATCGTACGGCTTTGGGACTCTTGTGCAAAGCTCTGCTTCATAGCAGACTTCATGGGCTGAGATGTTTTAGGTTTTGGTGGCTCGACCTGCAGACTATTCACCGATTGTTCCTCTCCTGCTGGATCCTGATTATTGGGTTTCATTGGCTGGACTGTCCGAGCTGGCGTCGTAAATGTCGAATTTTCTGGAGCTTCCTTCTGGCCTCCTCTCTGATCATGATCTTGAGTTTGTTCCTGTATTTTCTGTTGGCCCTGTTTCTGGTCATGTTCCCGAGGCCTTTGCTGGGCCTTTCGATGGACCTTTGGTTGAGCCTCCTCGTGAACCCTCTTGTTTGGCTCCTCGTAAACCCTTTCCGGAGGGTCACTTTGGAGCTTTCTCTGAGGCCCTGGCTGACCTGCACCTTGAGTTTGTTCATGGGCGTTTCTCGGAGCCTCTTCCAAAGCTCTTTGCGGAGGGTCGGCTTTCATGTGAAGTAACTCCCTTGAGTCCTCAGCTTGGAGCACCTGACGTTTTGCAGGTGCACCATGATCAACTTCTCCCGGCGGCCTGGGATGCTTGAGAGATCTTTGTTGTCGCTCTCCAGGACCAAGAACCCCGGCTTGTCTACCTGTATTGGCTGGTTGATTGGAAGAGTAAGTCTGGGCAATCTTCAGAAGTTTATGACGGATGGAAGTTCTGGGTTGGTATACACGGATCCGCCCATCCATACGATAAGTCATTGAATCCCCCACACCAAATCCTTCTCCAACACCATTCAAAGGCTCCCCCGGTGGGATTCTGCCCGCGTATTCGTGTCGAGTCTGTTTTGCATGTGGCTCGCGTATTAGCTGAAAAATGCCTTGTTCGTTGACATCGATATTGATGAGATGCTGTGCATTCATGTGAAAAAATTGTGCTTCGATTTGCAGAGCTTGGCTCAAGTTGTCTGGGTAGAAGTCTTCCACTGACTCTAAAGTGGTCTTGATAGTTTCTTCAAATGGAACTGGTTGCACAAAGCTGGAGAAAGTCTCCTGACGTCCATCTGTGTTGTTCTGTTCCTGAGAAACCAATTGTTGGATACCAGCACGGTACCCAGCTTCATGAACCCACCCCATCACCTGTGATTGACGTGGGTCCGCAGACATTGATACCAAGACTTCCGGAGGAAAAGGGTTGACTTCAGGGTCCGTTATTCCCATACGCTTTTTCCTGCGGTTTGTCTCATCCGTCCAGAGTCCAGCCATACTGTGCACCAGCTTTTCTTGGCTTGACACCGGCTGCTCCTTTTCGATAAAATCATGATGAAGCCTTCGCTCTTTGACTTGCTTTCGATTCAGGATGTCTTCGACGCAGATGTCCACTTCAAGGGAGCAGTGGCTAGCCCGGGGAAGGCTGTAATCATCCGTAATCAGCTCTGGCGGGATCGTTGCATCGTCCCAGTGATGTTCAGTCTCACGGCCTTCGATGTTGCTGTCATGCTTCGGTACAGGTGCTCGAAAGGTGGCTATCGCCGCATCCAGGTAGTTACAGCCGTACAGGTTGTAATCAGCCATGAACTGAAGGAGATACTGCAGATGGGCCTCGTAGGGTTGAAATTTCCGACTCATAATAACACCTTGCTGAAGGAGATCGACGAGACGCGACATGACCACCGGGTTGAACAGGTAAATTTTGAGATAGAAGCGATAACCCACGTGGAAGCCATAAAAGGGTATACCTTTTGTCAGCGTAATCCGTGCTACATATTTGGGCCGATCGCGAATGGGATCTTTTCGGTAGCTGATAGCTAACGCATGATCTATGGATGCACGCAATTTTGCGATATATTCGTAGGCTAAAACTATGTGAGAAAGGGAACGTATGCGCGAACCATATGTGTAGAAACAAGGAAACACTCACCCTTGTTGGGTTCTAGATTTCCGTCATACTCGACATACAGATAGGGAAAGGCACCATGAATATGAGCGCAGACTTTCTGGCCCTTGTCGGTCGATCCGAACACCCGAATTACAGGGACTTTGGCAGCCTTCCGCGAACGCGAAAAGCGCACATCTTGATCAAACTGGGGATCATATCCGGTTGGCGTGGCTTGGTAGTGATCAATACAGTTCAGTCGAAGTCTTATAAATTCCATGATGCTGGCCGCTGGAGGTGCCAGATGTTCATTTTTAGGTTTCCGGAGCAGTATGAAGCTATCCGGCTGCCCGATGATGCGACGTTCATTCCTCAGAGACACGCTTTTCGGGTTGTTTGGTTGAGGATGGCATGCGCGCCACAAAAGTCGTCGAGCGCGCGCGACTGTACACGTACTAGTGACGCCAAAGCACGTGATGCGACGCTGGCTCAAATCGGCGTGTTCCAGTCAAAGCTGTCTTTTATTGAGCCGCCGTCCTGTCGATGAACGTGTGTGTACTTGGTGTGATTCAAGACGATCGACAACACCTTGACTACCGGATACACTGAGCGCCTTTTGACAATGAAACCGGAAACAAGATCATGATGCGGAACAGAATATCATCGAAGTGAGCAGGTACCGTGGATTGGGGGTTAGGGATGAAGATGACAAATTGACGGACAGCTGGGTTCAGGGCAAAAGAGCACAAAGGTGCACTGGCTGCTGACCTCCCTTGACCGGCCGCATGCCTGCCGCAGAACTCTCGTCCAACCACGACGACCTTTGAGTAAAGCAACTGAACTTGCCCCGAGTCTCGGATCCAACAACTTTTCTCTCGACACACAGACTATCAAGTTATCTTTTCATTCAGTACATTTCTTTTAGGGCCTTTGGATCACATCCCTTTAACACCAAGGTAACCATGCCTCCCCCACCACCAAATAGACGCGAGCAGGCCACAGCTGCCCCAAGCTCAACCGACAAGTCGGAGACCGGCGCTGGCGCCGCCCGCAAGGAGGACAACATCTACATCCCGTCATATATCAGCAAACAGCCCTTCTATGTCAGTGGTCTGGATAATGAAGAAGGTGATTCTCTTCTTCATCAGCGTGCGCGGCAGCAGGAGGAAGACAAAGCCGCCCAAGCCGCCGCACTTCTCGCCCGGGGTAAGAAGGCTGGTCCGGCAAGGACGAAATGGGTCAAGGGCGCGTGCGAGAATTGTGGCGCCATGGGCCACAAGAAGAAAGACTGTCTCGAACGGCCACGCAAATTCGGCGCCAAAGCGACGGGCAAGGATATCCAGGCGGACCGGATCGTGCGCGACGTGAAGCTGGGTTACGAGGCGAAGCGAGATGTTTACAGCGCGTATGATCCAAAACAGTACATGGAGGTGGTGGAGGAGTATAACATGCTGGAGGAGGCTCGACGGGCATTACAGGGAGACCAGAAGACGCCGGATGGGGAGGGGGCAGATGGTCCGGAAGACGACAAGTCAGGGTTTAAGTACGACGAGGAATCTGATATGGGACGCGATCGTGCTACGACTAAACAATCTATGCGTATTCGCGAGGACACAGCGAAGTACCTTCTGAACTTGGACTCGGATTCCGCCAAGTACAACCCCAAGAAGCGCGCCCTCGTCGACGCCGGTGCTATAGCCGACAAGTCCGCCGCCTTGTTCGCTGAGGAAAGTTTCCTCCGTGCTTCTGGCGAAGCAGCGGAATTCGAAAAGGCCCAGCGTTATGCATGGGAGGCACAGGAGCGATCGGGCGATACCAGCCTGCATTTGCAAGCCAACCCGACTGCTGGTGAGATCCTACGCAAGAAGGAGTCTGAGGAACGCGAGGCCAAGCGGAGGAAGAGAGCGGAAGAGTTGGCGAACCAATATGGCACACAGCCCGTCATCTCAGACGCACTTCGAGAAACCATTAAGGAAAGCGAGACCTTTGTGGAGTATGACGAGGCCGGCCTGATTAAGGGGGCACCGAAGAAGGTCGGCAAGTCCAAGTATCTCGAGGACGTGTACATCAACAATCACACGTCTGTTTGGGGCAGTTGGTGGTCAGACTTCAGATGGGGCTACGCTTGCTGTCATTCATTTGTCAAGAACAGTTACTGCACAGGAGAGGCAGGTATAGCTGCAAGCGAGAAGGCGGATGCTTGGGATAAGTAAACAGTATGACCAACAGTTTTTGATGTTAAAAATGATACCACAGTGCCTCAACTTGAGAGTGCCCAACCGATCATACCTTGTGTACCCTTGGAGTAGCCTGCGGAACTAAAACATGACGTAGAGAAATCCAGACATGAAAGCAACTTACGCGAGTACATCGGCTGACACATCCAAGACGGGGCACTTGAGAAGCTTCACAAAAACAAAGTCTGGCGGTTCTGAGCATGCAACAAGAAGATGGTGTATAATTGAGACTTGAAAGGTGGTGCCTTCAGATCCGGAGGTTTCTTAGCTTCCAGGCACATATTTCAGTGCCAACCGTGCATGCATTTGATCCCTGACTACATGGACACCGTGATCATAATGTAGGTTAAGGCAAAATGAACCTTCCAAGACCTGTGTTCCTACTAGCCGATGCTATGCACCTGAAACCCAGCCCACCAAGATAGGCGCCTCAAATTTACTCCTCATCCTCCTCCTCAGCGGCCTCACCGCCCTCGGCGGCCTTGGCCTTCTTTCTGCGGACACGGCCGGGGCGACCGCCACCGAAGGGAGAGGTGAGGGCGAAGTCGATGTGCTTCTGAGAGTCGAGACGGACAACGAAAGAGGGGACGTTGACGATCTGCTTGCCGACGCGGATGTGGCGCTGGCGAATGAGGACACGAGCGTGGTGGATGGACTTGGCGAGGCCGAGCTTGTAGACGCAGGTCTGGAGACGACGCTCAAGGAAATCCTCAGCCTTGAGGGCAAGGACGTAATCGAGCTTCATGCGGGACTCGTCAAGGACACCAACGCGAACGAGACGGCGAATGAGGGCATTGCCTTCGAAAAGACGCTTGGGGTCCTTCTCGTCGAGGGTAAGAAGCTGACTGTGGCAGAAGTTAGTAATCGGGCGATTCCCTGGCATATCATTCCCCAGCGCCTGAGGCCCATTTCGGGGCCTGGTTTGCTGGACAACTGGATGGGGTGCGAGAAAAACTTACCGGGCAGCACGACGGATCTTGGAGAGGGTCAAGAGCACACGCCAGACCTCACGCTTGTTGCGAAGACCATACTCGCCAACGAGCTTCAACTCGGAGTCCCTGAGGTCCGAAAGTTAGTCGTATGATCACAATCGACATAAGCAGAGTCAAGCTCATGCTCAGTGGCCGGTGATTTGAGGCATGCGAGCGATCGCACGCGCAAAGAACATGGAGATGGTTGCTCCCGCTGCAATTGCTGTCGCTTCGCAGAGGCCGTCGAAAAGGAGTTCGGAATCAAACTTAGACGCACAAACGAGCGGCCTCGAAAGGGCGACGGGGGACCTTAGCGGTCTTCGAGTAAGAACGAGGCGCCATCTTGTTGTTGGGGGCTTTCTCAAAAGATCGTCGACTGGCAGCGAAAAGTTTCGAAAGTCGTTTTCTCAAAGTAAGAAAATCAAAGGGCCACTTGGAGGAGGGTTTGTGGTGGCCCGTGCGTCCAGCCTTGCCGGCACAAATCCGCTTGCCCTAACGCTGGCAGGCTGGTGGTTGGCCCAAGCTTTGTCCACCTCGCTTAGTCATACAACGGGAAATCGAGACCTAGTTTTGCTTGCACACAAATTCGTCGTCCAAATTTGACGCCCGCAGCAACCACCGTCTTCAGCATCCCCATACACGCCGAATCGTCACGATGGGTCACGCCGCAGGTCTCCGTGCTGGTACGAGATACGCCTTCTCGCGGAACTTCCGCGAGAAGGGTATGATCCGCCTCTCGACCTACCTTAAGCAGTACAAGTATGTTGCGACAGCGACGAATTGGGGTAGTTGGGACGTCATGGCTAACTTTTTGCTAGGGTTGGCGACATCGTCGACATCAAGGTCAACGGTGCTGTCCAGAAGGGGTAAGCGACGATCATTTCCACGCTTCTTATTTTTTTTGGGCCATTACAATTGCGACAAACACCAAGATGCGGAATATGTTGGGGTTCTGAAACATCGGAATTTCGAAAGAGGAGGGGCACATGCGAATGCGAACGACGAGGACTTTTTGGGAAAAATACGGGCGAGCTATGAAACTGACGTTGGAAATCGATTAGTATGGCCCACAAGGTCTACCACGGCAAGACTGGTGTCATCTACAACGTCACCAAGTCCGCTGTCGGCATCATCATCTACAAGAAGGTGAAGCACCGCTACATCGAGAAGCGCATCAACGTCCGCATCGAGCACATCCAGCCTTCCCGCTCCCGCGACGATTTCCTTCGCCGCGTCAAGCAGAACGCCGAGCTCAAGAAGCAGGCCAAGGCTGAGGGCAAGCCCGTCCAGCTCAAGCGCCAGGCCCTTCTCCCCCGTGAGGCTCGCACCATCTCTGTCGTCGACAACAAGCCCGAGACCGTTGCCCCCGTCGCCTACGAGACCACTATCTAAAGTACTCTTGGGATAGGACTGGTGGTAGACCTGGCGTATTTGGTTTTTCTCTGCATGGGGTTCATCGCGTTCGACACGGATAGATATCCTGCATGGATTTTTTGGTCTGGGATGCGGGAGTGCTTATAGGAATCAAAAATACCAGTGGCATGACCATGACCAAAACCAAAACACACGAGAACCGGCTCGATGCGCCTCCTCCTGATCAGGTGTACGTGCTTTTGAGCCTCGAGCCAACTTGTGATCGGATGGACTACGCCAGACGAATCCGTGGCCAGACGAGTCACAGAAGGACAAACAATTCGAGCCCTGTCTGGCTGTGCGGCCGCTCTGTTTCTCGACCTAGCATCTTGCGGTTGATAGGGATACGCAAATAGAGCAAACGTGACAAACCACTTCACCGGGCCAATCTCTGCTACCAGTACGTATTGTGAGCATTTAAGCGCGCTCAGAAGGTCTTCAAATCCAAAGATGTGATAGATCAGAGTAGAACGAGATGACTACAGCGTTATACTGGGCTTCCGTTTCCGACCTGGACGCAGAGATGACATCTTTTGAGCCAACTGATGATTATTTGAATTGTGGAATTCCGATACCCAACCAGGGCCATTTATACATCCCCAGGCGCATCAACGCAACAGCCTTGCTACATTGAAAGTGTCCATGTTTTATGAAACTTGATAACGGAGCTTCAGTTATCTACCTGTTTGTTACTGATCGTTCCACTCTCAAGAATGTTCTCGGACTGTATACTATGATGATGATCATTTGGTTGGACAAAGGCAGCGGGCTGAGGCGGTCCATCACAGATCGATGACAGATTCACTGTGGGGTTTGAGGTTCATGTGGAATGTCGAGCAAGCTCGCTCCAGACTTTGAATGCCTGCCGGAGCATCGTCAGGGATTTTGCCTGGTCTCGTTGAGGCTTTCTGACATTGACGAGGCGTTGGTGGCATGTGGCTCCAAAATCAAACAGATTTGGCCAATTGGATATTGCGGGGAAGTGATAAGGCTCTCTCAGCATGTGGCTAAACTACTGGATCTCCTCCTGCCCAAGTACTACTTACTGGTGTAAACCCAGTACATAGGTAGGTAGGCAAAGTGTACTTTTGTAAGTAGTATACATACGTACCTTTTAGGTACCTTTCTTGGACCCTTCCAAACCGGAAGTGGTTTGACACGCACTCTTGCACACAACCAGACCGAGGATGCTGTCACCAACAGGAACAGGAATAGGAACCGACCATCTGATCCCTTGGCTCTGTCACTACTACTACGTAGTGTAGTTTCTAGTCAGTTTTTGGTTGTTTTTCTGGGCTTCTCTGGCCTGTCACATTCCCGGGCTACCGTTGAGTTTTGGTGTCCCGTCCGTGCCGTCCAGTGCAGCGTCGGAGTGAGTGGCCTTTTCAACACAGCTGCAGGCCATCCGTCATCTTTCAGTTCCTTCCACCTCAAACCCACCGCGCCCACTTCCGCTTCCGTTTCCTGTTTGTCTGAAAGCGCGCGTAACGAACCCAACTAATCCTACGACTCATGACTTCGCCGTGCAACTGCGACTGCGAGCCCTGAGTTCGAGTCCGCATCGATGCCGCAATTGCAAACCATCTGCTCTGAGCTGCTGAGCAGGTAGCCAACCTGAGCGCGGTGGGCACACCGAACAGCGAGGAGTAGCGACCACTGGCAGTCCTTCCTGTCTTGGCACATCTTGCATGACCGCATCCTGGACTCGAACACTGCAGTGGACAATCTCCCTTCGACGGAAAAAAATATACAACCATGAGTTGGACCGTCTTCTTGTTGATATACCTCTTCGGAGGCCTTACCTTTCTGCCATTGCTGGTGGCTTGCGCTCTACTTCATGCTCACCTTACGTTTCCTTACCGCCCAGATGCCGTCCAGCCCCACGACCCAGAAGCCGACGACTTGATCCAGCCTGGTGACGATCTTGATGCGCTCAAGGCGGAGCAAAAGAAGGATGGAAAGCCCCGGGTGACCCATCACGACGATGGTGTCGCTTCTGGATATTTTGCAGTTTGCCGCGAGTATACGCCCATGGGAATCAACGCGAAGCCTATCGAGCGGTCGACACCTGTCGGCTCCACCACCGTCGCCGCTCCCAGTCCCAGTGTCTACCAGACAATGTATCGGAGTATCTTCGATCGCAAGTCCACCGGTCCTAGTCCCATTGACCACAAGAACGGTCCTAGCCAACGCCCTAAGAAGGCCGGCAATGTCTTTTATGTTGTCCTGAGGTGCGTAACATTATCCTTCTGACTTTCAATACGACCTGGATTCTGACGCTCGTGACAGACACGGCCATCTCATGCTCTTTGACGATGACGAACAACTCGAAGTACGGCACGTTGTGGCGCTGGCGCACCATGAAGTCAGCATATACTCTGGCGAGGAAGTTACTCCTGAGGGCGAGCTGTACATCAAGCGCAACGCCATACGTCTCTCGCGAAAGACAGATGGGCTAGAAATAGGACCGGATAGTCAGGTCTCGAAACCTTTTTACCTCTTTTCCGAAAATTGCTCTGCGAAGGAAGACTTCTACTTTGCTTTGCTACGAAATCAGGAACAGCAGGCCTTGGACACGGAAAGCGATATTCCGTCTCCTATCCAGTTTGAGGTCAAGAACATTATCAACTTGGTACAGAGACTGCACTCGTCAGAAGAACACATGCAAACACGTTGGCTCAATGCAATGATTGGGCGCGTCTTCTTGGGCATCTACAAGACCAAGGACATTGAGAACGCAATACGGGAGAAGCTTACAAAGAAGATCTCTCGAGTTAAAAGGCCGGCATTTCTATCCAACATTGCTATCAAAGGTATTGATACCGGAGAATCGGCGCCCTTTATCACAAATCCACGGCTACGGGATCTGACCGTTGAGGGTGAATGCTGCATTGAGGCAGATGTACGATACACTGGCAACTTCCGCTTGGAGGTTGCGGCGACAGCCAGGATTGATCTAGGCGCGCGATTCAAAGCACGAGAGGTCAATCTCGTCCTTGCCGTGGTTGTACGGAAACTCGAAGGTCATATCTTATTCAAAATCAAGCCCCCACCCAGTAATCGCCTATGGTTCTCTTTCCAACAGGCACCGAAGATGGAGATGACAATCGAACCGATTGTCAGCTCTAGACAGATTACCTATACCGTTATTCTCCGCCAGATCGAGAAGCAAATCAAGGAGGTCATGGCCGAGACCCTTGTCTTACCCTTCTGGGATGATATGCCTTTTTTCAATACAGAGCACAAGAAGTGGAGAGGTGGTATCTTTCATGATGACACCGTCGTCTCAACCATGGATTTGGAGACAGCTGCGGCTCAAGAAGGCGATTTGGACGAGGTGGAGCGATTGGAAGGTACTCAAGACGTTCACGAACCCGATCTGCCGCACGTGGAAAAAAGCCACAGCATGCCCACTCTCGACAAGAAACCGTCAATTAGCCTTTTCGGACGGATGACAACGAAGGCGAAAGGGGACCCTATCTATTCTGCATCTACAACCTCATTGAGCACGAACAATCAAAACGAGCTCAAGACCGATACGAGGAGTGAAACTTGTATACCACCTCCGATTCGGGTGGTTTCGATCACTCATCCTCCGACGCCAACGGTTAGCACAGACGCCATTAATGCTGACGTCTTCAAACCATCCTCGTCACCACCGGACGAAAGCCTTGCTGCATCAGCGATGGCAACATTGTCTGTCCAGGCACATTCTCCATCACGACCACAGCCGCCTCACTCGCCCCTGAGGCCGTCCGTCATACCCAAGTTATCAGACCAGTCTTCCGGGTCCTCTTCCTCTGAAGCTGTGGATGCGGAAAAAGATTTGCAGGATTTTGATAAAAAGAACCAGGCAAGACGGAACACAGCCACATCCGCAGGCAGCCAGGAGGAAAGCAGGACGAGGTCTCCAGCTTCGTCGATAAGGGGGTCTGTGAAAAGTCAAACTGGGACCATCAAGGGTATTTTTGCCCGGCGAGATACTGTATCATCGACAGCAGGAGCACCCACGCCAAATCACCCAGACTCTGCGAAAAAGACTGCCTTGGCCGCTGCTTTTGTTACCAACGCGGCTGCATCTGCCAAGCGTTGGGGGCTCAATGCGTTCCAACGACACTCGAACAACGATGGGACATCGGGTAGGAGTGCTTCCTTCACCGATGATCATCCATCGGTGCTGGACTTGAATCAGCCTATGGGACGTGGGCAGCCGCTTCCGCCTCCAGGAACACCACTTCCGATGCCAGACAGAAGGTTGAAGGCAACATCCATCAGTATCCCAAGGCGCAAACCGATATCGCCTCCAGATCAATCACTGCAGCAACATAAACCGAGCACGCCTGAAGACCATGATCACAAACCCGAACGCCGCCCTGTACCACCTCCCCCTCTCCCAAAACGTCGTCAATACCGAGCTGAGCAGCAACTCGGCGATGACGGAAATAATGTGAACATGTAGTTGCGGCTCCTGCGGAGTCAGAACCGACTACACCCATGAGCGAGGCCCATGAAACATCACCAATGAAGCCTTCATCAGACACCGTTGAAAGCAAGAACCAAAGTGGAATTGGCAGTTCTGCGACAGAAGGACCTGTCGGTTCGAAATCGCCCCCCAAGCCTTTGACGCCATCAATCCGTAATACGCAGACTACAGGCCAGGAAAATCACGAAGACGTGAAAGCGCTATCGCTTGAAGTTTCAGCGCCTAATAATGATGACGATGAGTTCTCGGCTTGGATGGATGACGCCGGCCCGGTTGAAGATACTGACGCAGCCCCGGCTCCTACAGTTAACGGCAGCGTTGGCGAGAGGGCATCGCCTTGATTGTGAGATAGACCGGCTGGTACCTCGCATAGGAGTTCATTTGAGTATAGTATAAATGCGGGCTTTGCTGGTGGGAATCACAGTACAGCGAGGAGAACCGGATATAATACTATAAATTTGTATTTTTGTTTCATTGTGCTAAAAAACAACATCGCGTCGCGATGTCAGACGTTCAGTAACTATCATAGCACTTTTGGTGAACAAGTATCGATTCATATGTCACCGCTTGATGCCGCTTCCTTGGAAGGTGAACGGCGTGTTAGGTGACCCTGCTTTTGATTCTTGGCCTTCGACAAACTGCCTACCTATGCGCTCTTCATCTTGACCGTTGATGACGGGTAATAAGCCGCATTTTCCGTCGATGCCATAGTACAGGCATAATGGAAACATTACAAAGCACGAAGCAATGGTCTTCAGCTTCCTTTTAGCCTGATCGTCTACAAATCCGGCGTGAGGCGAACGAACTACTTGAATGACCTCCTGACATGCCTCCGCAACTCATGTCAAGAAATTTGCGACATCTTCCCATATGTCCGGCATCAATAGCCACGGCGATCTTGATTGTCCCTTGCGAGGCAACTGTCCACACGGAGGGTGTAGCATCGAGTTCCGGACAAGTGTGCTGACACCGCGGGCAATTATCACCTCGACCACCTTGACCACCTCCTCCTGTCGCTGGCCGCCATGGCAAACCTGAGTTTCAACCAATACGACCACCTCTTCGCCGCCGCCCAAGCCTACCAGCACGAGGACTACCGTGTGTAACGCAAGCACGAGCACATCAAGCACGTCAACGACATACACGCAAACCACGATCAGCTGGAGTATCATCACCCTCCCGCCCAAGACCACCAGCAAGCCAGCCCCCCCGACGACGACGCCATGTCCCACGGTCACCAAGACGACCAGCCCAACCGATTGCTCGCCGATGCGCTGTCCTGTGCCGACGTGCGAGGTCCGGTCGACGCTGAACGTGCCGTGCGGATGTACCGTGAAGACGCTGGTGTACGTTCAGGGGTGTGCCACGACGTGTTCTGAGGGCTGCTCGACATGCACCGAGGCGGCCAGCATGACGGGGTGCTAGGTGCTAGGTGGTTCTTGAATGTCGTGGTCTAGACTAGGTAGGCTGCAAAACTGGTCTGGGTTGGTTTGGGTTGGTTATGATTTGGTTTCTCGTCGTCTTCTTGTCATGCATGTATGTAGTGCAGCTATGCCGGCAGTTAGCTTTATCTGTAAATGTCCCAGTTTGTATTGTCGACATATTGTTTCGATTTCGACCCTTTTCAGACTTTGTGGAATGTTGCATGGATACTCGCTGTTAGATCGTGTGGTGTTTGGAGAACTGAATGGACATGGGAATGCCAAGGCAGACGGCGGGGTCCATGAGATGGGTACCTCTAGAGGTCATGCTGGGGAAGCCCCGCCTTACCCCTAGATTTGGAGTCGTAGCTTACCGATAGCTGCCCTGACTCTCCCCAGTGACATGACGGGAATTCAGTCAAATCAATCTCTAAGAAGTCGCGAATGGGAGCTTGAATGAGAGCGGAACCGGGGACGCCAGTAACAGGGGTGGAGGCAGGTCAGCTGGCCGGCGCCGTGTGCATCCGGGCAACGCCGCTGTCCACGCCGGCAGCCAACGGCACCTGCCAAGAAAGACCTCGCGGTGACAAATGAATGGAAGGAAAGTCGGAGTCACTAGCGTACCGAAGCTGAGGTGTTCATACATATCCCGTACATGATACCTTACACACCTCTCTTTTTGTATCTCTTTTCATCTCTCCCGCTCACCGAGTTCAACCGTTTGTCATCCATCTGCTCCAAAGTAAAGCATACACAGCGATTTTATATACCACCAAGAAACTTTCACTTGTTGTGCTGCAAGCACGTAGCCGTCACCGTCGTCCAATTCCACAAAGAGAAAGTGACAGCATAATACTCTTCCCATAGTTCTTCATAACTCGAGACTCCCCGTCTCTAGCCTCACCCGTCACTTCACATCTCAAAGATGACCACACGATACCGTGTTGAATGTGTGTTCTACCGCTCTTGCCCATCGCTGAAATTACCAGCAGCTAACCATTCTCTCTTATAGATGCCCTCAAAACCCACAGACGGGATCAATTTATAGGTACAGCTTGAGCCCTTTCGCCAGATTGTTAATGTACCTACGGACTGAGCTATGGCATCACTTCCCCCTAGTTGCTGGATGTTCTTACCCGCCCGTTTGACAGAGTCTACGGGTCCGCGTAACGATGGCTACCCCATTCACATCAGCAACTGTGGAGTTGCCTCCGTCGAGAAGAGGCATGTGAAAATGAAGTACTCTAGCTAACAATCATATCAGAGTGGATCAAGGCGCTCTTAGCCGTCCCATTCGTCCTCTACTCTCAGCCCCATGGTGTTCTTGAAGATCCGGACAGAAGTGTCGATACGCTTTCTCAGACAAGAGAGGAAGCCCACAGGCGATACAGTGAGATCTTCCGGGATATCGAAGCCATGATCGATGACCACAGTAAGCAGAGCAGATATTCCCGGTCTCACTCGGTTAGCCCTATTTGATCTAGTAACGTTTAATAACCAAACCATTAAACATCAGTCGCCCACCAAAACGATGCCGAGAACCCTTTCCCATCCAAGCTCAAGCTGCTGGTCCCCAGTATCGGGCCCTTCTTCACGCGGTTACCGCTCGAAGCGGCATTCAAGTTTCAGGACAACAAGCGCTACATTTCATCGCGCCGCTTTGTGTCGCCGTCCTTCAACGATATCCGCTTGATCCTTAACTCGGCCCAGATAATGGCTGTGACGACTTACGGAACTCTCCAGCTCGCTACCTTTGATGGTGACGTGACGCTCTACGACGATGGCCAGAGTCTGGAACCTACTAGTCCTGTGATTCCCCGACTACTAGGTTAGTGCAGTTGTTCTCAGTTCTCTTTGCCCGTTTGGCAATTCCTGCTTCTTACCTTCCGCCACGTAACCGTACCGTAACCACTTGAACAGACCCGCTCACATTATCCCCTTTCCATCCACAGACCTTCTCCGCAAAAACATCAAAATCGGCATTGTCACCGCAGCAGGCTACACTACCGCCGACCGCTACTACTCGCGCTTGCACGGTCTTCTTGATGCCATGGCCAACAGCGCCGACCTCACCCCTGCTCAAAAACAGTCTTTGGTCGTCATGGGCGGTGAAGCCAACTACCTCTTCGAGTTCGACTCGTCCTCGCCGCACCTTCTCGCCCCGGTGCCACGACAGCACTGGCTCACGCCCGAGATGGCCGCCTGGAACGAGCAGGACATTGCCCAGCTGCTAGACGTGGCCGAGGCCGCGCTGCGCGATTGCATCAAGACGCTCAACCTGCCTGCCACGTTGATGCGGAAGGACCGCGCCGTCGGCATCATCCCCGTTTCTCCAGAAATCCGTATCCCGCGCGAGAGCTTGGAGGAGACAGTTTTGCTGGTGCAAAAGATCCTTGAGCTCAGTACCGTGGGCCGGAGCAGAAGAGTGCCGTTCTGCGCCTTCAATGGTGGGAGGGATGTGTTTGTTGATATTGGCGATAAGAGCTGGGGTGTTACTGTTTGTCAAAGGTGGTTCTCGCAGAAGGAGGGTCCTCATGGAGTTATCAAGGGGGAGAATACCCTGCATGTGGGCGATCAGTTCTTGAGTGCCGGGGCGAACGATTTCAGAGCCAGGAGCGTGGGGACTACGGCGTGGATTGCGAGTCCCGTGGAAACGGTCGAATTGTTGGATGAGTTGGCGGAGTTAATGGGGAAGAAGATGTCTTGATCGAGGATGTCAGGACTCTCATGGTTGCGGCGGCGGGCGGTGATGGATAATGGTGATGGTAGGGTTATAATGATAATGGGAACAACAAGAGCATGTCTTGTGGCGATTTTTTGGGGGGGGGCAATGAAGGGAGGTATCGAACACCTACGACGGCACAATTCTTCAGCGATAATGAATTTTATGGGTATACCTACACTGATTCTGGAGGCCCTTCTAACACGTAATGAGACCTTTGAGAAATGCATAATACGATTGGTATAGCGATCAGCTACGGTAATCTGACAAACACGTACGTAAGTGTCTTTTCATGAGCCGATAGTACACTAGGCTGTGTGTAATCTTGTCTCTAGGGGGAGGGGGCTTATGTACTCAACAAGTTCGCCAAAGCAACCAGCAATCTTCGGAGAGACGGAGAGAGAGAGTCCAGTCAACGTCGGTACTTGGATCCCAACAACTTAACGGGTACAATTATCATGCCAATGAATGCGGGCTCTACTGTACACCTTCTGCTCCAGACAGACATGGCAAAACGATCAATGCTTGCTTTACCTCTCTATGGTGACCCCATCGTTTCATCACGCCAATAATATCTTCATAGCAGGAGTTTGTTCCCTATTCCGTCCAGATTTCTATGAGTGTTTGCCTGTACCACGGCAACTGTCCTCACAGTCCCTTTCATACTTGGGCGACTTTTCGTCTCGTATAGTGTAGGAGACACCGTACCGTCCTCGCCATCCTGCCACCTGCCACCTGCCTAGTGTACTGTACTGTCGTCAGTCGGCAGAGCCTGATACATCATGCTGTCAGACTGCTGTCGTCAATCAATCAATCCCCCCCCTCGAGGCAGGCCCCCCTCAGGGAGGTTACAGTCCGATCAGCTTACCAGCCTCTCTGACCACTGTGCCAGTCCAATCGGCCCGAGCCGAGAGAAGGCGGATCCAGTGCTGCCAAAAAGCTTCCATTGGACGTGTTCAGCCCCACTTGGATGTTTTCTTTCTTTTTTCTTCTGCAGTCTGCTTCTCCTGAAAGCTTTCCCATTCCAGAAATCCAGAATCTCCACACACACGAAGTATGTAGTGTACTTGTTGTTGTGGGCTGTGGGCTGTCCAACTCTGCTTCGCTTCGATGCTTACTACCTATGATTTGATCATTACTAACACTGTACAAATTATTCGAGTTGCTCTCTATGTATCAGGTCTATTGATATCCTTTGATTGGCCTCACGCTGGCCTAGCGAGTGAGGGAAAGTGTTGGAAACCATACTATGTAGATGTAAGCAAGAAAAGGGCGTGGTACATATGTACGGCGGCGCTTCCTCGGTGAATGTAAGTGAAAGAAAAAAGCCATCAGACTGCTTGCCAATGCTGCCTCGTCCCCGCCTCGTTTCATATCCTGCCTGATGCACGGCTGGTATCAATCTTCCCATTTATCATGCTCCCCTATTATGTACCATTCTATAATGCCCGAATCGATCGAGGCTTTCTTCGTACGGAGTTCAACTCCCGCATTAATGCCAAAAAATACGGATTGCCAGTCTATCATTGTTCTGTTCCTCATATGCATCATGTTGCATGTGTGTATCCAAATAGGAGAAAGTAAATCAAATGAACTCGTTTCGTCCAACGACGTCAAGGGGGTATAATGATATGGGCAAGTCCCGGTGTAGACACCTCCAACGCCATGTAAGCAAAAACACCCACAAAAGAATACCAAAGAAAAACAAAAACGCACAGAATACCCAACGGTACTGTGTGTAGATAGATACAGGAAGAAATGTTGCCAAGTGGCGAGTTGGTGGTAACAAGTCCGACCAACTGTCATGGATGTCAGTCCTCAAAACTTGAACTCGCCAAAGGGAGCGCCAAAGTTGTTGTTACGCCTCAACTTGAGAGGGATATCCAATTCCGCTTCATCCTCGCTCTTGGAGCCGCTGCTGTTCTCTTTCCCTTTGCTCGATTCGCCAGACTGATTCTCCGCCGCGTTTGACGGCACCGCCTCGTCGTCATCATCAATAGCATCCTTCAGAACAGAAGGAAGGGCTGCCATAGTGTCCTTGCTGACCTCTTCGAGCTTATCGGAAAGCCTCCGGAAGAAGATCTCGTCATGGGCAGGCATGTTCCTAACCATCAGCGGACCTCTGAGAGGACGATCCTCCACAGGCTCATAAGCCGCAGGAGGATCTTCAGAGACTACCGACTCCTGCTCAGCCAGTTGGATAGCGCCTTCTTGTTCGTTTATGACCCCAAGCGTCTGAGTGGCCATATGGTCGCCGTGCTGCAAGGTGGGTGTGCTGCTACCACTGCTATTGATGGTGCCAACTCCAGAAGACGTTGCGGTTGCCAGGACAGAGAGGGAGTGGCTGGGAGTATGGCCAGCATGCATGGTGAGACGAACCGACGCTTCTGCCTTAAGGACTTGCTTGGTTTGCTCCTTTGCCGGGCTTTCCGATCTGGGCTCTGGCACATCGGAGGCCGGGAGTGGTGACGGAATCTTGGTCGGGGACTTGAGCGCTTCTACTAGGGAATCGTCTGTGAATGTCGATTTCTGAACCGAGTTGGCTTTGATTGGGATTCCTTCGAGCTCTGGGTGGATTGCCTGGACATCGACAATAGGCGCGGGACTGCTTGGACGCAGCTCGGGAGACTGGGCCATGGAATCGGCCACTACGGGACCCTGAGGTCCGGGAATTTCGTTGACAGAAGCAGTCTGAATGGGTTGTTCCGGTTGCTGAGTGTTCGTATGTTGCGTGCTTCCTTGAGAAGACCGCGAGCTCCTCATGCTCTCGGGCGAAACCTCGCCCCAGCAGACGTTGCCAATCCTTCCATTATGGGATGCATGAGCAGCCGCCAAGGCTGCAAGGTTCGCATTGCTAGACTGTCCTCCTAGATGAGCCACCTGTCGCTGGAGTCGTTCGATCTCCTGTAGCAGCATGGCCTTCTCAGCTTCCCATTCTGCCCTCTCCTCCTCCATGAGGGCCCGCTCCTCCTTATACACTTCTTCAGCGCGCTCCCTGTTTGCTTCCAAGTACTTGCGCTCCGCTTCCCAAGCTTCTCTTATCCTGCCATTTTGTTGGACTAGGCGCCGGACCATCTGTGTGTTCGAGGGTGCATTCACAGTGTCCGCCGAAGCTGAGCGGGCCTGTCCGGCAGAGACAGAGCTGATAGCCGGCACCGAAACACCTAAAAAGGCATCACCAGGGGAAGCACTCAAGCCATCCATTGATGTTGTTAGTGGCGGGGAGAGGATCGAGAGCTTGGCTTTTGTAGCCTGGCCGGTCTTGGATCTTCGCAGATTGGGAGGAACGCTGGTAGATCGTTGTGGGTCAAGCTGACACTGGAGTCCTTGTTGAATGGGTGCTAGGTTGGGTGACGTGAACTGCGACATGTGGCCGGCGACAGGACCACGAAAGTTGGGAGATAGTGGTGAGTAAACGTGGCGTCCCGGAAGAGAAAGCTTGGATGGCGCCTGCAAAGCGGGATTGCCCATAGCTGAGGCAACATCGAAGTAGCCGGCGGCACCTCGAGGCAACGCGAGGGGAGAGATGAGCGAAGAAGAGTCGGCGCCCAGACTAGGAAGAGGAAAGCGCATGCTGGTGTCGATAGAACCCGAAGGCAGGAACGAGTCGGAGCCCATCCTGGTCATGGTATAGGAAGACATGGTGGGAAGTGATGAGCTAGGTTGTTAAGGGGTTCGAGCGAGGAGGAACAGCAAGGAAGACGGTTGCCGAGTAGGTATCCTGGCGCCCAAGGTTTGCGTGGTTCGTGGTCTTAGTGTATTGATGTCATCCGTCATGCCACACCGAGACCACCGCAGATTTTTTTTCGACTTTTTCTTTGTACCCTGGTCCTGGCCAATGTATGTAGTGGACGGCTGTAAAATCAGGGGTCTAGCTGCAAAATGAAAACTTCTCTGCGTATGTCGTTCGTTGTAAGAGCTGTGGTGTAGTGGATGGTCTTCGCCAGTGCTGCTTGCGAATAGTGTTGGTAGATGATGTTCGTTTGAGGACCGTGACCTTGCGGGAAACAACGAAGGTAATGGATGGGTGCCTTGGAGGGTTTTGATGTTCTGCAGGTCCGAATAATCTCGTAGCGTGACCCAAGTCTGAGGGACTTTGAAGAGCGGATCCGAGGGGATGTTCCAAGTTCCACTTTGGCACCTTAGGCGCGGTACTGGGTGCGGTGTAAGATGGCAGCGACGGCTGTCGATGGGATGACAGTCTGGGAGAACGCTTTGGCTTGGACACGTCGATGGTAATGGCCCGTATCAAGTTTCGACTGGAGATGGAGAGGGTAAGTCGGAGACAAGGACGGAAAGCGACGAGACAGAAAGTTGAAAGCAACGAAGAGGGAGAGAGACCGAGACTTTGATGAAGAGGGTGAGGGTGGTCGTGGTATAATGGTGCCAGCTGGACGGGTGGAAGCAATACCCTAGGTAGGTGAGCATCCCTTGGTCGGCACCTGAACAGTGAATTCACGGTGTACCTCTGCGTACTGTGCCCTGCAGTGGGTTCGACTGAGTGGGAGTGCGCTATGGGCGCGTAACATTGGGCCCCTTTCCACCCGGACGCTGGGCTTCCACTCACGTTCGCTGTGACGCAACCACGAACCCGCATAATGGCAGGCACGCCGGGGCTCATAGAACCATTCAAACGGGGCGACCAATCAGAGAGTATCTACAGCAGGTTCAAGTGGGCCTGCAAGTGCGCATTTTCCCCTTTTTAGTTGACCATGAGCTTGCTTTTGTAGTGTACATTCCGCTACGAGAGGTACCCTCCATTAGGTCCCGTCGTCCTTCATCATTCCGTCGCCCGTGATGCCTGAGTGCTGGTTCCTGGGCCGTCTTGTCACTCACGACATTTCCTTTCAACCTATATGTCTTTACTTTGTGATCGTGTCTGGTATCCGTGGTTGGGACGGAATTTGGAGGGCACGCGGTCTCTAGCAGACGGCAACTCGCACAAGGATTCATGGGCATCCACATGTACTGCGTAGTAGATACATATGTTTGACAGTCGCCCTTATGGCCCTTTTTGCCGTCACTTCCCCACGATTGGCAAGTCGGGCCTCAAAATCCCATGATCCCTAGCCGGTTCTACATTAGCTTGCCCCCGGGGGCCCAACCCGTCGAAGAAGAAAGTCGGAGATTTTTGGGGTTGCTGACCGCTGGTGCGAGCCTTAGCAGGCCCAGTGGATGCGAGTCTCATGGGCCGACTTTTTTTTTTTTTGCATGTCATGTGCCCATGTGGCTCGAATTACCAGACTGGGGATGGGGCCTGCTCCTGCCTTCAGTTCCGAATCTTTCCTGGCCCGCAGTATTCATTCATTCAACCGAGCAGAACGACGCTTCGACACTGGACGCTGCCCATGGACAGCGACAGTTTGAATCACCAAAAAAAATCGGGGCCGTGTCCCTTTTTTTTTTTTTTTTTTTTTTTTTTTTTTCACACTTTCTTTTTTGGTTCTTCTTCTTCCCTTACTCGTCCCCCGCCCCCACTTTTTTGGACCTCGCCAGACTCGCACCCCCTAAAGTGGGTGCTCACGGGTACTACGGCCACACCAGTAAAACGGTCAGGTTAGGGTTAGAGGTGTAGTTTTGAGGCTTGATTTGCGGAGTAAACAAAAACTTTCCAACGTATAGAATTTTTTGAATAATAAAGAGATAGATGAATATATTGTATTGCTATAACCATCCTCCTACTTTTTGTTTATTCTCAATTAGTTGTTGCAATACGTTGTGAGCGTTCACTATTTTGGTGTTGTTTCTGTGATTTGCACCTCTAACCCTAGTGGCCGTTTTACTGGTGTGGCCGTATTAGTCGTGAGCACCCACTTAGGTAGTGGGGGTGTAGCACGAGTATTTGGAGGAGGGGGGGCGGACTTGGTAATGTAAGGGTCCAAGTGGCTCCAGGGCATGGCCGATACCTTGAATTTCAGATACGTCGGCTGCGTCTGCCCGCCTACTGCATGCTGCGGCAGTGGCAGAAACGTGTGTAAAACATCGGGTATTCTCCCATCCCCAATTCGTCCCTTTTTTTCCAAATCCGTACCTGCTTCGTTCGTATGGAACTCGGCATGGATTTGCATGGATGAGCTGGCAGTCATGACCAGTAACCGAGGCCTCGGCATTGGTCTACACTCATATCGCGACAGCCCCAGATGTAGGCCAGCTAACACCTAAAGTAACGACTGGCGTCAACAAGTGAATAGTCGTCTTTTTTTTGGCTGTACGGGACGGGATAACTGACGGGCCAGTGGAAGCGGAGGTCGCTCAAAGGCTTCCCGGGCTCTGGTTCGGTGGTGGAAAGAGGTGTCAGGACATGCATGCGGCCTTCAGCTTGCCGTCTCACAAGGCGGCCACTCGCGGACTCAAAAAGGCGAGGGAAGCGGACGCAAACGCCGCAATCCAGGAGGCCATCGCAATCGACGAAGACGGTAATACCTCCCTCAAGGACTCACCCCCTACTAACGCCCCCGAACCCGGCCCTACCCCGGTTATAGCTACCCCACCTCCCCAACCGACTCTAACCCAACCGTCCCCCCGCCCTAGTACCCCTCCTCCGTCCGCAACTATACCCGCACCGGCCCTATCTCTCAGCCTGAAGATAGTATACGCTAAGGTAGTAGTATAGAAGGAGATTAATAGGCGGCGCTTCGGCCTATTAAGTACAGAGGGCCGCAATACCTTCTTCTCTTTTAACCAACCTCCTCCTACCCTTTATATTAGAGCGCTCTCTACGGGTAGAGGCTCCTCTAATAGTAATAGGACCTTAACCGAAATTTAGGGTAATTTCCTTAGAAGGCGCTTCCTAATAGTTATTAATTACCCTTAGACCCCCCCCCCAATTACTTTAACCCTATATAGATAATAAGGACGCTAAAGAGTAATTTATATCCCCCCCTACCTTTACCTTATAATAGAGAAATTTAGGGTTATATCCGTTAATATTTAAAAGTCCTTAGTAAATATTAACGGTATACTCGAATAGGTAATTAATAACTAGATTCTGGTAATTTGTATCTAAAAATCCCCGGTTATTTAAGGCCGACTCTATAAATACCCCGGTTTTTAATTTATTAGGCTTAATAACTGTAATATACGTATAGCGACTTATATTATAAAAATATATAAATTTATAATTACTATTACCCCTCTAATATATATTACTATTATTTTAGTCTAAAATACCGATATTACTAATGTATATTAATACTTATAAGATAAATAAATAAAACTAATTAGAATATACCTACTAAAAGCCCTAATACTCTATTTATTTATTATTAGAGACTTTAATATATATTATTATATATAAAACCCCTACTTCTATAATTCTCCCTACGGTACTAAAATCGATAACTTTATAGTTATATTCGGCCTCTACTTCCTTAATACCCTGGGTATACCTATTTATAAGTATATTTAAAGCGAATTTACTATAGACTTAGCGTTTAATATAAATAAAATATATATAAAAATTAGGGTATAAGTATTAGATTATAGGAAATTTATTATTACTATTCCTACTATTAGAATTACCCTACCCCCCTAAAAATATTTTTTATCTCCAGAATAAATAAATAATACTATTTTAATACTTATTAAATAATTTTTATAATAACCCCTAATCCCTTCTATAATAATAAAATTCAATAAATTCGTTTAAATATTTATAAATACCTTCAAAAGTATAATTAGAGAATATTCTATCCCAATTGGGGGATAGTTTAAGAATATACTATAATAAAACCCTTCCTTAATTGAAATAAAAAAGACTAATTTAATAATATACTATAAAGTTTATAAAAAAACTTGTATATCCTTTTATAAGAATAGGATTAATAATATTAAATCCCCTAAGGATTTAAACGGTATCTTAAAATAGAGGAATAACCTATTAAATAACCGACTTATATTAATTAATATACTGGAACGAAAATTTACCTACCTAGAAGAAATTATAATGTATTTAACGTACGTAGCCTTCTACCCTTTAAATAAAGACGCCCTTCCCCTATATAATTATAAAGGTAATACCCTCCCTTTAAATATTATTGTACAAGCCTTAGAACTATTATTAAATAAGAAATTTTAAGAAGCTTTCCTATATTATAGGTTTAATACTCCGGGCCCAGATAGAATTACCCTTAATACCCTAAAAGTTATATAAAATATAATCTTCCTTTATTTTAAGGTAATTATATAAATTTCCTTCTATTTAAATAAATTCTTAGCCCTATTTAAAAGGGTAAAGGTTATTACCCTCTTTAAACTTAGCTAAGACCCGTATAATTATAAAGGCTAGCGACCTATAGCCCTCCTTTTTATTATTAGTAAAAGTATTAAAAAATTTATAGCCCGTAGGATAATAGTAATAACCCTTAATATAAACTTTATTTTAAAGGACTCTATAGGGGCCTTCCTAATATAATCGGTTATAAACCTAATTATTATATTCGTTTACAATATAAAAAAGGCTAACTATTTTAGTTAGTACAATATAATCTTTACCTTCGATATTAATTCAATTTTCCTATTTATTAAAGTAAATAAACTTATTAAAATCCTTAAGGGCTAGGGATAGCCCCCAACCCTTACTAATTTTATTTGTAACTTTTATACGGATAGGAACTTTATTTTCCAATAAATAAATAGTAGGTTCCGTATTAATAATAACCTTCTATAGGGGTTACTATAGTCATTTATATTCTTTTTCCTTTTTATTATATTACTCTTTAAAAGAATATAAAGGCTTACCTTCTCTTATATAAATACTATCGCCTATTTTATAATCGGTAGAAATATAATATAGATTTTCTATATAATAATTTACTGGGCTATTAATTTATATAAATATATAGTAGTTTTAAATTTTAAAATTGATTATAGAAAAACGGAAGCCCTTTACTTTCTACCTAAAGGTAAAAATATAAAGAAAATTTAGTATAACCCTACTTATATTATTATTAATACTCTAATAAATTAAATCTACCAGTAAAAAGAAATAAAATAATTTAATATCTATTTAAATATAAAACTATCCCTAATTACCTAAATTTATAAGAGGGTCCCTAAAATAATAGTAATTACTAACTTCGCGGCCCAAATTAATTAAATCTCCTATAACCTATTGCCCAACTCCTCGAAATATATTTTTGTTATATACTTCTTTTCTACCTTTATTTATAATATAATTATTCTCTTCTTAAATTTCTATAAACTAGGGATTAGAAAAATACTAATATTTACTAATATTTCGTTCGTACTCTACAAATTAAAAATAACCGCTTCTAAAACCCTTTGTAAAATAATACTTATTTAATATACTATCCCTAAATAAATCCCCTTTTAACTATTTAATATTATACTAATAGAAATCCTAGGACGAAAAGTAATTAAAGCTATAACCCGCCTATATACCCTACTAGGTAATTACCTCTTTATTTAATATTTTAAGTGTAACCCCCCCTAAAGATAATTATAATTATATTCCTTCGCGGATTTATAGGTACCCCCTAAAGAACCCTCTAATAAATTCTATTTCCCCCGCTTCCCCGCCTTATAATAATAATTTATATTTAGAGTAGCCCCTCCGCCTAAAATAAAGGGGAGATAAATTCTATTATTAGAAATTAACCTAAAATTCTATTAAATTATAAATAAATTAAAGTACTTAACGGACTTTCTTTAATATAAATATAACCCCTACCTTATATTCCTCCGGCCGTACTTTACTTAATAGATTAATAAAAGAATAAAGTATTAGAACTTCTATTTATATTACGAACGGTTCTATTACCCCTAAGAAACGTTTAAATATTATATATATAGCGCCCTATAAAAAAAAATCACTTTTTTACCTACTTAATCGTTACCTACTATAACCCTAATATAGCGGTAAATACCCTATAAACATTTAATACTAGTTATACTATATTTATTACGAGAATAAAAACCTTAAAAGATTAAAAATATATAAGGATTTAAATAATAGGAGGAGGACAAGGTTATAGAAGAGTAAGAGTAATTAGAATAGAAATACTTAACCCAAACGATGTACCTATTCCCTTCAAAGAAATATACGTACTACTAGGGTTAGGAGGCTTAGAGTAAATAGTCTAATTAAAATAGGATATATAAGGGTTTTTCTAATATATAGATAGGATAAGGTTCGACCGTCCTCCCTATAAGGCTTTTTTCCCGCTTTTTGTACTATTGCCACACCGCCGTCGTAGGCACGACTTATTATTTTTCGGTGATAGAACGTAGTCGAAAAATACATTCATTCATTCATTTATTCATTCATATCATGGATGTCTGTAGCACTCGCAGTCCAGCGTTTCGAGCACCCGGACGCAAGCAGCAAGTCATCCAAACGCAGTATGAACCACAGGTTTACACGACTCAGCGTCCCCCACCAGCTCGGCCTGTCGACGTGCTTCCATGCAAATCCACATTCGCTGCCACAGCCCAGTTCAACTCACCGCTTGGTGTTCTGTTCTTGGCCCAACACCCAGCGCGTGTTGATTCATCGACAAATTCGATCGTCGTGGCCGCATCCTCTCCTCTGACAGCGCGAGCTCCTGTATCACAAGCCGGAAGCTCGCAAACGAACGAGGCCTTGGGCGAGTCCGAACCCGTGCGAATCGAGTTTCGTGCCTACCGTACCCTGTGTCCTGAGCGTCCTTCTCCAGCTCCCCAGCAGACGGCATCGCAGTTCCGCCAGTCGCTTAGGGCTCAACCGCTCTCGTCGTCGTCGGCTGAGCCTATCCGACGCCCGTTTACTGGCAAAATGGCGCCCAAGCCGCTTCCCCCCTTTTGCCAAGTATCAAAGACGGGGAACGGGCCGCGTGCCGAACGCGCAAAACACTCCAAATATCATCTCCCATGACCCCTTCTTGGATTTTCTTACTCATTCTGGACGAGAATGTGCTGAATGGCTGACCCGATTGGTTTACTTGACAAGGGGCCCTATCATGGAACCAATGGGACTGTGTGTAACCCTCGTCGCGCACATGGCGTGTCCCTCTCACTGTCCGTCAGCTCGTGCTACAGAACATTGCCTAAGGACAGCCCCGCAGCCTCGCTCGCACGTTGGAAACGGGGAAACCCGACCCCCAACTCAATGCGGCGTCGAGAGGCGCACATGATTGATTTCCCCAAACGCTTCCCCCAAGGAATGGCAATCCGTCTCTCCACTGCGACGTTGCGCTAGAATTCTATCCAGAAGGAACCGAGAAAAGGGCCTTTTACCCTATGTCGCCATCCTGGAACCGAACCGTCGTTCCATGTACTTTCCACACCCCTCGTCCTTTCCCGCCCAGTGTGGGGACCCCGGATTTTCCAATCGGGCAGTGATAAAATCATGGTTGTATCTATAAACCGACGTAGTACCTTTGGACTGATGTGGTGATCTTCCCAGACATTCATCTACACACACAGTCTTCATTTCATTGACAACGACTGACTTTCCTTCGCCGGCCATGTCCGATTCGGCACACATACACCGCTTCCCTCGTGATTTACCATCTAAGCACCGAGAATCTGTCGCGTAAGGAGAGTGATGACCGGCCGGGGTCTGCGGGGAACAATCTCCGGTACGCGCTACCCCGAATTCACATTGCCATCCTCCCAGGGTTCGATGGTCATCGGGGGTCCAGGACCCTGACAATCCCGAGTCCCGCGAGGTTCCTGGGCTTCCCTCGCGGTCCATGATTTTCGCGGGTGTTGGGGTTCGTCATCGCGCGGTTTAACTCTCCTCTCCAGAGTGCAAAGCGCTGGACGGCAATAACAAAATGCTATTTGTCTGATTGATATGTATTTCCTGCACGCTCAGCGGCCCGACGCCTATCCTGTGGGGGTCGATTATGGCAGTTGTCATTTCTGGATGTCATGGGATGCAGCAAAAGTATTGCTTCACATCCCATCACATACCGTCTCCGACGCGTGCCGTTATGGGATGGGGAACTATGCATAAAACTGGGCCTCTTCTTGGGTATTTGCCGGGTACGGAAACCATACACGCGCTCTAGTGGGCATATGTATGTGTCAATAGCGTTGCTTCGGTTATGCACCCCTTTACTTCTCCCCATTTGTCTCCTTTAGTGTATAAACCGTAGAGACAAGTTTCCCCGGTATAACCTATAACAAAGACTCCAATGTCGTGTACCCTGTGTCGGGTACGGGTATCTCGGCGTTTGTTGCATTTGGGTATCTTTGCCAGCCGTCTTCCCTAAATCGTGTTCCATCCCTCCCTAAACGCCAACTTATGGAAAAGGGAAAAGGAACTCATATCAAAAGCAAAAAACAAAGAAAGAAAAGAAAAGAAAAAAATTGAAACTCCTGTCACCCCAAAGCGCTGGCATCCTTTCCCCGTATTGGCATGATCGCATCCCATTGGCAACCATCTCGCTGCTGTGCCTGCAGTTTCCCTGAGCCCCCAATCTCCTTTGAGGTTTGCTCAGTTGATGTGACAGAAAACGCTTGTCATGGCTAGGACATTGGCAGAAGCTTTCTCATGAAGGCGGTCATTAATGGTGGTTGCTCGCTTGGTTGTCTGCAGTTTCCGCACACGGCCTGTGGTCTGTTGTGACACTCAAGATCAGCGTATGTCCATTGACGTCTTACCAACACTTCCTCGATGAAAACAGAGGTCTACCGCCGGCAGTAAGGAGTCAAGACTGAGTACGTGACAGCAGATCATACCTCTCCTCGAAGCCATTATGCTTGGTTGGCATTTCCTGCGTCTCTCTTTGTAATCGGCGCAATGTTTGGAGGCGAGCCACCTGATGTGACCGCAGGAATATTCTCGCTGTGGGATTTCACTGTCAGCGCATACTCATCGTCGCGATATCAGGGGGTAAACCGGAATCTCTTTACTTACTTGTATATAGTTGCACATACTGTTAGTAGCAGGTCCAGTGAAGTGAACCTTAGCGTGGCCAGTGCCGGTTGCTAAAGTGAGAAATCAAGAGAATCCCAGGAAAAGGTCTGGCACAAGTCTTATATCAAGATAACAAACCATGGGAGAGAGGGAGCGTGGCTTGCCCCCAGGGCAACGAGGGCGTGGTATGGTAATGCAAAAGTGAGCTTGCGTGAGCTGGCGGGGGGCACCGTACCCGACGCCAGACAAGGCAGTCAGTCAGTCAGTCAGTCAGTCAGTCAGTCAGTCAGACGGCGTCAGATCTAACCTTGCTCATGATTGCTGTGTATCACACAAGCTGCTAATGATTAACACCAAGGTGAGCGGCAAAGCGCTTCGTTTCGCCATTTTGATTACTTACCTACCTACCTGCACAACCTACACACCGTTCAACGTCAATGTTGTGGCACCATCCCTTGCATTGGGGCAGTTTGGATGGAGAGAATGCCACGCTTGGAAAATGCTGTCTGAGATCAGCAAGAATCCCATCTCAAAGCCCGTGTCTCACTCAACTTTTCTTATTGCTGTCAACAGAGACACAGCTGTCAGTCGTCCGAAGAAATTCTATCAGAAATCAACAAAAGAATGCCAGAAATAACAATCAGTAGTTGTGGACAGATGAGGAATGGGAAAGAGCAATATCACAGGTTGCCACGACGGCCCGCTTGGATCATCCGAAACGTTTATCTTGGTGGCGGAACCCTTACTGTGTATGTATGTCTTTCGGGTCAAACATCGCCGCTATGCAAGGGTTGAGACTCGGTGTAAGTTCTTGATCTGAAATTTACCCATTTCCTCCGTGATGACTCGTAACATCCTACGACCCAAGACCGTACCATAGAGGCATGCTTTCATACGTAGAGGTAGGTTGACATTAACTCGCCAAAAACAAAGCTACTTGTCACAGTTGAGTGCTGACCATGCTATTAGCGTGTCGACTTGCACGCACCTAGTCTCCAAACTGGTTCCGCGCCAACTATCTCGCTAATAATCGTAGGCAGCTTTTCGCGACAGAGCTCGACTGGTTCTTTAGCTGCCGTCACACAGATCTCAGGCAACTGTTGCCACCAAGCCCGGCACAACCTCAAAGAAGATACTCACCCTCAGGTCACTCTCCTCAAAGCGAACGAACAGTCTGTCTTGTTCTCAACTTGACTTGCGAAAGCATGTGTCTGGAAACTTCATCTATGTGGGACATTGTCCCCTGGACTTGTAGGAAGGAGCTCATGTAAGATGGGCTTCGGAAATACATGAGTAGGTACCACAAAGAGCAGCACAAGATGTGGCGAGGGAGTCATCTTACCCGTAAGTTGGCCAGTCACCATCGCTCCATCTTTGATTCAGCAAGATCAGCTCCAGATCTATTTCCTCCTCACACGATAGAGATCGTTCTTTATTCATATTGAGCATAAGTAGGCCAGGTAGCCAGTGAACCTTGTCGCGGCGTAGAAGAAGACTGGGGAATGACACCCTGAATATGGGTGAAGATGAAATGATCAAGGACATTGTCGCCTGCTTGTCGTTGGATGTTTCCGCAGCCACGGGAGGGATGAGACCATCCACCACACACCACTTTACCGCATAGTCCACCCCGTATCTTCCTTCACGAAATACGAACACCATAGGACGAACTCTCGCCCTCGATAAACGGTCAATCCAGGACGATGTGACAGGATCCTCTTGGGACCAGTACCTAGCTCAACTGGTCTTATTAAGGGTTTCTTTTGTGTATACCGTGGTCCCGGCCTACGAAGAGATAGCGCGTTTGGTTCGGTTGTACGTCACGGTTTTTCTTGAGCAAGGCTGGGACTTCGGATGTCGACACATCCTCTATATTCGCTCTCAAGGAGAATAGTAGTGCCCCTGCTACTGTGAATCTTGATTTCTTTTCCTTATATCCACTTCGCTTACCATCTCTTTTGCTGCCACACCCGTTCGTCACTCCAACTGCAGGAGAAACGGAGGAAAGAAGCAGGTGGTATTCGTGGTTGCACCAAGACAGAGAGTAGGTATGACCGCAAAGCTGAACGTTGGTAAATTAAACCTGTCTTTGAGGTGTGCTGTGACTGGGCTGCGCATGCTAACTGTGGCAAGCTGGCAGGGTAAGGGGCTTTGCAATGCCCGAGTTTGCGGCAGCATTGAGAGGATGTCTGTCATGCTGGCCCAAGGTATTGTCTGCAGAAAGGTCATGGCGGGTACCCTATGGCTTAAGGGAAACGAGTGCAAGGGCAACTCCAGGCTCTCGCGGTTAGCTCTCATCTGCGCCTCAGTACCTATTATGAAGAGGAAGGCCGAGACATGAAAGACTATCGTCTGTCGTCACACACGAGAAAGGTTCCGGCTCGAGCGTTACAGTTACACACAGGACTGATCGGGTAGTAGGGTTTCTGACGCACATTCGATTCATGCCCTTTGACAAAACCCATTGCCTCCATCCATCTTGTCTCGATCTTACCAGTCATGGCGGTTTCGCTTTACATACCCTACTTAAATGGCTTGGTGCATTTGCTTATCTGAGTCATCCCTGGAAGTAGTTTTGGCTGTAGAGGTAGGTAGTATAAGAACGAGAGAACTACGGGGGAGATTAACCATTGATCTAGTTCCGGACGAGCACGGCTGGAACACAGTGATACATGAGCTCGCTTTGAATCCCTTGGGGCAAGGCAGGTAGGTACTTTATGGCCGACAGGAGGTTGTACGCGTTCAAGATAATGATAATACACCAATCTCAACGTTTGTTCCAAAGGTGGGATTTTGGTTGTGACTTCCGTCGATTGGATGTAGCAGTGTTTGTGGCTACTAGAGACACAGATTCGAAACTCCCGGTTTCAGTTGCAACCGTAGAGTCTTATTCGGAAGTACCTACCTTTCGAAAGGAAAGAGTGCCTCAAGACACTTCCTTCCGGCGAGGTGATTTCCTGCGGCTCAACAGAAATGTCCATACCTGCCAAGTGCACAATCCTTGTACTTCGGCTACCTTCCTTTCGAGTGGACATGATGACCTTGTTCATCGGGGGAGGACTTGAATTTACTCTTAGCAATGAGTGTTTTGGGTTTTGGATCACCAGACCTGCACAGCAATGGCTCCATACTGACGAGTCACAACATGCATACCTCTACAACTTTGAACCTCCAAGTGTCTCCGTATCTTGACACGGCTGTGGCTTCCTTACTGATAGAATGAACGACAAGTTCATACTCATTTGTGATAGACTTGGGAACTCATATCCATTCGCCCTAGGAAGACGAAAAGCAGCCCACTCATTTGCTATAGATGAGGTCAGAGCAGAAGACAGATAGAGCTTTCGTCTTGAGAGCGTTGTTCTGGGGGACCACATTGAGATAGATGGAAGTCTAAGCCTACAAGTCCCATCTGAATCGAGGACGATAGCCGGGTCGCTGATGTACAATCCAGCGAACTGTACCATCACCAGCCATGAACTATCCAGCTCGGTTGAGATTCGTATAGCGTTTGAGTGAAGCAATCGTTAGGTAAGAACAGCAGATCATCTTCTTTGGTTTGCACTGAGACGAGTGATCAAGTGTCTTAGAGGTTAGATCCTACCGAAATGCATACCTTACCCATATGCTGCAACGTTTTCTATCTTGATATGGCCTCTTTCTGGAAAGCCCGACCAAGCAGCTTTTTGCTCTGGCGGTCAAGCCCGGAAACCTACCATGTCCTGATGATGCCAGGGCGCCTAGGGAGTCAAAAACTTGAAGTTCTCATTCTTTGACGGTCAGAAAGACGGTAGCGCAATGCAGAATTCACCCAAAGGCAAACAGATGGTTCTGTCCCAGTTCCAACTCACAAACTATACTCGCCTGACCCATACGCTTCATTTGACCATATCTGTTCGTGCCTCAGCTACTTAGTAAGGCGTCACCGCTTTCTTATTGTTGATCATTGGTGATCACCCAGAGACTGGAATCAACCACATCCAGACCGTAAATCTCGGGAGAATCGCGGTACCTGGATCTCTCAACACTTGTGGTGTGGTTGATCGTCGGCTTAGGCGTAGGCACAGCCACACAGACGCACACACCGCTTCATCCATTCACCTAAGCAGACGAAGAGACAGCTATGGTCTGACTCGCTTTCCAGAAGTTCCGCCATCATCCTACTATGTATAGCTTACACTTTGGTGGTATGAAGATTGACAACACCATCAAGGGGGGTAGTTGACAGCGTAGGTAAGCGAGTCTAGGGCCCGATGACGATATAGTTCGGACTGGTTTTTTTTGGGTTTCGATCTATTTGGTTGTTCATCCTGCCCATTTTCACCTACCGACGCCAACGTTGCTCTCAAAGTTGGGTAGCTTTGCGTAAGTGTTTGTCGGTCTGTCTCCATCCCGTGGTATCGTGGCCGTCAAGTTGCTGGTCGTTGTTCTTACCAGAACCCATTCTCCCAAAACCCACTGAAATTACATCCCTTGATCTCGTGAATTTGGCGGTCTACCTACCGATCTAGGTCTAAAAGCTTTCAAACAATCCCTTCAGCAGCTGACGGGCCAGTCTGTCCTTCACAGATTACTGACGTTGATGGAAAGCCATGGATATTGCTAATATGGCTGGTCACGATAGCTTCAGTACTTGCCTCTAGCGGTCGACACGTATAACAAACCACAGCGTACGGCTATCTAGGCTAGCTAGAATACATGGTCAATACCACGTTGTTGGTGTCTGAAACGAACCCAGTCCACGTGTGTAGGGGCCGGTTCCGAGCATGAACCATGTTCCATTGCTTCTCGAAACGATGCTTGTTCTCACTAGAGAATATCTGAAAGAAGGCCGTTAATTCCGAATCTAGCGATCTGTAGGTCTCATGTCTAAGCGCCGAACTTGGCACATATGGTCGAATGAGCTGAACAGTTAGAACTCTTTCATTCTGGGAGGCTCTTACTGCGACCGAGACCAGTTTGCGATGCAGGGTACCTGGATTGTGGATAGGGTTCGTTTCAGTGCCGTAGAGCTGATCTGCTCTGCCTTTGTTGACCTTTGCGTCATAGGAGTGTTCTAGTCATTACAGACAAACACTTTGATTTATTCCACTATAAGTTGTTCGAGTCGATCATGACAGTGTTGTTATCCGCCGTAAAATAGGTACAGATGGCTTCATCTTTAGCAGAGCGATAGAAATCATCTTCTGACATGGGATAGGTGTCATGTCGTGGGTGCGGCAGAAAGTGGGTTCTGTAGTGTACGCACACCAACACAAATGTCGAACGTGGAATTCTCGTCTTTCGCCTCGGCATGTCTTGAATGGACTCAGTTACAGGGCGGCAGAGACGGAGCACGGCATCGGGGTCGGCTCGGAGACCCCATCCTCGTCTTCATGTAGCGCTACCGTAAGAACCCTTGTTACATACCGCAAACACCCCATTTTGCAAGCCCCATCAGATGCCCCAAATTTCCGCGGCCTGGATTCCCAGTTTTGTCATGTAATAAGGCACGCTTTGACGCAAAACCCCATCTTTTGCAATGAATTCGAGCCATCTTCCAAAGGTGCCTGAATCACACGAGCTGCATAAACAGGGGTTCCTATGATGACTGTTGAACTCACATTCTCCGGCGAGCAATTGCCCCGTGGGGAGCCGCCTTGGAAGCCTTGAGATGTAGGATGGCCGGATGCTGATCCCTTTCATTGAGGTTCGAACAAGTGGCCGTCCAGATCCCGAAGCCCCGGATTGTTGTAGGTCCTCTCGGTCCCCTAAACTCCACCGGACTCTGTCTGCAATGCAATCTGCAACCTGTGGCACCGTCACGGCATTGTGAAATCCACCTCGGACTTGCTTGGCAGCGTATCACAAGGCACGACAGCCTCGACGACGGCGGCAGTCGATGTTGGCGGGACACATATGTGTGGGGTGTCGCCGTGATGTGCGCATACACGTTGTAGTGTAGAGCGCCGTGGTACTGCCGAATGCCATCCGAGCCCTTCCGTAGTCGAACAATTAAAAAAATCCGATACCCTTTGGTGTCACTTGTCCTCAGCAAGTACACTACTGCCGACCTTCTCACCTCACTGTCTGGTGATTTACCCAACCACGGAAGCCGAGATACTTTCTACAGTACCCCTTCCTGCGCCTAAGAGCCGGAACCGGCGTGGCGGTACGTAACAACTACCAATGCAGGTGGTAGCAAGGGGATGACGTGGGACCGAACGTGCCGACATAGCCGGATATTGTGAAATATAGTTGCAACTTGCAGGCAACCGGTTGTATGTAGAGAAGGAGGAAAGCGCGTAGCGACTGTGATGAGTGGAGAAAGGATGGAAGTCGAAAGGCAAGATAGGCTCTCGATACCCCAGCCATTAGCGTTTCTATAAGGCCGTGAAAGCCCGCGATAAGGAGAACCAATCGCCGGACGACGGTTTACCAGCTTCTTTTGATAAACCTAAAAGGCGAGGCGGAGCCGTTACCCATTTCTTCCGACTTGTAGGTACTGGAGTATACCCAGGCAGTTAGTGAGTGGAAGCCAGCCAAAAACTCGCCTACGAGTTGCGAGACGTGGATGGCCCACTATCCTCACGACGATGACAGTGGTAGCTCGACAGGACGCCCGCAGTCCACTAACGCCGAGTTTCCGCCGTTTGGAACCCGCTCGTGTGCCCGCCCGGCCCGGCAGTAGCAGCATGCCCCAGCTCTCGATGCTTACCTACCTACCTAGCCCACACCAGCAAAGCCAGGGGCAAGTCACAGAGCATCGTCAACTGAAAAGAACCAAACAGCGGCAGCCCATCCCTTTAACGGTGAAAATGTATCATTTTTGCCAAGACCTGAGAGGACTTGCAGTACTTGGTTACCTTTTGGACACAGCCAAGCAACGCTAGCAGGTGGATCCATGCAAAAGATCGCCGATGAGAAAAGTGTCCTTTTTACTAACCAAACCAATAATTCTACATTGACTTTTGAGGTATAGGATAGAGGTATATAATCTCATTGTCGAATGCAAATATTACGAGATTGTGCCCGTGGTGTCGAGGTTTGAAGAAAAAAATCGTGTTTTCGTTTTGTGCGCGAGGAGGGGGACCCTATTGGTTGATTGGTCTCCATACCTAAGGTGCTACAAAAGCTGGCGAAATTGAGGTATCTGCATGGGTGCAAATGTAAAGGTGGATAAAATATGGCTATCCGATTGGCTAGCCCCGGATCTTGGCAAAAATGATACATTTTCACCGTTAAAGGGATTGGCAGCACATCAGGGACGTCTGCGCGGTTCAGCTCCTTTCCGCGATTGAAAAGTCTTGCGCCTGCTGCTTGGGACGCGCCTAAGTGGAAGCCGAGACAGAAGAGGGCTCCGTTGTATGGCGCCATCATCCTGGTTCCCTTACTGAAGCCAAGCGTGGGACACATCTCTCGGCCTGTCATGACCCGTATCGTTTAGGAGGCAGGGAGGTAGTTAGACAGGCCACAGCACGCATCTCTCCTTGGTGACTTGGATGACGCCAGGAAGCGATCATATCCGGTATTGCAAAGGGTACTTAGGTCCGCCGCTTCGTTATTAGTCGGTGTCTTCCAAGTCTTGAAGATCGTCGTCCGTTTGGCTGCTTCTGGGGGGTCGACTTGTGAGCCTGTCGAAAAGCGAATGTTTTTTTAAAAAAAGAAAGAAATTTGATATTCAAACATTTTCGATTCTCTTAAGTTTTCTCTTTTTTCTCTAATCCTGATTCCCACAGGTATTGGATCGTCATACTGATTTGGTCCCATCCGTCATCCAATTGATCTTGCCTTATAATCCGCCTCGCCACTACCATGGAAGCATACACGTGCAAAAGGTCGATCGGAGCTGCTTCACTTTGGCGGTCATGGGAGCATGGCAACATGGTAACATGGTTTTCTGAGCCAAGAGAAAGCAACGTTTCTTCGGTCATTTTTCAACCGCTAATCCATTTCGTGGGCTGGAACCCAAAATTATGAATGACCGGTGTTGATTTGAGGTTTCCGAAGAGGCTCCCTTATCCGTGCGTCTTTGTTCCTAAACCCACATGGTAATGTCTGTGCACATTGACGATGGCCTCCTTTATCGCAAACCTTGTCTGGACTAACAACTTCCATCGCAGCAACTGATGGAACTCTCTTTTGTAACTGAGAACTCTCAAGCACGCGGTAGGCAACAGCCTTGAACAATGAAGCTTTGGAAAGAGTTTCCTTCACGTCCCCCTCACATCTTGCTTTGTGCCCACCACAAAGGGTTGTGTAGTGTAAACGTAACAAAGTTGAGCTTGCTCGAAGCGCTTGAAATCTTCCGTTTTGGAGAGTCTTAACATATCAGACAAAATGTTAGAACTTTGATCATGTTCGTCACAGCCAAGCTTGCCAAGGCTAGAATTGACCTCGCGTGTTTCCTCACCAAGCGCAAAGCGTGGTTGAACCAGTCTGACCGGGAATGCCACTGCAAGAATGCAACGGGACTTTCCAATCCGCTTCACTAAGACCAAGGGGTCATGGCTCCGTACCATGATCCGACCGGGGTTCAAAGTGTGTTTCTGAAGCCTGACAGCCGAGCCGAGACCAGTGACCCTGTGTTTGCAAGCTGCGAGTATTAACATAGTACTTAAGTACAAATTATACAAACACGGTACCTACATCCTACCTGACCGCCGGGAGCGGTAGCCGAAAGAGGAGGGAAGTGAACTCTTTCTTACATTCTCCAGTTGGTTGGTTATGCTTACGTCTCCGCCCTGGGCCATGGCCGTCTGAGGGATTTGGTTTCTCTTTCTCCCGCGTTTAACCCGTAAGACCACAAGCTCAGGAAGAAAAAGAAGGTTTTGAGGTTGTCAAGCAAGACTGATAGTGCCATAATACTGCCATGTGGGTGAAGTTTGATGCTGTGGTGGAACTGTTGATCTCCCCACCTGTAACTAATACAATGCTGTTCACATATCTTAGTATCATGTCTCCCTCATACACCAGTCGTCCTGTCAGTCAAGTCAGGTTAAAAATGTGATACTTGAGTATTGTCAATCAAGCTGTCATGTTGAGCAATCCGGGGAGTTCGACAGCAGGGTTATGAGCCCTGGATGTGGAAGTTCCGAGGGATGACTTCGCCTGCGGTACTGCGTGCCACGGCTGTTGAACCACGCAACTTTTAGCCACTTGTTACCCTCTCAATGCAAGCCTCTTTTAAGAGCTTACTGTTCCCGTATTTCGGTATGCCAATGCAGATGAGTGTGTCCTTGATTTGAGTTCGGGAAACATGTTACTGAAGCAACATAACGATGGAGGTCGGCATTAAAGGCATGCGGAAGTGGACGAGACGGTCGATAAAAGTACATATTGTACTGCCCTTGTGTTTGATATTAACAGGTAGCCACTTGATGGGCACCTCGCGTTTCGGAAAGCTGACAGACTGTCGTTCAGGATAGGCAGAGCGGCGGTAGCCATCCACACACCGCCTCTTGCACAGCCTTCACTGGAAGGGGGAACATGTGTCGGATGGGCTTTCTTGCATTGGCATGGTTGAAGGAACTCGCATATTCCTTCAAGAATTGAAGCTTGTGGGCCTCCCAAAATGGTCGGGTTGTGTGAGTTGCGGAGGGTAGGTAAGAAGCAGCCAACCGACAGCTTGACATTTAGTGTAACAGGCCGCCAACTTGTGGTTGGCAACTAGTTTCACACTTGCATTCAGTTTATGTCGTGGGACACTACCTGCTGTATTAGTGACAACCACGGCCATGGCTGGATCCCGTTGCCTGGTGACTGATCGGAATTGGTGACCAATCCTCATAGGACCAGTTGACATCGGTACCGGGACGGCGATTATCTTAATCTCGCATCGATAGTCCTGAATTAAGTTGAGAAGCCATAAGTAGCCTGGACTGAGCCATATGTTGATAGCTCACTACAACGAGGGGTCTGAGGAGGCAATGATTGATGCCGTACAACGATGATGGAGTGCAAAGGATATCGCAGTGACAAGAGGTCGGAAACTGGCTCGGTGAAGGCTAGCTAGGATGTTGAGGATTAGCAGAAATGTCAATGCTTGCGAGCTTTTAACACATGCCACAAAGTATGCTAGAGAGTGCTAGCACCGTCACACCAATTCGTTGTTGCCCTTCAAGGACTATGTCGCTATGAACCGTATGAATTCGACCGTTCATTAAGTCACTGAGAGTAATGACAACTTCGGGATTGCTGCAGAAAAGCTGGTGGTAAGCGATAAGCCATTCTTTTACCCATCACATATCTCGATCGTTTTGTTGTATGTGGGGGCAGCACGAGACACGGAGAGACGATGATATCTTGCAGTTCAACCGAATTGTTCATCCAATGTGACCTTGGCTTAGAAAGTATACCATGCCCTAGAGAACTTGTGTGGATAAGAGCCTCCTCTCGGAGGAGTAGTAGGTAAAGAAGTTTGGACTATCCCCATGGGCTCGTGACCCATGGAACGAGATGGCGAGGAAAGGGCCGAAAGGGATGATCGGGTCGCTGAACCAGAACAGCCAACTGCCGCGTCTTACAGGTAGAGGTATCGTGACACGAAGGAAGGCCGACAGCCATAACCAGCCGTTCAGATGAAGCAGGCCCAGCTCTTGGCGACGGGATTCTGCCTCAGTACCTTACATTACCAAGACAAGCCATCCAGATCGTCACCAGGTTCCTTACTGCGTATCGTGTGTGAAGGCGACACAGCTGAGCGAAATCGACCAGATTGACTGGCGCCAAGGAATTGTCCATCGTCCAAAAGTTACCTGGACCAGATAAATGACTGGCAAGTTCTTGGCTGTGCTTCATTGCTTGACCGTGCTGAGACTGGCCAAGGAGCTGTTGAGGTTACAGCTCAGCTTTCTGCCAAGAAGAAGAACGAGGGGAGACAATGCCATACATGTTCGTACTGCGTAAAAGTCAGGAGGCGGCCGAGGCTGATCAAGCAGGTCAAGAAGCCTCGCCTTGTAGTGTAAAAATTCGACACCGAAAACCCCTAACAGAATTGGTTTGTCTCCGGCCCAGTATGATCATCCGGTTCAAAGTGATAGGCACAAGACGGCCCAGGGGGAAGTGGCAGCGAGACTGTCCTCGGAAGACAGAGCATAACAAATCGTGTGTTGACAGAGCAAGTGTAACATCAACCACGAGATGTCACCGGTCTCGACATACCACCCGTGGAAGGCATCCACAACGCAATGGTAGGCACGCACAGGCGCCGTGACCACAGTCGTCATGATACCAAACTTGTTCTACGCGAAATGGGGGGCTGAACTCGATCCTCACGGCTGGGCAGCTGGCCAACCCATTGATGTCGGTGAACCTACCCATATAGGGTCGGGTATACGCGTATACGGCGGTTGTGGTGTAGAAACTTCGATCTGACAGTTTGGATCATCCTCCCCACCCCCTTCCCCGGGACGTCTTGAAGAAACCCCTTAGCTCGATAGATCCCATTGTGCTATGTCCTACCAACACTAGTGTCAAGTGTCAGCCCCGCCGTGGGAATGGCCCTTGTAGCCGTGCACTCGCGGTTGTTGCAGTTATCTGGAAAACTCCATCGTCCTCATCATGTGCCAACCCTGAATGCGGGAAGCAAGGTGAGATGACCAACAATGGGTTTTCGGCTCTTTTTGTGGTCCAGTTTCGGAGATGATGCAATGGTGTCCCTGGAGGCAAACGGAGTTCCTGATTTCCCCCCACGCACGGGTACAGTATATATCAACCAGCTAAGACCCTTATGCGATCATGATGCTCCAACGGAACCGTAGCACTCTGCAAGCCTGCTGAACAGAGACGAGCTGCCCGTCGACAAGAGCGGAAAATGCAAGAAATCGTGGAGACCCCGCCCCATTGATGAGCGAGTACGGCAGCGATGACGCAGTTTGCGCTGTCGAAGGGCTTGGCAGGGATCACACGCAGAAAAAGGCTATACCCACCTGCACTAGACGCCTAGGGCTCCCGCGCCTTATCAGTTTTCAAAAAACCACCACCTCAGGAACCACTCTGCTGGATCAGCAACCCTCCCTCTTCTTTCCTTCTGGAGCTCTGGACGTGCCGGTTTGACCTCATCCAATTATCATCGCACGTGCAATACTAGTACCTCCATGGAGTACACAGTGACAGTCCATGCCAGGTGCGCACTGCTCTGCAATTCCCGCACCTCCATCCAACTGAACGACGTGATGCGATGGAGATTTCTCCTTTTCTCTCGGTGGTGCGCTGGTGGTGGTGTCCACTGGTGCTGGGATGGGGGTCTTGTGGGGTTGAATGCCCCTGGGTCCAGTCGAATGGGTTCTCGAGACTGAGAGGTCGGGGGATCGGTGATTGTGGTGCGCCATTTGATTCGTGGATGGATAAGCCCTAGAGTGTGGGGGAATAGAAACCCCGCATGGAACGGAAGTCGGCAGCAGCCAGGTCGCCCTTTGTGGCAGCTCTCGTGGTGATGGCGGGCAAGTGATGATTGATCACTTGATGGATCACTGATTTCGACTTTCGATAAAACTTGTTGTATGCCGATTCGAGGATAGCCTCAGCCCAGCTTCGACCGCCGTGAAGGTTCTCTTTTGGCTAGTATCTCACGTTCCTTGACTGTGCCGCCGGCAAGAGCAAGACAGGTACTGCACACAGGCAAATCAACACCTGAATACAGGAGGAGACAAATGGAAGCGACGCCCAAGTCACGCAATGCGGCGGACGGAAATTTGTGTCCACAGAGACACTTGCCTTTCTACACTAGTCACGAAAGACTCAAGCCTGGCCTTGTCTCGTCTTTCTTTTGCCCCCTCCATTGCCTAAGTACTACTCGTCTGGATTCGAATCGCCTGTCACACCCCTTGCGCAATGGGTCTGAGAGGCGTTTCTGGCCCAGACGAGTATGGTACGGCTTGTTTGTTTTGGATGTTGTGCGATTGATATGACATATCCAGCCGCCATCACGGCCGATTCCAAAGCCGGCGTGGGCCTGATATTGCAGCAGACGTCTGGGCGGTCTTGGTAATTCCAAAAGCCTCTTGGCGATGAGAGGAGCAAGACAAGTCTCATACGTTATTATTTCACCCTCAAGATGAAGATAGATGTCTTTGCATACGTGCTAATATTACTCGGTCACGGACTAGGAAAATGCTCCGGCCGAAATGTCTCCTGCGTAGGACATAGAAGATACCTCGACAATGCATTCATTGTTCAGTCATTTATTCCCATTTATCATGGTTGAGCATTGGTTTTAGTCAGAAATTTAACGCAAGAGTACGATTGGCCCGCATGGCAGAGCATGGCCCTTGTGGTTCAAAGGCCAGAACTGGGCACCGAGATGGAAAACGACATGGTTTTCTAGAAGGCAGCTCTACAAATCCGCTCAAGACCAATCCGCTTTGTCGAAATTGCTGATTCCTCGACTTGGTGGGGAAGTCTGTGGCTCTTCAGTCAGGTCCTACAAGTTTTGACTTTCAAGAACTTCCATATATTTTATGTCACTGCTTCAGCACAACTTGGATGGACCTGGTAGTCTCTGACACAATCGGACACACAATGATTATCGGCTTTCTTCACTATGTACTGCCAAGCCTCAGACGTGAATTCCATCAATTATGTCAAGGGACAACCATCTACGAAATCACGTCCGCACTTTGACTGTGGCCTAAATCCTTGCTTCTTTCACGAAGATGATGCTTTCCCTTGAGGCGGCAGCTGCTCCGGGGTTACGGGCGGGTGGTTGGTTTCATGGCATAACCGACCCATTGCAATCCTCGAAAGGTTCGTTCTTTCGACATCCAGTAGTGTAGTGCTTGACTGCTTTGCTCGCATGTGGTCTTGCATATCGAGGTTACCGAATCAAACGCCCTCCACTTCTGAAGCTCCTGTTGGCGGGGGACCCTTGGCGTCTGCCCATCCAGCTGGGATTGCAAAGATGGGATGAACTTGTTCGTTCGAATAAGCCCGCTACCGCAGCTGTAGTGTACATTCAAGAATGGCGTACCTCGCTGTATACCTGTACTGGTTGGGATAGTCTGGGGGACTTTGCTTATTTCCCAAACGCCGATTGCCGCTCTGCATCCAGTGGTCAAGTGTGGACAACCGGGCCAGAAGGAAAAGACTGAGCGCCCCAGTGTGTACTGAACTGTCTCCAATGCCTGCCGCACATGGCCTGCGCAAGCCATTGATAGACAACCTAGTATACAAAGTAAACTGGTAAACTGAAGGTTTTGACTACGTCTAAGCCAAGGAGCCTGATAGGAAAATTACCCGTATATCGTCCCGTTTTAGCCCGCTAACCAGAATATAGGTAAGTGACTTCCATTGTGCAATGTGTGCGATTCGAGACAACCGAATTTCAGGCGAAACCAGACATCAGTTGCCTTGCCAAGATGAGGCAAATAGGTAATTCGAGGTAGCATTACAGGTGCTGTACTTGCTGGGTACGTCCTGAACAGCATCATTTCATCAATTCCCGTGGCAGCCAGCCCACCATCGTCGTGGAGTCCAGGCTGCGTCGAAAGCCCCGCCCTGACTTCCAATGGTCTTCTCCAATGCGGGCTGCAAGCATTTGTTGATTGCGCTTTTCCGTATTCCCGCAGCGGCAACCGGATTCACTGACAGCTTCCCACTGCAATGTTGCGCAGGCCGTTCCCCCCTCCCCCCGGTCTTAGGCCCAGGGTCGAGGGCCCGAGAATACCCAAAAGCCCTCAAGGCCCTCACCCAATATTCAGCCGGCTGCTTTTGATCCATTCCCTTGAGCTGTCTCTTTTTCCTCCTTTTCTCTTCTTCCTCCCTCCCCCAGGTATTCGCTCTTTCTTAAGACCAACAGAGACAAGAACCTACCGACACTTTTCCAGGACACCGACTACGGAACATCAACACTAGAGGTACGACTAGATTACGCTGCTGTAATCCGCCCACAAGTCCTACAGGCCACAACAACCACGCCATCGGTTTAGCTTCCTTGCCATATACGTTTAGGAACACTCAACACTGTGCCCATCCGATTGCTATTTCAACTCTGGGGCCGCCAAGAAGCGTGCAAGCCAACCAGCATTTCAAAGCTGTAGATCTCGGCCGTTTTTGTACCTTCAACCACCCGCGCCACGCTCATCGCCCAGGGCGACACAAATCTCGCCTTTCAGCAGAGCACTCGCACCTGTATGGTCTTGGCGGGGAACGACAGCTTTGGTCCACTGAGACAACTCATACACGGCAACTTTCTACCGGACAGACAACCATCAAGTCCCGCGTACGTATAAGAGCATCCGGCACGCTTCAAGTTCGCTCCTCCTCTCCCCGAACCAGATTTGCAACAGCAGCAGCCGGCCGATTCAAGCACCAACTTCGCGGACAGGCCGTCCCGGTAACGGAGACGATTCTCGAACACTGCAGAGCAAGGTTTGTGTGGGTGTCCCTAGCGAAGCAGCACAAAGCTTGCTGTCAAAGGGGTTCGGGATTGGTGATCGGTAACACCGATCCGCTCAAAGTGAAAACAGGCGCCCAGCTGGTTGGGACCGCAGCGGCGTCGCTTCTTTCACCAGTCTAGCCTCAGGGTTCGTTCCTTGTTGGGGTCACTCGCTCGGGGCTTCGGGTTCTCGGCTCCTGTCTCAATTTTTTTGGGGGGGTTACTCTTGCATCCGTTTTGGACCGGCACCTGCTTCTGATTCCGTCAGTGTGGTGTGCTGCACTGCGTAGGTGGCCACTCATATCATCAGCGGCCATCAGCCAGAACCCCCTTTCCATCACGCACCAAAAGGAGACCTTGACGTATTTCATTCCGGTTCCAAGCCAACCCCGCGGGCCACGCCATTCTTCCAGGTTGCCTGTGCCGCCTGCCCTGCTGGACGCTGCACCCTCCCACACCTTCTGGAAGAAAGCCCCCAAAGCTTCCTTCCACCATGGCAGCCACGGTGCTTGCTGCTGCGGCTACGCAGACTTCTCAAGAAGGTATCGTCCACCTCCCACTTGTATTGTACACATGGCTTCCTTGAAAGGCTACCCTTTCTCTCTTTCACTTGATGCAGCCCTTCCTGCTCTTCCTCTCCCTCAAGTTCTTGTTCGTCCCTTTCAGTACCTGCCAGATTTTGCCAAGCAGTATCCTCGCCGCCTAGCTTTACCCGTCGAACAGTATACTCAACGTCTTTGTCCCCAGATCATCCTCACACCTCGCACTCCGAGCCCAACTCCTCCGGGCCTGAGCCTTCGCCGCATCAATATCCTACCGACCTTGCCAGCTCGATCGCCGAAGAAGGCGATGAGACCGAAAGCGACGCTACCAATGAGCCTGTCACGCCTGTGAGCGGCCGCCAGTCCCAGGACTTCCATGAATCCCTCGTCGCGCCCGACGCTCATCCAAGCGACGACGACGACGTTCTCTACGGATCGATTGTTGCATCCGGCAAGCCTCGCCCCTCTTTCTCGGCTGCCTCTGCAGTTAGCACAAAAAGCACACTTAACCTCAACGCCCATTATAATCCCGCCCCCCGAAAGAACTCAATTGCCGAGTCGACTGCCACCACCACCGGCCGCCGTTCCAACACTTTCAAACGCGCCATGTCCGGCATTTTCAGGCGCACGGCCTCCACGCTGGAGAGATCTGTACCCGGCCTAATGGATCATCACGGAGATAGTGCGGTTCTAGACCCCCATCCTCACGACATGACTCAGCCACGAGATATTCCCGGCCGCCGCTTCTCCTTGGCCAGGAGTTCCAACACTACGCGGTCAAACACGCCTCCATCGCCCGGCTCACCGCTAGAGATGAGCATCATGTCCAAGGAACAAGCATCAAGCCCGACGGTCCCAAGTCCTGACGCCTTTCTCGACAAGAAGAAGAGGGCGACGACAGGCTTGGGCCTCCGATCACGCGCCATCAACTTCATTACCAACAATGCTTCGCATGACGAGGCAAAGCATCTCCGCCGGCCCCTCCGTCGCCGTGCCAGCAGCTTCGATACCTCAAAACGTGAAAAGTCGGCAAAATCCGGCGCCGCCCACCCGCAGGTTGAGATGTCAAGAGCGCCTTGGGAAATTCCCGCCCCGACTGGCACCGGCTTGAAGGCCAGGCGTCTAAGTTTGAGCCTACCCGACGACTTTACCGTCGATGTTGTCGATCTTTTGTCTGAATTCGAGTACCACAACAAACTCTTACGACGTCACGCCACGATCGGAAAGGGCGGATCAGCCAAGGTTACCCTCGTATCACGGAAAGGGCAACCGGACGAAATTTATGCTGTCAAGCAGTTTCGAGCGAAGTCGAGTTCAGAGACAGTGGAAGAATACCGCAAGAAGATTCTATCCGAATATACCGTTTCAAAGAGCCTTCACCACCCAAACATCGTCGAGACAATTCGCCTATGTACCCACCATGGTCTATATAGCCACGTGATGGAGTACTGCTCCGAGGGCGATCTCTTTTCCTTGGTCCAGAAGAAGTATCTCATGTCAGAAGACAGAGAGAAGGACCGTCTATGTCTCTTCAAACAGCTAGTACAAGCTGTCAACTACCTTCATTCGAACGGCATCGCGCACCGCGACATTAAACTCGAAAATATTCTGATTACTTCCGACAGCAAGCTTAAGCTTGCCGATTTTGGCGTCTCGGAAGTTTTTAGCGGCAGACACCCTGGCGAGAGGGAAGCCGGTGGTCAGTGTGGCCAGGATATGGGAGAGGTGCGTCGCTGTGCCGGGGGCTATCTGGGCAGCTTGCCATATGTGCCTCCGGAGATTCTTGAGAAGGTCACCGACTACGATCCGCGCGCCGTTGACGTTTGGGGCGTTGCAGTCTGCATGATCGCCATGACATTTGGCGGCTCCATCTGGAACCAGGCGACTCTAACTCCCTCTGACGGCTCCAAGCCGGATGTTTGCTACGTCCAACTAGCGGAAGGCTGGAGAAAGTGGAACGCAAGACACGCTGGTCAGACTAATCCAGTCCCTGCGGACACCGACATGCCCCGCGCAAAGTTCATGGACTTTGCCATTACCCACAACGGACTCCGTCGCCTCCTGCTCCAGATGCTTAACCCGAATCCCGATAAGCGCATTTCGATCACCGACGTCTTCAATAGCAGATTCGTCAAAAATGTCGAGTGCTGCCAACTCGAAAGTTACGAGGATCCATCCAAGACGATTGATGCCTCGAAGAAGGGATGTTTCGGAAAAGGTGCACCGCAAAAGATTTTCTGTCACAACCACTTACCCCCCAAGGCACATCATGTTGCCGCTGTCATCGGCAGAACCTGAATGATCACTACTCTAGTGGCTCGGGATAATATTATCACGACTAATTTCTTTACCTTCGTTGACACCATGGGAACAATCACAGCAGAGACGCAATGCGGGCTCTTTTGTGTCCATTTCACATTGCTCCCACTGGAGTTGAGTAGAGCTCGACGATAGGGCGCTCTCAATATTTGATAAAGGAGGAATTTTCTGCACATTCTTCATTTGGGTCGGAGAAGTTCTATACAAGGGCGTTTGTGGGTGTCAAATCAGTCATTGTGCTGTTAGTGGGGTGGTTTGGTATCATGGGTTTTGGTTTTTTGAGCATGGCGGTTTTTTTCTTGTCTTGCCGATTTGGAAGAGCAATAGAGAAAGAGGTTTGAGCGGTGCATCTTGGAGTCGGTAACGGTCCAGGCGGGTTCTCATGAGACAGCAAGTAGAGAGCAACATCCAGATATGAGGAAGCGGGGAGAAACAAGTCTTTGATTGTGTTGAGCGTTGTTTGCCATGGATAAATCCTTGAGCCGCGATCAGGCAACCCGGTGGGAGGGAAGAGAAAAAAAGATCAGATATCAATACATACTCTGCATTTTCCCTAGGAACGTCATGGTCATTGAGTCACCCTATGTTGCTTTCCCTCGAAGCCACTCATTGACTACATCATGCCACACCCAGAATCTCCCCCTTGGGATGATGTGAAACGCTCGTGATGGACGGTGCAGTGATGGCACCTATCGGCTGCTACAGACTCTACTCGTTCACAGTAGTTTATTCATCGACAGCTCAGGTATGAAGGGTCTCAACGCGGGAAAAGGCAAAGCAACATCGAACGTCAGGGCACTTGGTGTTAGTCATTGAAAGAAGGGGGGGAGAAAACGTGGGGGGCAGGAACTTGGAACCTTTCGGACATTGGTATGATGCTGATGGCTTCCAGTTCTCATGATGTGTGACACTGATCATTGGCCCGGTTACCGATCGTTTATGATGTCCAAAATAGGACACAAGATGCAACTATTCACGTGGAGTTTACCCGCTCGCCTTTTATTGATTCATTACCATTTCTTTATTGCTAGTGTACCGACTAATATGATTACCTTCAAAGTCGAACGCCCCTCACAGAGCTGTGTGCATCTTTTTCGCTTGCTTCGTTGTCACTTTATCCGTCAGCTTCTCTCCGATTTGAGGCGCCAGGCAGGAAGGGTGCTTGGTGTGGAGTTTTCGGGCGCCGCGTGCTTGGATGACGGAGACATTGATGCAGAGATTAGGTGTGCTGCATGTTCAACTCAGTTGTTTAAACCTGTATATATAGAGGTAGAGGCATGCATGACACAAACCTGAAATACCTACCTCTCCAACCGCATCAATCATGATCTGGCCTTTTCAAAAAGCGAGTGCCTGCATAGTAGATATTGCCTAGAGGTACCTACCTAGGTACCTACTGGACTCGGAAAGCCAAGCAAGCAAACTTGAACGCTCAGGGAAGTGAGGTCGAATGCCTGGCATCGCTTGGCTTTTTGCAGTGTGGTTGATGTTAGCTTGGACTTCTCATGCCAGTTATCTGGGCAGCATCTGGCAGGTAGGTAGGTAAATTATCCTACATGTCAGTCAAGTGTTGGTCTTCCGCTTAAATCGTCGATGCCTCCCGTCCATAACGTAGTCTACTTCTCGGCGGTTGGTATTAATTGTCCATCACGACTTCGCAACCGGTGACGCCGGTCGTCAAGCTCCCCTCACAGCAAACAACTGAATCTTCAAGTGTAGAGGTACTCTACCTACATCCATTTACCCTTTACATCCCGCCGTCTGTACCTGCTGACCTGACATGTTACTTGTTTACCCAACCCGGCATCCACGGCCTCATAGTATGGCTGACAACCCGCCCGCCCAGAAATCGCCATTGTCATTCTTCCCTCCGCCCGTCCGCCCAGCCGTCATCACCCTCAATTCCGACAACGCCCCCCCTCCATCAACGAACTGAACTCCCAAGAGTCGTTCGGCGTTTTCCTTCCCCGAAGCCCTTCATGCATATGTCATCTCACACACCATTACAATCTTGGCAGAACCACCCATTCCCCCACAATGTTAGGTAGGTTTGCAAGGAACCAAAACCAGAACCAACTGAAGTCTGGAGAAGCAATTGAACCGAACAATTCGAACCCGAAAAAGGATGGACTATTCTGGAACGTCTTGAACCTGTGGGCGCGGGTTCGATTATGGGAAAACTTGTACAGCACTGTATTGCAATACACTGCACTGCACTGCTGGCACTCTTGCCATCGACGCGAAAAGAGCAAAATCGAGGTAGTACTGGAAGTTTAGTTGTCGGTCTAATCTCTCAGTCTGAAGCCCGCCGGTCGCCTGCTTTTAAAGTGCCAAGTAAAGGCTGTGAAAGCTGACTGCCCCTGTTTGGGTGAGTTTCAATTACTTGTTTACTCGGCTCTCTTTTGGCACTCATTGAATTCGGGTTGGACAACTTGAACAGAAACGAACCCTCAGCTTACTGTAAATACTACACAAACTGCGGCGGAGTTTGTGTGGTGATGTCGACTTTACCACTCGCTGCCGCTAGGGTATCAAAGAGGAGAGCACTGCAATTGAACACTGCCTAATACCTTACTAATACCTCTAGACTACCTCTACCTCTAGAAGTAGGTGGGTAAGGTGTAGGCAGCGTCTTCGGTTACAAACTGAACGCATAACCGTGGCTGGGGGATTACGGTTGCACCACGCGCGGTTGATAGGTCACCATGGTTTCCGTCTAAGAAAAATAGGTACTAACCACAAGGTCTCCTCGATCCCCGGTCGGTCACCAAGAATACCTCTACCTACCTCTACGTACCTCTAGCCATTTGGCAGGAACCCTTCCATGAAAGGTACACGGGCAGAAAATCTGTTAGAAGGGGTAGTAGAGCGATGAAATTCTACATAGTTAAGGTCGGGCGTCACTAACAGAGGTACATCTGCCCCCTTTCTTGGCCATCTTCGCTCCTTCCTTGCTAATCATGATTCAGTTGTTCGTGAAAATTTCCAAGCCCTGCGATTAGTGAGAGCTGAGGAAGCTGAGGAACAGGTGCACTTGCCGTAGTAGGCGGGCGGTAGAGGACGGATCATTGCAGGTTCACTTCCATGGTAGTGGACTTGAGGCTTTGGTTGCCGGGCGGTTATTGAGCTACTTACTACCTTTACATTATCGATCACGGTTGGGAAGTCGCAACCATTACAATTAGATGCACTGCAGTGTCTTACGGTTCGTTGCTCAACGGTTCTAACGAAGCCCGAGTCTGACAGACGGAGGTACAGTTTCCGTCTCAGACAGCGAGACACTACCTCTACCTCTAGGCCCGGGTCTCGTAGCGCAACAAGCGTGCAGAACTCTGGTCCGGAGGCAGGCCGGGAGAAAAAGGAGGTTGCCATGCAAGAACTTGAAGAATTCGGTGTTGGTAGGTACCTCTAGGTACCTATATTTACACCACAAGTAAAAGCGACAGCTCCCTTTCTCGGGCGTCTTCCAGAAGGATGGTCGAAGAACCGCTGCATCATAAGTCTTTACTTCACCCTTTCATCAAATAAATCTGACCTTGGATAAGAGGGTGGTAAACGAGTGAGGATACCTCTACCTATGATGACCACTTGTCAAACTATCTTGTTGAATCACCTCTCCACTCACCTCTTTCACCTCCAACAAGCTTCTTCACAGCTTACTCACAGGCTAATCACACTGGACTTACGGTCGGATGAGCAGTATTCCCAAGAGCTCGATTCTGCGCACGTGGTGATACTTTTCTTTCCATAGCTGAGTGAGATGTGATATGTGACCTATCGCAATCAACCGTTGCTGGTCGCCCGTTGAAGAACTAACATAATACTCGACTTCGAAGTCTTTTTTCGTTTGATAATAACCGAGGGGACTGAAAGTGTTGGATGCTTTGATTCTCAAAGGGGTAGGATGCTGAACGAAGGCGAAACGCGAAACGGACGGAGTGATCAGATGGCACCGTATCATCTGAGTGTATTCTGCGTGCTGCTCTATGAAGGACTTCGTTGTGTGTGTGTGTGTGTGTGTATGACTGTCTTTGCCCACTGACACCTTATCCATCCGTCCATGACTGTGTCCGAACTTCAGTGGCTGTGAGAGGGCTATGCTATGTTCCGAGGGAACGCCAGTAAGATGGCATTAACGTAATGTCTAGAGGTACATTTAGTTTACTAGTCTGAAAGAAGCTATATTTGTCTAACTAATCTGCCTGTATTGACCAACTTTTTGTTTTCTTCGAAAAAAAGACTCTAGATTCACCTTCTCATCCTTCCCTACAGCAACCTGTCAATTAGCAGCCATGTCGGCAGGACTGTTCTTCTTCACGTAATACCTGATTCACCGGCTACTGAATCACACACACCCCTCTCATCTCCTCTAAAGGGCTTCGGAAACTGTGAGCTGCCGCAGAATGGAGATGCAAGACAGGATAGAAACCAACATGCCTTACTATCTTCCACGAATAGCTGACTAACCACGGAAAGCGCTTGATCCAGTAATCATTAACCCAAAGAGCAATGTATGGTATATCAAAACCGGAAACAACAAACCCGCATTCCATGACTTTCAGCCAAAATGATATTGATAGCCACGCCACTAAAGCGCAAACCCGGGTGCCCTGTTTGTAGAACGAAGCGGCCCCGAAGCCATCGGCGTTACCATGATGCGTCAATTATAGTAGCCTTGCGAGCCCAGGACTTTTGTTCAAGCAACGGGTAGTATCGGCGCCACAGCACAAAGTTTGCGGCATGCGTTCCTAACAGCGCCTCGACTAACAGAAAATAGCTTGGTGTATGACGTGGTATAGGGGGTATAAACACCATTTAACTGGTTCCGTTAGCAGCCGCGGCAGCCTGTTGAGCGGCAGCCTCTTGTGTGTCTGCCTGCTGCAAGACAGCCGAAATAACACTCTGCTCCTCCATGCTCAAATGTTGTACAAGGCCAGCATAGTACTGGGGCTGCTCTGCTTGAAGTTCTGCGAATATGTTAGCTCTGATCAGGCTTGTTCACAAGCACACCGATGAAGGGGAATACTCACTCAACAGAGACGTCTTGAAGATGGAGTAGGGGTCAAGCTTGTCGAGAGGGGATTCGAGAAGAACGCCATCTTCGCCGAGCTCGTCGTCACTATACTCGAGATCGGTACCGGAGAACTTCTGCGCCTGAGCAAGGTGAGTGTCAGCAAGATCGCGAATCTAAAGTCATCAATACCGACTGTTGAAATGGATGTGTTCTGGAGAACTTACCTCCTCGTTGAGGAACTCCAGGTATGCTTCACTCTCGCCCTTGACATCTCCAAGATCCTCCTCCTCACCCTCTTCACCGGCATCCCAGTTGTTCTCATCGTCATCCCATTCCTCATTTTCGTCGTAGACGCCTCCGTCAAGGTGATAGTCGTCCTTGAGCGCTTCCTCACGGTTTTTGAGAGCCGTCGGCAGGCTGCCGAACAGAGAGGTGATGCCCTGGAGAAGCCTTGGCCAACCAACGGCAACAGTAGGGGGGATCTGGTCAGCAGGAATGCTGATCAAGGCCACAATGGCTACAATGCAGAGCTTCTTGTCATGCACGCGAGAGAAAGAGTCCATGCTGCTGAACCAAAGGCTGAAGAACTTGTTCGTCCAGCCTTGAGATTCGAGGATCTGCAGGGTTAGAAGAGGGTTGTAGTAGACGGCGTTGATGACCATTTCCATCAAGTGGATCTTGTAGCTCTTAACCTTAACATCCTGAGAAGTGAGCACGTTCATGGCCAAGCCGATGAAGCCTTGAACGCACTGATCAATATGGCCACGCAGACTAAGCATCATGGCTTCAGAAAGCTTGCACGCGCAGATTCTATCGCAGCCGCCAACCTTGGTGTCGTTGAACATGTCCTGAACCATCTCAAACAGAGCCTGAATGTATTCAGGCTTCTGGACAAGCTGGGGCGCGCCGTACTGCACAAAGTTGTCCAACGCAGGAAGCATATCCTCCAGATACAGCTCGGCGCCCGACTTGAAAGTCGTATGGATAAGCTCAAAGGCCTGCCACATGTTGGGAGAGATCTGCTTGGCGGCAAAAGTGCAGCTGTCGATGATTTCAAAGACTTCGTTGTAGAGATCGTAAAGCTTGTTCTCCAAAGTAATCTGGATGACAGGCATCAGGACGCTCTCAATGTGAAGAAGAACCTCTGGGGTACTTTCAAGAGTGAGGATGAGAGTACCGATTGTTTGCAACACGCCAAGCGCAGTTATGCTCTTGTCGTCGAGATAATCGCCAAACTCATCCTCGGCACCATCACGTCTCTCGTTGTTTTCGAGAAGCTCTCTGACGATGCGCAGGTAGGTATCGCGCAGCTGCTCGCTGAGAGCCACGGCAAACGGTGTAAGCTCAGTAGCGAAAACCTCCACGAAGTCCTCCATCACGTTAGCGAGGGCGTCAATATCCGCTTCGTTGGCAAGCTTGAGAAGCTGCTGCATAACCGTCGGGATGTTCTGCTGCATGCTAGTGCGAATGATCTCATGTCTGATCATAGGCTGTAGGGCCAAAGCAGCAGTCACACGGACAGGCAACTTGGGGTCGGCCATGCAGTCGAGGATGTGGCGGTAGACAGTAAGGAGGTTCTGCTGGTCCTTAAAGTCGAGCTGCTCGAACTTTTCGATGGTGTCGCACGCGCGGGCTCTGAGGAAGCCTTGCGGGTTCGTGAAATCCGGGAAAACGTACCGAACCAAGAAGTATTCCACCTGATCAGCGATAGGGGACTTCTTGCCCAGGATAACCGGAGCAAGAGTCCCGATCATGCGTAGCGCACCCTCCTTCGCCAGGTGGTTCTTCTGGTCCTCTGGCGCCTGCTCGTATTGATTGACGACTTCATTGACGAACTTGAGGATCTCGAAGGTTTGCTTTCTACGGGCCTTTGTGAGGCTCACCAAAAAGTTGACAGCGGCAACGTCGGGCGCGGAGACCTCCTCAAAGAAGTTAAGTTTGCGGTGAAGGTATTCCTCCGGTTCCTCCTCAAAGTTTTCCACGTCCTCTTCCGAAAGGCAGAGAACAGGGAAAATGAAATGAGTGACCAAATTAGTAAGGTGAGGCTTCAGATGTGTCCACATCTCCTTGGGACGAATGCACTCGTCCAGGAAGACAAGAGTGTACGACAAGCACGGCCGGCTCAGCCAGACGGTCTTGGCTACCCACTTCTCGATCTCGGCAAGGTAGTGCTTGAGGATTTCGGGAGCGACTTGGGCGATAAAGTTCTTGGCGAATTGGAGCAACTGACCATCGGCTCCCTTTTCCATGATGTTGTGAGGGTTACCGTATCTATGGCGGGGTCAGCCTCGGAGTCGCGCACCCGGTAGAACTTGGGAGATGCGACACCATAACCACTTACCTGATATATAGCCTGTTTAGGTTGAAGTATGCCCACTTCTTTGCCTTCCACCAATGATGGCGTTCACGTCCCAACGGGTCGTCCTGCATAGCGCTCGCAGGAATTGGCTTCGATACAGTACGAAGGAAGATGGTGCACCATCCGAGATTGACGGACTGCTCGCGGAGGCAGGCAGGGAGTTCAAGCTATAGTGGCTCAGTCAGCTAATCATCCCATTACCGTGTTTCCGGTAGATATAGAAACTCACCCAGGCAGTATGCTTGTACGCCTTGAGAGCAATGTGTAACATCTCGCCAGCCTCCCCACTATCCTGGTTTACCAACTCATCACAGACGGCCAACAGTCTCGGGAAGCTGACTTCGACAATCTTTTCGAATTGCGCACGGTGATCGGTATCGCTCATCTTATAGCGGAACGAACGGCAGATAGCGAGCAAACATTGCAGGCCAGCCAGGACAGAGGGGGCGTTGTTGGTGTTGAGCAACTGAACGGTGTAATCCATGAAGGTCGGCCATTTTTCGGGAAAGTCGTGGTGCAAGACGCGCTGTAAAATGGGGACCAGCTGGTGGCGGACCAGAGTCTCGGAGCTGGCGAGAATGGGCAGTAACCGGTCACGGAAGCGTGCCTTGGCGTCTTCGTCCAAAACCGCCTCTTGCGGGTAGTCGTCGGAGCGCTGCCAGGCGCGGTTGACTCGGTTCTTGAGGTAGATAACGGCTAGAAAGGGGTGAGCGCTTGCACCAAGCGTAGAAGGAATGAAGCAAGGGCTGAATGGGTTATGGAAGCCCGCGAAGGGAATCGAACTGGCAAGGCATACTTGAAAGTTTCAGGTTCACATCCTGCTCTGTCTGGAGGAGGTCCAAGAGGACATCGGTGAAACCGACTTGTTGCTCGGCCTGCAGAGAAGACTTGATGTCAGCGGCGCTCCTGTTTTCCGTAGTTTCATGTCCACCCGGAAGCGGGCGGGGTGGTGAACGGAAGTCGAGGGTGTGCTGGTGATATGGATAGCAAGCGCGGACGGCTGGGCGGGAAAAGCACACGGCGACGGCGACGGCCACGGGACGTTGCTATCTGGGATGAGGTTGTTGTGTGCGAGGCACGCGGCCATGGAACAACAATCTCGGGCTCGTAGTTGGACTAGGGCTGTTTGCGCTGAAGGGCCGGAGTCTCGGCCGAGGTGGTGGGAGGACGGCGGTTGATGATGATGAAGATGATGATGAACGGCTACACACGCACCTGCTTGAGCTGGAGTTCAGCCCTCCGACGAACGTCGGCATCGGCGTCGAGGGTCGCGACGATGCAACTTCGAATGGCGTTCGCATCCATCTTGAGGTGACTTCGTTGACGGTCAAATTCTGGCGGACTCTCGCATCAACACGGACACACCTATCCGGGGAGGGCGAGTGCGTAGATGGGGGGTATTGGTGGCAGGCAACAAATTCCCAAAACAAAAAGCCGGAGACGGGGTTGAAGTTGTTGCGGTTGAGGGGCGTGCACAGTCTTGCCAACCCGCTAGCGTAAAAAAAAATATTTGGGCCACAAGCTGGTCCCTCGTGGCATCGCTGCTCCTGGAGACGCTTTGAACCTGATACCTTTTTGGCTTGAGTGCGGGAGACGACGAATCGGCTGCCGTGAAAATCGCTGCTGGGCGGGGCCTTGTCAGCACGCCGTCCGGGTTATAGGTGTCGGGGTTAATGCCGTGAACATATCGCCCCTACACTACAGAAAACGCACGTCTCTACCAGACGCATTAAAACTGAAGCATGAGGGGCGAAAGGGCATCACGTCGGCTAACCTGTAATCTCTACCTCTATCTAGGCAAACAACCAGAGCACGGGCATCTCTCGTTCGACCAGCCAGCGAAGGTTCGTTCAGTTGTCTGTGCGGGCCGTCACAATCACGGGTTTGTCAACTGGTGCGGTGGAGGGACCCCAGGCCCAGGAACATTCTCCATACTAAAACGGGATGGAAGGGAGGGCCGTCAGCTTGGTCTTTTCCAGTAGTTTGGACGCTAACAGGAACCTATCTGGTTTACAAGTTTTATACTGGTTGGCAGACCAGGAGGGTCCTCGTTGCTCAGCCGGGCTTTGGGTTCCTCCTTGAAGTCTGCCTGTTGAGAATGATGAAAGCATCCGTTTGTCATTGCTAATTGTTAACCCCAAGTAATGGGGCCTGAACATAACATTGCACTGCCATCGCCATTGTTTGGACCTTTACCGCCTTTCTTTCCAGGTAAAGGAAAAGTCGTGCTTTGAAGAGTGAAGCCATCATGGGCATTCATATCGCCAAACGGGTTGACCTCTTATGGTTTGCACGCTACAATATTTTGACGCCCCACCAGGAAACCCACACAGTACTAATGAACCCACATTGTGTCTCAAATCCCAACTTGAAGCTTTTACTACTTACTAGTAGTGTATGCTCCTTGTGTGAGCTTTGTTTCGTGTTGTGAAAGAGGCCGGGAAAGAGACACCAAATCTCTTTTGCTGAGCAGGTCGGTCAGCCATTCATCTTGATGACTGAGGGGCACTGGACGTTCCCGTCGGCGGCTGCACCGGGGCCATCCGCCCAGCATGCAAAGACCGGCGTGCCATGCCAGTGCCGCTTCCTGCACTACGGTAGACATCTGATATCGACAAGAACACAACACTGCTATGGGTTGATTATGGCACGTTTATTGCCGGTGCAAAGCAGCCAAAGCCATGCCGCAAAAGCGGTCACCACTGGCCGTAATTAACCGACCCATTCACCAGCCACCCCACCATCTCACTGCACTTCTTCTTCCTCCCTTTTCCACGTCGCTTGGACTTAATTGGTGCCCTTACAAGCTGATCCTCTTTAGTAGCATAGGTGTGAGTCTTTGAATCATGCTTGCCAAAGTGCCGGCATCGGATCCTCGTACAGTTTGAACAACAGAACAGGGCAGTCCAGGTAGACTGAGTGGCTCACTTGGAAAAAAAAAAAGCATTACACTACTTCATACCTACAGTACGCCACAATATGTGTGTGCCTGGCGCCTGCGCCTGAATTGCTCCATGCAAACCCCCAGCAATAAGCAAAACAAAAACCACATGCCGACTTGCACGTTTTCATTTTCCCCTGCGTCTCCCCAACCGCCTCTGTTTTGCAGGAAAGCCCACCAGCCAAGTTTCTAGGGCCAGAGATCTGCGAGGAGGGCAGTACGGATATAAGCGGACTCCGTGCTTTCTATTTTACATAGGACCATGTTTACATGTCAAGGGGGAACCTCTTAGCGCCTGCCTGTGAAACGTGTTTTCGAAATAAAAAATTGTGAATCCCTTCATTGACTCTACCTCTCAATACAAGCTCCAAAATTGTACCTGAGACTCGGTAACCAAAACCGTGCGGCCCTCATTCAGTTTTTCCTCCCAATGCCGAACCCAAAACGGATAGATTATATAGTAGATACATATGACCTTGAACTTCAGATGACAGATAGGAGACCAGTACGCCCGAACTATATGCTAAATATATGAGGTATAAAGTGAGATGAAACCTATTAACCCAATTTCTGTGTGGGCTTGTTAGCTTTAGGCTCACCTTCCGAGAGGACGGGAACCAGTACCTATTGGACGAATAGAGGCAAGAGAGTGGGTGGGATGACGCCGAGAGAAAAAGGCTTGACTAACAGATGATCGTCCCTTGGAGATGCTCATCTCACGTGTGCGAACCCTGGTGATAGTTGACCACAATTCGTTGCTTCGACAAAAATGACCATCGCCACCAGTCGGTACTGGCTGCTGAATGTTCTGATGATGATGCAGTGGTAACAAGGCAAACCGGCTACCCAACTGGCAGTGAACGAGGGACCTAGATGCAACCCGGGATTACGTCTCTGTTTCCATACCACATTTTTCCGCGAAGGCTCCTGAAGACATGGACAATTACCGTAGTACCGAAGAAATCCAACAGACTAGAGAGCTATGTCGAGCGCTGCAAGACGGACATCATCGTGTCCCGAGTTTAGGAAGCTTTGTGAGGCCAGCCGACTGATATTCGATGCCATTTTCGCAGTTTATGTAGCGCACAAGGTTGAATGCCGGTTCCCAGTGAGTCAACAGGAATGAAGAGAAAATAGCCATCATTGAACTGGTATTGGCGGAGATAGCGACCTCCATCTGGGCAGTCGAGTTGAGAAACACTACATGGCATGGTCGGTCCATTGTCATTGGCAGTTGTCGTTGCTGCTGCCACACTTCCATTGATGGGCCATCCGCGGTTCTGGTGGTATCTTGTCGACATACCTCTTGTATGTCCGTAATAAGCGTCTCATTAGACAGCTCGTGATTCCAGGGACGGGTCAAGACGCGTTAGAATATGAGCCTGGCCGTTCTAGCAAGCCAAAAGCGAAAAGCAATCCAGAAGGTCCACGGAAACAGTCGGGCCAAAACCAGCAACACCGTTCCAAATCAGACCAGTGGCAATTCCTGGGCGAGCTTGGGTGCCATTGCTCGAATGAGAACCTGGAAAATCCGGTGTGTGCGGCCAATTGTGGTTGATCCAAGTGGAAGTTCCAAGAAAAGAAAGATGAGAAAAGAACAATGTTTCTTTGATTCAAGCTGTGTCCAGTTAGTTATCTTGAAAACGGAACATGAGGCTGTCCAGATCAGAGTTGCAAGCCGTGGGCAGAAATTGGAGTACCGTATTTCGGTCCGAGGGGTCAATTGATATATACACTCTTCCAGAGGCTTACTCACCTTGCTGTCCGTCCATGGCTTAAATCTTCCGGTCGGTGAAGAGGCGAATCCGTTTTCAGGACTCGGAGAGATTGTTAGCGAGGAAGACTCCTAATCCCGGGGTGGAATGGCTTCAAGGTTTAGACGCAAACGCCTCGAGCGGAGGACGAGGACGTTATCCCGAGAGCCATCCCGGACAGCAAGGAGAGGCCGATATCCACTACACACAAAGACGCCAGAACCTCGAGCCGCTCTTCAATTTTTCCCAAATCCAGTGAAGTTTCCCGGTCCGTGGTATAATGCATCTCTCCATATCGTCCTCGAAGCGAGAACAGAAAAGGAAATTAGGAAAAAAAAGGAAAAAAAAGAAATCACACAACCCGTAACATTAATCGAAAAGTAAACTCGAGCGACAGCACCACCGTCCAATGCGGCAGCTGTCTGCAAGGTGCCATAGTCCAGATGTTTGATAGGCACCAGAGAATCCGTGTTCTGGTAAAACCAAGGACAGAAATGCCGATAATCCAGGGATGCAAGTACCGTGGGAATGGTGTTGCTGTATCAAAGTCGAGCCGCCGGAGCAGAGTCAAGATCCAAACTTCCAGAGATGCAACTTGCAGCTCTCGAGGTTTCCGCGCACCTCTTTTTTCTCCTAGGTCTATCCGTGGATCAGATCATTATCAGGCCGAAAGTAACCGGGATCCTGGTATGAGACAATGAAACAGAAATAATAGAGAACTCCGGGTTCCGAGGTATTAGCAAAGCATTAATAACAGCCCATAAGACCTCCAACGTCTCGCGACGGGCAGGTCTAGGGCCGTCAAAGTCAAAAAGACCTGCGTGTCGCTAGCAATTAGCGGATTTGCCGGTGCCTGGCACGATCTCTGTCGTCACGTTCCTGCTCCGGGCGGCGATTGCGGTGTTGTTCCCGTTCTCGTTCCCTGGGCTCCGAGTCGCGACCGGGACTCCGGCGTGGGGCAGGTGACGGCCCGCTGTTTGCCATTTGGGCCGGTGTACTACTGTTTGACGTGGGGACCTGTGAGAGCACAGGAGGCTGATGGTTATCAAACGGGGGCTCTGGAATGTGACCGTACCCTTGCCGTGTTGGCGTTGGACCTGCGGGGGAGCCTAGATTATCAGATGAAGCCTGCGCTGGGTTCGTTGTTGCCACATTATACGCACCACCACGGCCATACAGAGGATCGGCTGAATAAGCCTGAGTGGCCGAACTTCCAGGAATCGGCGCACCATAGTACTGATCCGGGGCTGGTGGATAACCAGGGGCGCCATTGGTGGGAGTATACATTGGCCTGACAGGGGCAGCAGAAGAGATCGCAGGGTGAGGCGGCATCCTTGGAGGCTCCGACGTCACATAATTCGGCTGTGTCCGATAATCTGAGCCCATCACGTAGGAAGCTTCCTGTCCAACTTGTCCATAGCCGCCAGTCGGCATAGGAGGAGGGGCCGCCATGCCAGGGTATCTATCTCCGGTATTGGGAGGTCCGGGCGAGTACTGCGGAGCGGGAGGATTGGTCGGGTAAGGAGGGTACGCCTGGGGAGGATACTGTGCTGGAATGCCAGCAGCCTGGGGAGTATACGAAACGGGCGGATAAGTAGGAGGACCTGGCTGTGGTGGCCCTGGGTACGCATTCGGCGGAGGATAAACCGGGTTCTTGGGGGCGCTAGGCTGTGGGGGATAGTCAACATCCATGGCATTGTCCCTGGCGTAGGCATCGTAGTGTTCCTGTTCCCGTTGGCGGTTTTTCCATGTGCTGTAATCAGAGGACCCACGGTTCTGCTCGCGCTGGCCTGTGGGCGAGTTAGAGCTTCTCACAAACGTTGAGCCATTGTGCTGGCTAGAGTGTGTTGTACCTCCAGTGCCACCACCTGACCTGGACGCAGCACGTCTCTCTTGCTCCCATCGAGCAGAGTCGGCCTTTAGGTCTTGAATCATCGCCTGCAGAGCCACCTTGTTCAGCTTCAAGTCTTTGCCAACGCGCAAGCTTGTGCGCGAGCTGGCTGCGAGGACTCACCGATGTCAGATTGCGATAGGCGGTGATGAAGTAGCCTTGGGTCACACGGCCGTCTGGTGACTATGAGGCGAGCAGCTGTAAGTGACAGTTCCTCACAATACTACGCTCAAATGGGTGAGGCCGAAGAGAAAAGAAATTCTCGGTCGAAGGGGCGTACCTCGTAAGTTCCAGGGCGTACAAGTGCATCGTTTCCGAGGTATCTGCAAATGTCGGAGGTGATGACTTCGCGGTCGATACCGTCGCGGGGCACGAAGTATTCGTTCTGGCGCGCAGTCGAGGGCTGAGGGGCCTGAGCTGGCCTGTTGCCCGGTCTTGCCGCCATGGTGATTGCGGAAAGGGCGTGGTGGTGCGAAGAGCAAGACAAGAGGATGATGTAGGTCCAAAGAGATAAAAAATCGGCGATCGAAACGGCGTTGTGTATAAGAGCTATGGACGTGAGGTGAGAAAAAGGACGTTGCAAGTGCGGGCCGATGATGGGACAGCAGGCAGGGGAGAAAGAGACCGAATTTTGGGAAGAAGGGATGAACGAGAAAGAGGGGAGGCCGGGAAGAAATGGACGCCTGGCTGAGTTTAGGTTGTGCCAAAGTGGGCCGTCGTGGTTGCGTGGGTGGGATGGAAGAACTTGTGAGGCACTCCTGGCAACTTGGCTGGGCCTGGCAGAGCGGTACGTCTAGCAGGTATCCTCAACCCTGGGCTGTATGTATGTCAAGAGGTAACCGGAGCGAACAACCCGTGGACAGGCGGGAAAAAGACAGGAAAAATGGGTGAGTGGAGGTGACTACATTGGCCGGCTTACACTGTAAATCCGCGCTGAGCTTGACGACAGCGGGCCTGCAAGGGCAACACGAGTGACTCTCTGCTGGTCTGGCTCTTGTACGTAGTCTATATGTGTGCCGTACGCTGGAGAGAGTGTGTCCGCACCCCCGTCACCTCGTCCTATGTATGTAACACGTTGGGCAGGCAGTTAGACAAGGCTAATACCTAAGGGGAAGCTACACTACCCAGCCAGCCAGACCTGGCGAGCACACGAGGAACCTTTCTGTAAGGACACTGCTGCTCCGCGGTCTGTACCTGAGTTTTGTGCTTGCTGCTTGCTGGTGCAAATGCGATGCGAGCCTAGGCATCGGGTCCTCTCCTGCGTCTCTCGGCGTCTCGCTCGTCAACAGCGAGAACAGATTCGGAATGGAGAATGGGGAATGGAGAATTGTGGGTGACACTAGGCCGAACTCTGATGGAGAATGGGGCACGGAATCCGCAGGGCATCCGCAGGGCAGCAGGGGCATCTGCTGACAACGAGCACAAGCAGCAGGAACAGGAGCCAAAAAGAGCGGACGAGAAGCTGACTGACAGCAACCAGATCGGCCAGAATACGGAATGCCTTGCAGATGGGATGGGGGTTGACAGCAACTTCAAGGATAGAGTGAGGGGCTTGAGAAGGTCGGGAGGCAGCACCAGGAGGTCCCACCCAGGGTTGGTTTTCTGGATACATGGCGGTAGGGACCCGGTGTCTGCCAATGGGAGCGCGTTACGCTAATGTATCGTTGAACTTATAGTCGCCACAGCAGCGTGGCCTAAAACGACGACGACAGTACGAATGCTGAATGGTGAATGATGGCTTGGATAGATGGCAGCCATACCTGGCCAACAGGTCGGCCGAGTCATCTTTAACAGATGTGGCCAAGCACAGCCGAGCACAGCAAACCACGACGTCAAAGTGAGGCTTGATAGGAAAAGCAGTTTGTGCACATGGACAGCCAGTGAAACGATATGACAAACAGCTTATCTTATACAACCGTGCCCTCCCTTTTTTTTCCTTTCTCCTTTTCTTCACCGGCCAGGACGACCTCGGGAGAGAGGCGTGGGAGACATTGGTTGGCTCTAGGGACTCGATGTGGGCTACTGCCTTTAGGGGCTGCAGCAAGCGAAAGAGGCAGTCCTGCCAACCACTGAAAAACGACTCGAGATAGCCCAAGGACGGGGGAGGGCGGATGGAGCAATGGACGATGCCAGTGCTGATGGAAGACACAAAGGCGTACAGGCTCAGGAGAGAGAAAAAAATTGCGGTGTGAAGATTGGCAAGCGTTGGGCTGTAAGTCTGTGGAGTGGAAGGTATGCTTGAAATCGCTTCAGGTCGAAAGTCAACCTTTGCCCATTGTCGACAGGTGATAATGGAGTCGTTAACCTGCTACACTATACATTGGCGGAAAAGGTGCACTTGGTACCTAGGAGCGACCCTACTAGACGCCGTCACCTGCCAGAGTGCGCTTTGCGCCTTGAGGGATTATAGGTGTCAACAATCGGCCTTCCAGACTGGAGACCCCAGTGCCAATTACCAAGTAGTGCAAACAGTCAGAAGTCAAACCTGGTGATGAGGCTGGCGTTGTTTTTTGACTTCCATTATTGGCTGTGTGGGTTGTTGTGGAAACGCCACAATCGCACGCGGAGGTGTGGGTGCCAATTAATCAACCGCAGGCGTCAACCCTCGGTGGTAACTCGCACCAGTCAAGAAAGAAATGGACACAGAGCGCTGCCAACGCCATACATACTGTAAAGATTTTCCAGCGTCAAGGTGAACGCAAGGAAGGCCGCTGTTTTGGTAGTGGGTATTCGGTGACCCGTTTGGGCGTCAAGGGCGCAAAACATGAGCTCGACCGGGTGCGCAAAGATAAACTGAATGTGGGGACAATGAAGGCCTGACTTCAGACGGAATCAATAAAGCCATTCGTTGAGAAAATCATACCACAAATGTTGGTGTTAATTGAAGACATTTCGGATTTATACATAAGGAACAAAACGACCTCAAATGTCTACTACTGTGTGGTGCCATGAGGTCGTCTACCGACGGGCCTGGATGTCTTGCGTAGAATCGAGGCGGTCTTCGCAAAGTCACTGCCATATGGCACTCAATATTTAGGCGGCAAGCCTATGGTGATGGTTGGCAAGAGATGGACAACCAATGTGATTACATATCGAAAGCTGAAGGGTCGGGGCCAGACGCCAGACAGTGCTGGCTGATGGGCTGAAGGTGGCACATGGATGAAAGAGTCGCTTCGTCGCCGTGACATGTGTGAGTACAAGAATTCAAGAAATCATTTCGAGCATCCGACATGGTTTCCTCATACCAATGGGTCGCCGACGTCGTATGTGGAATTATGACCTATGCCCATGCCGTAGCTTCTTCCACGCGGGTTGAAATGCATTTAAGACAGATTGGGCTAGTGAAAGGCTGTGTGAAGATACTTTCTAGTGGGCTTCGTGATGGAGACGCGTTGGGGAAGCAATGGATCTGGGAACGGGCGGGTTCTGGCAACAATCGGGTATCAATGCGTCTGGAAGTCTGGAAGCCCAACCTTTCTGCAACGCCGCAAGCTGCCGCATGAGATGGGGTCTCCCCGCAGCCAATCAGCTTTGTCCGACGCTTCGGTTGGTGAGGGTGTAAGCTCGACAACAAGGCGACCGTTTGGCTCTGAGCACGCTCACTGCCCCTAGCTATCATGGCCGAATTGATCTTTTCCTCCCACATCGGCAAGTAACCCTAGTGCAGAACATGCTCCTGCGTCGTATTTTTATTTTGATGTACCAACCAAAGGGGCACATGCCGTCTCCGCCAGTTTGTCATACAGGGCCCCGATCATGACGAGCATCTGGCCGCCAAATCAGAGACAGACATTGACGACACTTTCTGTCCGTTTGTCTGGAGCTTTCTTGCTTCCGTCGTGGTTCATGTTTGCCATAACAATCTCCCGATGCTTTCGTGGAAGTCCCTTAAACTTACAAGTCTCTCAGTGACCTGTCAGGAAATCGAGCAGCAACACTCACGAGCTCAACTCGTTGCGCGCAGATTGAAGTTTTATCTTCCGGGGGGGGGGGGCGGTTCCAACGAGTATAGGAGCTTGATAGCCTCCCCATAAATTCGGCTGCCATGTAGCAAGAAAATGTGCTTCACGAGATTTTCGGAAGTGAGACTGCCGACCCGTTACCACCCATTAACTGCCAGAAGGGAATCGTGGATCTGTGCAAGCATTGATTGGTTTGTCCCTGGATTCTCGGTCACCGCCAGAACGCAGACTTTGGTGAGATGCCGTAGTCAATCCCGTCGCGCAGCTGAAGACGAACACCTGCAGCGAATCTGAAGAGCAAACCGTCCTCCACAAAGACTGCATGTGCAATCTTGAATAGCTCGGTCAGAGGCACCTTTTGATATCAAGCGTCGTGTTGTGGATTCATGCATTGAATTCTCCACCTGTGCGCTCATGTCACTTTGCCGGTTTCAGGGCATCGTGTCATGAAAATCACGATAGTCTGTTCAACCGAACTTGAGTTTGCTTTGCCCGCGCTCGACCTTCTTCGGTCTACCTTGTCGCTTCGGCGTCGTGCTTGTGGATTTTGGATTGCCGGCACGCGAGCTAGACGCTGATGGCTGATTGACGAATGTCTGGCTGACACGTTCTTGTTCTTGGAGCTCTTTGGCAAAATGCCAGTCCTGATGGCTTTGCAGTTCCTCGGGGCTATCGAGGCTGGCGTTGCATCGCGAGCACGTCAATGTGATGATTGGGCCGGGTTCTGATTCAGACTTCCCGTTATATACCTCATCGCCTTTGCCCACCCCCTCTGAACCGGCCGGCTCACCTGACATGACCTCCTCTTTCAGTGTGCCCAACCTTTGACCGCTTTGACCACTGATGGCCGTATCGTCGGAGCCCAACCCAGAATTAGCGCCGTGGGATAACTCTCTCTTTGCGAAAAACCGTTCTATCCCGCCGTTATCCAGGCGCCTTCGCTTCTCTGCCGGGCGGATCTCGATTTCAGAGTCAACCGTCGCTGTCCCTGACGCCATCTTGCTTGCCTGGGCCTCCTCGCCCTTCAACAAGAAAGCGCCGATGCCCATGTTTCCAGTAACACCATCCTCAAATCCTCCAACGCTAAGGCCGAGGTTGGAACATGGCCAAACTTGACCCTCGGAAACAATCTGGCTTAACAGGTTCCTGGCCAGCTCTAGCAAACTCTCTTCGTCGAGCTTACGGCCTTGAGGGATAGGACCCTGACGTGACCGGGTTTGAGTACCGTGACGGTGATGAAGATTGATGGTCTTAGGCCTCCGCTTGTTTTCCAAAACGCCTTCTTCGACCAACCGGGAAAAAATGTCAGCGGCAAAAATGCGCAGCCATCTAACAGCCTGCTCGAAGGAGGTTATACTGGGACGGAAGGACTTGGCCGACAGCATTGACTTGATGTGGACGCGCGGGTTTACCTCGCTGGTATCGATCCCACGCACGGTGTTGTAGACCCAAACGCCTGTGTCATCGCCTAGCTTCGATTTTAGCTGCTCCACCGAAGCACTGAGCAAGTCTTTGACCGTGTCTGTGTGAAACATCTGACTGATTTGTTCGCCCAGCTTGCCGCCAAGGTTCCGCATCTTTGTGAACTTGAAGTCGGACAGAAAATGTTGAATTGAACGATTCCGAAGCACCGTCTGTTGGTTGGGCTTTCGGTAGGCCGAGCCCAACTTGCTCAACAGCTTATTACAGGCTACACCTGCGGAGCACGTGTATCCAAGCTTATCTTTGATGGCTATCCGCACCTTGCGCACAATTTCCGAGCCTATAAGAATAGCCACGTCGTCCCAGTCCGGATCCTCAAGTTCAGCATTTTCGTCTGGCAGGTCTACCAGCGCATCAGCCTGCCAGTCGAGAGCGGTGATGGATGGCATGGGCAGCATCTCGGTCGGGTCATCGTATGGGGGAGGGTTGGCAAGCTCGGGAAAACGTTCGATCAGGATAGTGTGCACCTGTGCCGAGAGGTCCATAAACAGCTCATCGATGCTCGCTTTCTCCACCTTTTGAAGATGAGGTGGGAGTTCTTCCTTGATGATAGCCAGAATCTTACGGGATTCAAGTCGGTAAGGGTCTAAGGACACTTTGTGCGTCGCCATGTTGGCCGCGGCATCCGGGTGGTAATCCCACTTGGCATCGCCTTCTCTCCATGTTGCAACGTGTTGGTGTATAAGATCCGGGCAGAGCTTTTTTGCTTCCGACACGTTGCAATGCCGGCCGATGCCAAAGCTACGAGCAGGATAGTTGACTGCAATCAATCCCTGCCTATACAAGGTCAGTTTGACGTCAGAGAATGCCCAATGGGCACGATTGGAGACTGGGTTTACCATTGCTGAACGGCAACGGGCTTGTCGTCTGGTATCCCTAGTCGCACCATTTCTACCTGAGCGTAGAAGCAATCGAGATCCAGGTGAGCGATGACCCTGAGCGGACACGAAGTACTCGAGGCAGCGAGTTGCTGGATGTGACGATACGTGAACCGTGAACGCTTCATGCCGGGAGCGCCCGCGGGAGACAAGTCGCGAAAGGACTGCATATGGGGCGGTGACGACATGGCAGCGTATGGGCGGAATGGACAGCCAAGGGTGTCGTCATTTTCATTCGGTCGGGCGGGCTATGAAGACGGGCCGGCTACGGCAGTCAGAGTCGTGGTGATCGCGGATGGCCGAGAGACGTTCATCGGTGACGGAGGCGCATGAAGACGGCGTCGCGACGGGTGGTTGTGAGAGTGCCGAAGTCACGTCGAACGGAGCAAAAGCGCGCTAAGGTAAGGTGGGAATCGCCGCGTAGTCCAGTGTCCAGACTGCCCTGTGGAAACTGTTTGGAAGCTGACAGGATCGGAGGAAGTTCGAGCCGGGAGGTCCCCCACAGCGGGTAACTCGATAGGTACATCCGCGCCTATCAGTGATGAGATCCCCACGTGCGGGAGTCCCACCCTGCAGGTCACGACTCTGCTGTGCCAACTCCAGTTAGCTAGAGGTGGTAAATGATGGGGACGGTTAATGGTAAATGATCATCGAAATGAAATGCAGAGCCGCGAAGTCATCCCGCGTTTTAGCCCAACCCTTCAGTCCAAAAGGGCCCCTTCCCGCATATGCGAGATACACTAGACATGTACACCTGACCTGAAGTTGATGTGGCAGAACAGAACGGTCCACAATACAGTATTCTGCCCAAACACGACAATGCCTACATCGCCTAGTAAGGCGCGGGCGGGGGCAGGGGGGAAGGCGGGTTACATGAACGGATCCTATCGATGTTGCGTTCAAGATATCTAATGTATTGTTGTAGGGACTTGCGCGCGGGGATACCTAGGCACCTTGCCGACTGCTCTTGTCTTGGTAAACTCGAAGTCCTGGGCTACCATCACGTATCAACACCACCTCACGGCATCACGACGACAGGGATCTCAACCAGTTATACTATGCCGAAGTCGCGGCTAGAAGTATGTGCTTTGAACATACAATCGTCTACAAGCAAATGCGCATGGTCCATCACACGTTCGATGAGCGACGTTAGTCCTGCCCTGGAGAAAGAACGAACGAGATACTACAGACAAATGATCTCTGATACTCATCTCTACGCAACCTGAGAATGGGGAACTTGAACCCAAATGACAACTCACCACCTGCATACATACTGAGTTACCATATGTTCCACACGTGGGGGTTATACGATGCAATGAACCCTACGATACCACCAGTTCGCACGATGCATCATTTTCTGTTATCATCGGTTATCACTCGTCCTCTAGATTGCACTCGGATTTCCTTCGGTTGGTCTATCAGAGTTCCACTGGGGTTGCATCACGCTATTGAGATCAAGTACGCAGGGCTTACCATATTGGAGTCGGTAAGGTAGGAATCAAGCAGCGGCACTGCATGATTGCAATTGCAACAAGCGCTATGCTTCTGATCTTTACGTTCAACGATATCGAACTTCCACTTTGCATAATATGGGTAGCAACAAGGACTGTGCTCGGCCGGCTAGAAAAAAATGATTCGTGTGGATAGAGAGGGTAATGTCACTGCAGAGATTTCCACAAAGGGGAGTCTCCTGGGAAGTTGTATAGAAACAGTACCTGACTTCGTTGGTGAAAGGAAGAAAGAGCCTCGAAACACTACCTGCTCATACCCGGAGAAATAGCAGTTCGACACCATACATGAGTGCCGACCGTAAGCCAGCATTAAAGTATCTAATCAAAAGTAAAAGAAACATGACCGCCGGGCCCTTCGCTGAGCGCCGGCAAAAGTCCAGAAACCAAAATAGTATGGTAAATAGAGAGCGTAGACAAATGGAAGGGGGTATCTAGATTAATAAGTTGAAGTTGATCACAAGTTGGCCGACCCATGGGCCCGGTCCTGTGATCCCTGCTCCTGCTTCTTTTGTTTCCTCTCCTTGGCCTGTGATTTCGACGACAACTCTTTCTTCGATGTGGTAAACCCCTTCTCGTCGTCGGTTAGGTGCGGAAGCCTGAACCTTTCTCGCACTCGCAGATATATGGGGCCCATTTCGTAGAAGCTCTCATTGTTCTCGTACGTTGCGCAAGGTGAGTCCTTGAGGGGCAGTAGCCAGTCAATGATGCTGTTGCCCATGACGGATTTCCAGTTTCGATAGAAGCCTAGATCCCACGGGTTCTCGCCCAGCTCGGTTTTCACGACAGCAAAGGTGCGCGTTGCGAGCATATCCCTCTCATTGGCCACGCCTCTTGCACCGACGTCTCCAGGTAATGGAGTGGCCAAGTCTCCGGATTTCGATATCGGATATGTGACGACCTTGTACTTTTCACAAGATTGGATGCCTCTCGGGACCCGAATGGCGAGGTTATGTACGAAGTTTTTGGACTTGAGGTAGTCGATGTTTGTCATGTTCTGCAGCGCATATCGCGCGGAAGTGATGAACATGGTTACGGCAAAAAATCCCAGAAGGCCGGATAAAGCCAATATGGCGACCACAAAACCATCAAGGCCGTGACCGGTATGAAGTCGTTGTCTCGTGCAAACAGCGCAAGCAGTGATAACTACTATGGAGCAAAGCGATGCGTAAAACGTGAACTGGATGAAGTACTTAAACGCTGCGCACCAGAATTAGCCGAGTCCGCCATCAGATACATCGATGATTTCTTTCCACTTACACGTCTCACCCACGATTCCCCCAACCCACGGGCAATAGTGATCCATCTTCTTGACGCATCGATCGATTTCACTGCAGTGATGCGCCCTGTCTGGCTTCCAGGTGCAACAACTGTGACACCATCGCGGCTTTCCGTCTGATTCGCAGAGAAAAACGTCTTTGCTGTAAAAGGACTCGAGCCCAGGGCTATCAGGGTCATCGTCTGGCCCGACATTACTGTAGGCGTTGGCCTCTATATCGCCGGTCTGTTTATGCTTGTGCCGTCGCCAACTTGGTTTCTCTTTTTCTTCTTTTTCCAACCGCCATATCGCTCGCTGCCCGAGGGGAACAACGCCGGGGTTTAGTTGAATAACCAGGAATAATCGTATATAGGTCAAAAGCATGAACGTGAAAGTGACGAGGTAGAAGACGAGGAATGCGATCGCAGCGCTGGGTTGTTGACTCCTATGGAGGAAGTGATCCACTGTGAAAGGGTTCCGGTCAGTGGAAAAGCTCCGCGTCAGACGGACTTGCAGGAGCTCCACATCTGTCGGGGAGGGAACATGCTGGGTGACATCACACGGGGACAGAGAGCAGTTGTTGAAGTGGAAGTTGGAGATTGGGGAAAACAACCAGGGACGTACCGCAGACTCTCTTGGCCGTGGTGTATGTTGTCAGACCGAAACAGACGGCTAGAAAAACAGGCATAAATCGCGTCACCCATCTCGTCTCGGACCGGCGCGCTCGAACGGAACTCATTTCGTCCCCAACCCTCGAGGCATGGAATGTGGTGTTGTCGTAGCGCAATGGGATATATGGGTCGAAAGTCAGCGATCAGGGTCGTCGGTGGCGCTTCGGACGAACGAGGTACGGGTTGGGGCGTTTATTCGCTTATACGCAGGCTAGTGCATCAGGCTGCTGATGATGTGGAATGAAAGGTGTCAATCGCAATGGTCGGTCGGCAGGAGGAGTTGGCGCGGCGGGATGACAGAAAGCGGACGGAGGGCGATATTTCAGGAGGCAAGTGGAATACCGCCTGCTCATATGAGAATCGCCGTCGTTCGGAGGGGACCGCAGCGTTTAGTTACGACGCCGTATGTTGGTCGCTGCCGTTGGTCTGGACAGATCTCGCGACGGCGTCCAAGGATGCGCTCAAAGATGAAATGCCATAAGTTAGATCGGAGGTTTGCTTCGGTTGGACAATGCAAGACATTGGATCATCCAGTCTTTCAACGCACATCTGTTGGAACCGGTTTGGAAACCTGCCCTGGCCCCTGGCCGCAGCGGGGAGATCAGCCCCGTAGGGGCCCGTCCAGTGCCTGCGCAAGAGCCGGGGACCCACACCGTTGGTCGCAGATTGAGGGCACTGGGGGCCCAAACCGGAAATGGTAAGTTAAGGTACCTTACCTACACCTACCTCTATGTATTAGTTACTTAGCTTCAGCGCCATCACCTACAGCGAGCATGACCTTCCACTTCATGTCAGTAACGACTAGGTAGGTTTACTTCATGTTGAAGAAAACGGAGAGGAAGTACTCTTGAGATTCACAGAATCACAAGTGTGCACTGATCCATTGAGTGAGTCCAAGGGATAACGGTGGTAATTAGCGTAACAACGCCCGGCATGCTCATGGAACAACAACTGAAGTGCCGTTTACAGTTAAGCATTCCGGCCAATATCAACGCACCAGATAATGAGAGTAAAGAGCTGCCATGGCCCAATTGCAAAATTGGCATCTACAAGGCATCGTGGCTGTTGGTTCTGCCAGGGCCTCAGCGTAGGCAGACACCAACTGTTACGGGTGGTATGTCTTAGGTTGAAAACAATTTAGGAGGTTGGCTCGCAACAGCAACCTGAATCCTCGACATACCTAGGTGGATACAGATGTTAAGTTGGTGTTTAGACGGCTTGTAAAGTTGAAGCTCTATTCAAGACCTTTGAAGGTAACATGCGTTTGGCCCTAATGGTCGAAGATGACCAAGTTTAGCCAACATCCCGAATCCACTCAATGAGTTCGGGCTCGGCTTGGCAAGAGTAGTGGTTTGTAACCATTCATTGAGAATAGTAACTCGGCTAAAGCGATGAAGAGAGTTAGCAACTTCTTAACCGAACATTTTGGCAAAACTACTTTAGTTCTGATGACCAACGGGAGGAAACGTGAGAACACGGACCATCCGTTCGTCTTCAAAGGCCAATCCAACATTATGCACTGGGCAGTCTGGACAAGGTGTCAAAGCTTCTGTTTATCATGTAATCATTAGTTCCCCGCGAGACGCGCGGCTCCGTGTTGTTACCGAATTCACCAGGGAGCTGCTGAGAGTCATTGCAACCCAGCGGTGAAATTCGTCGAATGTATACTCGTCAAGGCAGCATCCAGCCAGTGGTTATCGAGAGTCCTGTGGCAAGATGAAGTCCATATGGTCTTTGACCTGACGCCTTACCCATTACCTGTCGAGATTTCGGTATTCCTTCGAGTGTCGGTTATAATGTTGAACAGAACGGCCATATATTTTCTTCATGGCCCTCATTGAGGTCTAGGAGAGCCCCATGTCTTCGACATGTTTCAGTATACAACATCCCCTTTGGTCGCCGCGCTACCGAATGGGGTAACATGTGTTGAAAGGGGGGCAGTAGTTGCAGCTCTAGGCTGTTTTGTAAGTGGCTCCATATGATTGTCTTCAGATCATGAGAGAAAACATGAGATCTTATGCCCGAGGCAACATGGAAATCAGGCACTTTCCGCAGAGCCTCAAATTGAGAAAGAGCCTCATAATGTATAAAATTGAAAGTTGGGTCATAGCAAGGGTGACCTTTGGGACAGCAGAATCTCGACAACTAGAAAGGAAATAAACTCATAATCATAAGAAATACAGTCGCCCACCGCCACACATCTAATAGACTAAGGGGTGACAGTATTTTTCGACTCTTACTGTACCTCCCAAGGTAAGTTGTTCACCTTGCCATCGAGAACCATCTACTAAAAAGACTTAGTAGCCACATTCGGGGCTCGAACAGGGTCATCTTGCCGAAAAACGAAAAGTCAGAAGGAAATAGCTTACCTGAAGCCAGTCCAAGCTGGGATTGCTTGCCTCCCGTTGATTATACCGTAATCTTACTTCAGGCCTGAATGTCCGGTCGATCTGTTCGTCGACAACAAGTAAGTTGGTCCATGAAGCGGTTTACTGTGACAAGGAATTATGCCTGCGCCGAATTTCCGTCTCAAGTCGTGGCTAAGGGATTCTTTAGGATGCAAGTATGAAACTCAACTACTTGTCGTCTCTTCCTCATTTCCTTCCACAACTGCTCTCTCATCGGGGTAGCTTCTTGCCCTCAACCAGGGTCTGTCATTGAAACCACTCGTCATCTGTGGTCACGACCCGAAGCAGCGAGTATGGACCAACCGATTAGGTAAACGAAACCATTCATCTGTTGTGGTCAGTTTCTCCCTTTTTTGTCGCAGAAAACTCACCATTTGTTTGCCTTGTTCTCTTCGCAGACTATTTCTTATCAAGTGTCCTTCCGCTTATAAGCATAGAGAGTATGAGACATGGGGTGAAGTCCAACACCCAACGAATGGGTACCATCGACATGCGCTCAATTACCGCGGCCTGACCTGTTCAATCGAGACGAAGTGTCGGGGCCGACGTCCGTTATGGTCACTTGATCTTTCCTTGTCGCAATTCGAGTCCGACCATGACACAAGAGGTATCCGATTTGAGGGCAAGGCCCTAGCCGGCATATGCCTTATCCACAATGTTCGTCGAGAATATCACAGAAGACAGTCTTCCATGGTAGTGCGAGGGCATGTATGCCTCTTTTGCTCAAATGATGGGCAGCCCGCATGGCTTCCATGAGGCAGTTGAAAGTCATCCGAAGACATGGGGTGTCATTTGTTGGTGCTACAGTAGCCATTCTTTGATCCCGGTATGTTCTTTACGGTCGATACCCTCCAATAACTGAATCTTTGTCGTCACGGAGCCGGAGAGTCACAGAGTTACCCGCGGAGCCGCAATTTGTACCTCTGCTCGCTCACTATTGAGTCGGCGGAATGCAGCGCTGGTCGGAGGGTAATGGGCGAAGAGGGGGAAGTAACGTTCAAGTAAGGCAGAAGTGTGCGGTTGTGGCTGGTATTAGCAGGAAGGAGTATGGTTGCGCTGGAGCCGGGCTCACTGTCTGGGCAGGTGGTAGGTCCGGTCAGCACTGCCCTCTGGTTACATGCGCAGGTTGGGTATTGCAGGCGGTCATCTGCCAACGGAGGAAAAGCGAAACGAGCAATTCGCAGAATTGACGCGCTCGCGTCAGGAGTGGTGTGCCGGTGGCACGGCAGGGTTATGATGAAATCGAGAAATTTGGTCGGTGAGGATGGACGATTCGGACGTATAGAATGATGATGGCGGGCAATGGGAAGCTCGTGGCAGTGTTGAAGAGTCTAGGAGAAAAGTGCAGATTCTGCACTCACTTACCTCAAGGCAGAAAGGGCGAACGAGATGTCATGGCACCACCGCCAGGGCCTTTGCGCCGTTGACTGGATGACGGAAGGCCGCACGAAACTTTTGACACAGCTGAGCCAAGGTATGTAACGTCCTGTATTGTATTCAGTCTGTTTCTGAAATAGATGTATTATTCACATGTATGCAAGGTCTAGACCTAAGCTGAATGCGGTATGTACCTACACATGCAGTACGAGTGTACTTTCCCACGTGTCGGTATGCAGAGCCGCATGCCGTCGCTCACGGTCACGGGGGTGGGGGTAGAGGTCTGCATCTCCAAGGCTTCCCTTACCCAGTCCAAAAAGAAAAGATTGAATTAACGTCGTTGACTGAATAAAACCAGGTTTTGTTTCTTTTGTTTCGACTACAAAGCCAAGAACTTCATCACATCACTTCCGCCGACGTCAATCCGACCCCACGCCGGCAACACCGACAAGTGAGCCGGCAGGGATGTCGAGGACAAGAGACTGTCTACTCTTCAGATTCAGGCGTGAAGGGATTTCCTCTCGAGACCGGCAGTCTGGCTCTGGAAGTTACCAATATACCTTACTTTTTGGGGCAAGTCGGCTCGGCATCTCTTACCTTACCACCGGAATTTGTTACGGCTGCTCGTTGTGTACGGGCTCTACGCCGGCACACAATCGTCTCTACGTTGCTTTTTACTTGCGTCGCCTGGGATTTCATTACACTGACCGAGAACTGTTCCATAAGCCTAACGACGGCTCAACGATCACCAATGGTTGTCCAATCTGGTGGATTCGAACAAACTGTTTTCCATGGAATGACGGACAGGCCGCTCGTTAGTATGAGTCCTTGCCTTGAGCAAGTGGCAGAGCCCAGGAGTGGAGACACTTCACCGGGACTACACTGCCAACGACCGTCGATGTCGTCTTTGTACCATCTGAGAGCACTATGCTCCCATATCAGATCCTCAAACACCCAATCGTCCTGTGGGTATGGCCGTCATGGAAATTCCACAGCGCAAGGCGTACCGGTGTTACTTGTTCACTGGTCCCGAAGCCTCTGAGGTTGAATGGATTCCATGGCTTAGTTTAGAATAAGGCATTTGGAGATTTGACGTGAGTGTTTGTGCCTGTCCATTTGCGACTCTTGTGGGCAATGGATGAGTATAATATCCATCATGACTTCCCTTTATCGAGTCACCATTCCCATATAGCTTTCATCATTATCATCCTCACCCTTCAGTGTTCTCTCTGTGAATCCTCAAGACATACAAAGAACATCTTCTACCAAGTTCAAAGCCAGTTCACGCTGTGGTCTTCCCAAAATTCTGATCCTCTCACCTCCAATCCCTTCAAGACACTGGCTTCCCCCTTCACATTCACTCAACAATCACACTTCGACAAGATGGGCAGACACTCGACTTCTTCTTCCAGCAAGACCTCCAGCTCCTCTGGAGGCAAGCACAGTGGTGCTCCAGGATCTGGCTCAAAGACCAAAACCGTCTGGTACTGCGTAAGTGGTGATCCCTGGTACGCCCGTCTGTGAAGCGCCGGCTTTTAACAGCTTGTTCATATAGAGCTCCTGTCGCTTTGGGCCTCTTAACATTGATATCGATGAATATTGCCCCGACTGCCAACATAGACGTTGCTCATCTTGCACGGTCACTACCATCGAATATAACCCCGGCAGATGAGGATCTGATGCTCAATAGCGCATGACTGTTTTAAATACAACAAGTCACAGGTCATATGAAGAAAGGATTACACGACGATACGGGCTTCTGTTGCAACACTCTTTTACACCATCTGCTAGAATCTGGGTTTTGTCCTTCTATTTCTTTTGTTTTTTCTTTCTCTTGCACGGCTCAGAGCGAGACTCTGAGGGCGATTATCAGGAAGTTCAATGGTCCGGATCACAGTACCAATGCTGGAAAAGGATGGATAAACGGTGGCTCAGGCCCACGGAAAAGCGAGTTCAGAGCGAGGAGTTAGAACTGCCTTTTGCTTATCTACAAACGTTTCATTCAGTCTGTCATACATATGTAAATACAGCGTCGCTGATCGTGGAAGTAACTATACATGTATTGTGACCTACACCCCTCACTAAAAGCTCCCTAAAGCCCAGTGATCTCTTCTAGGTTAAACTAAACAGTATTGCATGCTCCCTGGTTAGCAGTCCCTACAATTACCAGAGTTCCAGAGATCTAGGTCACTTAGATTTCCTCAGCCTGTGGTGCTTCCCCCCTCCCTCCCACCCCCCGATTCTGCCCCTTAAAAACTCAAAACAAATAAAAGAAAAGGAACTGGCATCAACGTTAGTTTCCTCTCAAGTTATTTACCGAGTTCAGATAGATAGTTCGAAACTTCGCTACATCCCAGCATCCAAGTGTAAGCCCCCTATAGAACCATATTCTACGGGATCTCCATCCAGCAAATCGACTGAAACAACCTTTTACATGACATGCATACTTAGGTTGCTGCTGTGCATCGCGGCTCACCCAGAATGACACATTAGGTAGGGACTGCAGTGCTGCACAAATGTGTCACAGTGTCGCTGCAACCCACCAAACACCACGGGCATCACCAACACTCATGCCGTGTGTGTGAACTACACATGAAGCATCTACCTTTGCAACCTACGTCTACTGGATAGCGCGCCAATCCACACTATAGTTAGAAGTGTTACAAGCACATCATGGCTACCATGTTGCTTGGGGTATCACACCTGCATGCAGGACATTGCATTTTGGCTGCAGATTACTACTGGTCGTTATGTCGGTCATCCTGGACCCTTAGAGGTACGCAACACCTTATCCGAAAGACATCTCTCATGGACTGAAACTTTGAATAGACATACAGTACCTGAAGAGAGAAAGAGAGGGAGTCGGCCCCATGTTATTCGTTCCCTTGGATAAGTGGTGACGTGCCTAATTCACTTTCAACAACCCACCGTTACATGGAATAGCGGCGCAGCACACCACCCTCTCTCTCTCCCCGCGCTTGTTTCCTGAGCACATGAGACACGTTTTTCATCTCACCCAACGGCCCCACCTAGAGGTACCGTACCGTCAATTCTCTTGCTGTTGTCGTTTTTGTTGTTGTGTCTGAGAGGGGTAACTTCCCCACTATCCAAACATGTAGGTAGCACGTGGGTAGGTACGTATGTTGATAATTTACTCTCTCTGGCCTTTTCTTCTTGTGTGTTGATCTTGATTTTCTGGACCGCTGCTGCCACCGACGCAAATCACACATCTCATTGATCCAGTTCCAGCTCAGCATGGATTAAATGGGTTGGGTTGAGCATGTTGCCAAGACTGGCAATGTCAAAAATGTGCTTTTGGTTCCTGCTAATCCATGACAGCCGCTTTGGATTGATACTAGGCGCATTGCCGCGTTCCGCGCGGGCGACGCCGCCAGCCTCACGGCACTTGTTGAGGTGCGGTATGATGAGGCTATTCCTACGCTGCAGCACCTCACCCTCCCTCTTTCCAGCCTTCCTCGCATCCACCCTCTCGGTTTCCGATTTGAGTTAAAATGTGCATGGTAGGGTATGGGAGTGGACAAGATAAACCATGATGCTTTATTGTCTCATGCAACGTGCTGCTCTTGGGCAACCCTTGAGGTAGCGCAGCAGTAAGGGAAGGGTCTGTTGATCTATTGGCACCGGCTTCATGCCGGCGAGCCTTGCTGGTGATAGTGATAGGCGCGGCGATGGCTGCTGCGTGGCGGTGACCGGCGGACGGGGTCGGGTGTTGAAACGTTGACACCCTTCGACGCCGACGACGACAACGACAAAACCGGCCAGGTGCGATAGAAACTGACTGATTGACCTGTCAGTGCGTGAGGCTGGCTAAATCCAGTGACACATAGTAGGGTAGTCGGTCGTCTACCCGACACCAAATGAGGTTATCGATATTTCTGTCCCTGTCCCGGAATCACGGTTTTCGGCGGCGCCGAGGTATGTCTACCCCTGCTTGGATGACGATGCCTAGCATAGCGTACTCTGACGCCAAGGAAGATGATGTTCTCCCAGGAACTGCCAAAGCGGAAAGCTGATCCTGTTGCGTTTACATATTCGGAGGTGAGATCCTGATTCTGAGAAGGTGTGGGGGGATTAGGCGCGAGGGTTGGAGTCCCTGGGGAGGTGCTGTGGGATTTGATTAGTAGCCTTGCTCAAGCCTTGTCATGTCTTTCTCCGCGGGGTTGCGAGAGTTTGCGGGGAAGGGAAGGAAAGGAAAGGAAAGGGAGGGGAGGATGAGCTGAAGGTGGTGCTTGATACTTGATAGGATCGGGAGTGTCCAATCACATTCCTGCCCGTTGGCTGAGCGGAGAGATACGGGGCAATCTCATGGAAAAGAAATCGATTCAGCACAGGTTGTCAAGCTGAGGCTGGTAGCTACCTTGATAGGACCAACGTGCCAACGTGCCTGATGAATTCGGCCATGTCCGGACATCCATGTGAGGTTATTGGCCGCAACAGCGCCAAAGTGCCATGACGCAGGAGACGACGTTGCAAAGGTGAAAACTGAACATTGCCATCCGTCTCGACGATGGCAGACGCGGGATGACAAGATGGGAAAGCGGGCACACGTGTACAGCGGAGTCCATGTGGTCCTTTCCACCATTCTTGTGGAGACGTACCCGTCCCGTCTTGACCGTGACGGGATCAGGACCTGATGAAGAGCCGAGCGGACACTGGGTGGGTCTGGCCTATTCCCACCTTCCGTTGCTGTAATCCCACCGTCTATTGGTTGCTTGAATCAGGTGGGGTTGCGGGCAGAAGCGAGAGCCCCACTCCAGCGTCGGTGAGGTTCCGAATTTCCACTTCCACAGAAGAATCGAAAAAAAGGAGAAGGTGTGGAAAATTTACGCTGCCGTCTTAGTGGCCATTGGGCCCTGGCAATCCACACTCACCGAAGCCCGGTATTTTTGTGTAATGATTAGTGTAGCGCAAACCGCAGCCAGTAGCGCTGTGGGATCTGTTGAGGTTCTAGACAGCAAAATTATAATTCGAAATTTCCATGATTGAAAAGAGTAGGTAGGCTTTGAAAGCAGACGATATCAAGCCACCAAAAATTCCCACTTCTTCCCGGCCGATTATTATAATCTTTGATGGAAAAGGTAAATTCTCACGATCTGCACGTTGGAAACTGGTACCGGACTTTGTAATATACATTCTTTGGCAGTCTCCCCTAAACTGCCCGTCGACCTTGCGAGGTACGCAAGGCTTACGGACTAAGTGGTATTTTGTACCATTGACTACGTTAGACTCTCCGAGTATGTTACGGGAACACTATACTGTTTGATGTATAGGGAGGTCGCAGTACTGAACTGCGCCTAATGAGGCCGCGGAGTTGATATTGAGAGGTGCGGGAGATCGACGTCATGGCACGTACCATACCCTTTGAACAGCACAAATGTGAGTACAACATGATCATCATTTTTCAAAGAAAGGAAGACTGGCGGAACGTCCTTGGCATCAAGAAAACCCGCTGTTGATTTCTGCCTGAGTTGGTTCCTCATGCTAGGTTGTTGTAAGAATTCTCGAACCAATGATGAGCCCGCTTCTTCCTTCCCAGTCAGCGTGAATTCCAGCTCATTGTATTTTCTAGATGCAAACCAACACCTCTCAGCCTGAATGAGGGAGCTAGAAACTACAAGCAACCAAGTGACGCCAGGAGGAGAAGGGGGGAAAAATATGAACGAATCATGTAAAAGCCAAACGCCCGTTTTATGACTACAAGGACCAAAAGACACCACACGTCCATAAGATACCACAAAAAGGACATCAGAGCCAAGTAACCAAGCCAAACTCACAACTCCTGTATCTTTAGCCACACTCCCCAAAGCCTGAAATGTCTCTGAATCTTACACGCCGTCCTCCAATGACACCGAGTGCCCGTTACAACACATCCCGATCAAAGAACAGTATACGAACTGCCCAGCCTAATTCCCTTTACTCGACCAATTCCGGAGCGGCATTTTCATCCTGGCCATCAGCCGCCTTACTAACGAGGCGAATCTTGGTCGCACCCTTAGTGCTGACAGATCCCTTGCCAGACTTTGATGTCGCAGGCTTGGCCACGGACTTGCCCGTCTTCTTAGCAACGGTCAGCTTTGGCATCGCCTTGCCCGGTCTTGTGACCTTCCCCTTCGTGATAGCCTTGCGCGGTTTCACGATCTTGGTGGTGGCTGCCGTAGACTTGGCCGCCGGATCGGCAGTATCCTTGATCTTGACAGGTGATTTCCTGGCTTTTCTGAAGAGGGATGATACGTTTTTTACGCCCGAGTCGCGCACTTTCCAAGAGGGGGCGCGTTTCCTTGCAGAAGAAGATGATGGTACATCAAAAATCGAGCCGTCGTCTCCCTCTGCAATAGTAGGAGTGTTTTGGACAGCGTCCGCCATCTTCTTTGCCCTGGGCGTATTCTTGGGAGTTACCCTGGCTGTCTTGGAAGCTTTGTTTCCTACCTCCTCTTCAGCCCCCGCCGTTCCTGCCGCTGTGATAGAGCCGGCTGCATCAGCTGCGACTATGGTCAAGCTGGAACCCTTTGACGGAGCTTTCAGCGTGATCGTCTTGCTCTTCGCGGCGGCGCCCTTCTTGGAATAGGATTTGACAACTCTCGTCGTCGCAATGCTGACTTTCCGAGTAAATGTCTTGGTGGTCTTCGCCGAAGCGACCTTGGACTTGGCGCTGACAGACACCTTGGAGACCTTTCGCGACACGAATGTTGGAGCTCCCTTTGCTGCATCTTCGGTCGCTTTGCCGGCTTGGGCGTTACCCACCTTCAATTTCTTGGGTGACCTCCCCTCGCCCTCTACAACATTCTCTATCCCGTTGGCTAGGAGCTCTTGGAGCTTCCTTTTAGCAGCCTTTTTCTTGCCTTTGACCTCTGCCTTTGGAGGCTTGGGCGGCTTCACTTCCTTAGGTTTGGGCCCAAGGACACCTCGACAGTTGGGCGCACCGCACAAACACTTCTGCACGTTCTTAGCGGAGAAGGGGTCGAAGTTGTAGTCGTACGTTAGCTCCTCGCCGGTTTGAATGGGGCGGTCACCCGCAAAAAGCGCCATTCTCGGCTGCCCAGAGACGATCCATTTGATCATGCGACAATTAGGGGAGCATGAATGATTGACGAACCGCGCGATACTACCGGTGGTTGCGTCAATAATCATGTTTTGGTCGAATGACATAAGATAGTAACACTATGATGAATGTCAGTGATAAGAGCTTTGCGGGGCAATGACAGAACAATCCCGGGGAAAACTCACCTCGTTGTTCTTGTACTCCTCATTCATTCGACGTTCACACTCCTCGTCGGTGATGATTTCGCCCGTGTACTCCATAATGATCTGATGCGGTTCAAAGCAGCGGTTGCTACGCACACCATATCCTCTGTCTTCGGTCTTGAAGACCTCAACGCCTATGCGGTAACGACCTCCTTTCTTGGTTCTTTCCGTGAGCATCTGGAAAGCCCGGTTTTGGCAGAACTCCTTGCCGACGTTGCAGTTGGTATCATCGCACTCGTACAGCATAACACGATTCTGGCAGTCTTGTGCGCATCCGTCTTCAGGCGTACATACACACTTGGACGCAAAATCCTCGAAGTGAGGGGTCTTCTTCCATATCGCCGCGGCCTGGCCAATAAAACGGTCTAGAAAATGGCACAGATAGGTTAGCCATCAAACACTCAAATCGCAATCAGACGTTCCCGTCTCATAATATACTCACTTTTTGTCATGGTGCGGTATGCCGCGGGCTTGGGCTGTCCGGGAGGCAATGGGTGGCAGACATCAAACGGCAGCTTGAAATCACGACCTGCGATGAGCAGCCGCAATCCATTGAAAATCGGCAGTGGAAGGACCTTGTTCGGTGGGCCACTCTTCGCGAGTTCTGGGATATTCAAGAGCCTCTTCCTCTCTTGCGTAGTAAGGCTTTTGGTAACGTCCTCGGGCGCTTGCTGGCCAGCGTAGAGACCCTTATTAAGCCACTTCTTGACGCGCTTTTGCTTGACAGCTGGACGAGAAGAGTCGGTGTTCATCGGAGCCTCTGGTTCCACCGTCTTATCCTTCCTATCTTCGCGCACTGTAGCTGTGCTGCTGTCGACCTTGGCCTTCTTCTTTGCTGGTGCAGTGGGCTCCTTCTCCTCAGTTACGTTGACATACTTTCCGTTGCTCCATACAGAGTATCGAATCGGACGCGTGTCAATACCAACGAATTCGTTAGTATCTCGCAAGCGTTTCAGCTCGCGTGGGACACGAGATAGAGCAGGCTCAGCTGTTTTGGCTTTTTTGCCCGATGCCGGTGTGATCAATGGCAAGATAGGGTCTTCAACGGGCACGCCCGAATGACGCGTCGCTCTGCGCGTGGCAGGGACTAGAGCTGAGGCTTTGATCGTTTCAGCTTTTGTTGCCTTGCCTCTCGTTGTTTTGGTACCCTTCGCTTTGACTGCTTTGACTTGGCTGGCTGTGCTCGTGTGTACATCTCCAGTTGTTTCTGCTGGAACATCTTCCCATGCACCTGTTTGTATATCTTCGGTGCCGCTTGGTTCCGCTTCTTTTTCGATGCCGCGTTCAGCTTCTTTCTCGACATTGGGTACGGCTTCCTTGGGGGAGCTTGTTACGGCTTCATCGACAGTGTTCGTCCCAACTTTTTCGGCAGTGGCCGGCTCGGCTGTCTCGACGAGGGCTGTCCTGGCTGCTTTGCCGATGTTTGTCACGGTGTGTTTCTTGGGTCTCCCGACGGGCCTCTTGACTACGTCCTTCTCGGTTGCCTTGGCTCCCCTCGTGTCAGGCTTTCTGGTTGCGCTCGGTGCGATCGCGAGGATATGGTCGGGAACATCGACTGGCAGGGCGGGAATCAGCGTGCCGCAGGTGTCGAGGTTTATGTCTTGTGCGGTATCGGCTTTTGTCGTCGAGCTCAGTTCGGCCGTTGTTGTGGAAAGTTCAAGCGGCGCTTCATGCACCAACGCGTCGAGACTCTCATGATTCACGCGATTTTCCTCGGCTGGGGCGTCGGGTGCTTCAGCGGCGCCATTTTTGTCGGGACTAGCTGCGAATTCGGGAAATGTGGGCTCGGGGGCTGCGGGCGCGTGGACGGGCGGGATGGTGAGCGTGTCGGCGGGCGCGTTCGAATCGGGCTTGTCGGTTTCCTGGGTTGCTGGTTGACTGGATGGTACGTCTGCGGCAGGGTTTTCTGGAGTTCCGCCCTGAGCGGCCAGCTGAGCAGCCTGCTCAGCTTCGAGAGCCTGTTGGGCCAGTAGAGCCTGTAGTTTTCTACCTTTCGGTTTTCGCTTCTTCTGGAGAACAATGTCACCTTTCGAGGCGCGTTTGCCATGCACATAAGTGCCGATCAATCTCGCGAGGTTGTATACTGGGGCGTTGTTGCCTCGTGCACGGCGCGGAAATCGACCTGTTGTGTCGGGGGCAGGCTGTTGAGCGGGCAATGAGGGGTCCGCAGGCGGTTGGGGAACCACAACAATGGCGTCTGGTTGGGGCTCTGTTATCCCCTGGCCAGCCCCTTGTTGTTCTTGTTGCAACTGTTGGCGAGCTTGGTTTTGCTGTTCGTTCTCTAGCAAAGGGATGGCACTCTCTAGACTGGGTACGGAAACGATATCTGGTTTGCCACTAACATCGGCATCAGAGATCTGCGACATGTTATCCGGCGAGACCGTGGTTGGCGGTGTCGAGCTCAACGACACCGGCGCATTTGAAGACGCATCGATGGACGCATCAGTAGGCGCGCTCACGGCGCTCACGAAGCTCGAGTCTGAACTGAGAAGCCCCCGAGCCAGCTCAGCGATTGCCACAATTGCCGCCATTGCCGCGGTTTCGCGAGGCGACCAACGCGCCAAGTGAGTGAGCCTTGGGCTGCCGGGTTAGATAGTAACAGAAAAAGTTACCGGACGCTACTGTTTTCCGGGAGTGGTAGTGGTTGGAGATGCGGAGCGCGGCGGGCGCGTGGCAAACTCGACCGGCTCCACGGTGAGATTGCTTGGCCCAACGGCGAGGGAGGCCCACGCAGCAAAAGGTCAACCAACTGGCGCAGATGCAGGATCACAAGCCGACGCGGTGCAATGGCTGTCTTTTTCACTGTGGGTTTCGGAGGGAGGCGGTTTCGAAAGACAAGCGACAGACGGGCAAGAGAAACGAACAGTCCAACTGGTGCATAGGTAGGTTCGGATGGACAGAAGAACCGGGAATGTGATGTGTCGCTGAAGAAAGATCTGCGGGTTAAGCCAAGGATGCAATGGCGGTTAGCGGTCGTGTTGCCCGTTGTTGTTGTTGTTGACGTCGGAAAATTTGAAGACGGCAATGGGGCATGAAAAAAAGCTGCAGTGTAAATTGTAGATATCTCGATAGTGCCTGGGGGTGTGTGGATGCAAGTAAGTGGTGCAGAGTATATAGATGTCGCTTGATAGGTTATGTTATTGACAATTGCATTCCCAACCGGCAGAAAAGGCAAGGAGGGGGGTTGACGGAGACGGAATCAAGTGAAAGGGTGAAAAGGCTGAGCGAAAGGATGAGGCGCGAACGGACACGCGGAGCGAAACCCGGAGTGGTAGCGAGCGCGAAAAAGGCAAGTCGAGTGGAGGAGGAGAAAGAGGAAGGATTGGGAACGTGTGTGTGAGGGCCTGAGAAGGCCAGGGGTAGTTGGTCACTCACCAGATAGCTGCAAAGTCCAGGTTCCAGCCAGATACCTGACAAGACACTCGAAAGGGGGCCGCGGGCAAATGCGGAAGCAGACAGCAGCGATGCAGATGGATATTCCTTGATACTCTGGGCGTGCCTGGATTGAGACCTGGCTGGACTCTGGTGGACGGATGGACCGATGTGGTCGAGTGGTTGTGTGCGCACCGAGAATGTGTGATGGCGTGAGGGAGTGGAAATGGCGGTTGCACGGGTTGCGAGAGGGAAAGGGGACGTTGGTTGGGACCGACAAAAGATATTTCTTTGAGACTGGGGATGCCGGGCTGGGGGCTCTTAACCCCAAGCTGTAGTAAGCTATGAGCGAGTGTTTGGACAACGGCCCGCTCCAAACCATGCACAGTACTCCCAACACTCCATTCCACCTTTTTCGTGAGAACAAGAGATGGCTTGATGCACCTGCCGTTACGACAGACCGAGGTTCGGAGCCTTGGAGCATCTCACGGGTCATCATCCAGACCGGCTCGTAGTCATCACTTGAAAGCCCGCCATCCCGCAAAGCGACCATTACCTGGTCGTCATTCACGGCCAAGTCCACAGCCATGTTCACCCCTTGCCTGCTTTGTGAATAACACAGCTTCCTACGACAGGCTGAACTGACTGCCGGTATACTCGACTGCAGGCATTTTGGTGCCACCCGAGGATTACATGATCCTCGGGCCTACTGATGTTCACTCCTCGCCCACACACGCCACGTCGATCGTGCATTATGCTTCACTGCTGTCCCCTTCGTTAAGTAACACCCTGGCTATATGGCATTGCTAGAGCAGGAGACAGGGCGAACGTGATATTCGCCAGTGTCAGTCCCAGATTCGAAGGCGAGATATCAAAGGTGGCTAGATACAAGCCTCAGCCCCAACGGCCCAACCTTTGCGCCGAGCCAACTACTGATACGCCTTATCCCAAGGGAATATGATATCGGCATTACTTGGAGGATCCGAAGCCCCACGTCGTAGTGTCCTAGTTTGTGAGTTTTGACCATCGTGTGTTGATTGGTGTCGTGTCCTACTTTCCTGTGCAGCTTGTGGCAATCACGCCCCATCTCGCCCTCTGATGCCTCTCTCGATGGGAATCAGAGGGAAAGGTACCTAGACAAACACGAAGTAGAGAAGTGCTTCGCACTGTTAACTACGATAAGGTTTCGACAAGTACGACAGAGTGTTTCCAAAATGGGAAAAGAAAATCAATAAGGAAAAGACGAAAGGATTCCGTGGGTCATCAGTTCATCGGCTTGGCTGGTTGCGAGTTCGGGCTGCCGAACCCATGGACTCCTGATGCCGGGCGATGATACCAAGATTCGCACTCAATAGACCACGAAAGAGAAATATACGCTGATAGCATTTCTACCGTAGTGTTCTGATTCCAATCATAATTCTGACAGGATCTCGCGTCGCTCGCAAGGTTTAGTTGGGGATATGTCATGAACTCCAATGCCAGAATTCGGCCCTACGACGCTATCATCCCACTCACCATCACAATCGGTGTGTGTATGACGCTACACTCAGAATTCATAATCTAAAAGCAAAGTGTGGTAAACGTTCATCACTCACCAGATAGGCAAAGGACGAGGTGAAAAATCCATTTCAGAAACCTTGGCGGACAATTGCCGATTTCACCATCTTCTAACTTCCGGTGCGCAATATACGAGCCTTTGGAATCGTGCTTACACTACACACGTGTGTTTGCACATGTGAAGTGCCAGCCAGGCACTGGAAGATTCATCGATATTGCCGCTTTCCTTGAATGACTTGGAAATGTAGTGAAGTCTCGAGATAAGAGGTCAAAGTCCAGAACGGTCGGACCACCCGAAGAGACACTGGTCACTGATGGGCGGACAACCACAAGAAATCCTACAGCACCAATGGAAATTCGCAACTAACTTGCAAAACAACTGCAATGATAACCTCAAGTCAACATCAAGCCAATAAAAACGACCATATGCATGGTTTTCCGCCATTCAGATACACGACTCCCTGACATACAGATAGAGGGGCACCAGCTGCCAGCAGACCAGCCACCTACCTACCGCACCGCTACATCCTGCATTACCTGAAACCTTCCCACTCCAAGATGTCTTCTCCAAGCTCCGACGAAACTTTGAGTGCAAACACATTCAACTCTCTCGTCGATACCACCACTGCCGGGACCATGACGAGCATATCACTGACTTCGCTCGAATCGAACTCGACCATCACTCCTCCATTCCAACACTCTGAGGATGTAGTTGGAAAGGGGAAGCAACAATCATACCAACATTTTGATCATCATTCTCCTCCTCCTCCTCATCGCCATCATGATCATGATCATGATCATCATGTTCACCTCTCTCCGTCCTGTTCCATTTCCCGATCCCCTCCTCATCAGTCTTCCCTCGACCAACGACCCCAAAAAGAAGAAGATCAACAAAAGGTCCAGGACCAAAGTATAGAACCGGGACAAGACCCAGAACAACAAGAACAATCCCAACTCCAGCAACAACAGCTCCACAAACAACACCAGCGTCCAACATCACCACCACCACCACCATCATCATCATCATCATCATCAGCAGCAGCATCAGCAGCAGCAGCACAAGCTCATCCCAACCCCAGCAACAATGGCAAAACCGCGCTAAACGAGTTCATCACCCGCTCCCGCTCTTCGACGCTTTACACGCCCTCGGACAATGAGCGGGACGAGCAAATCCGCATCGCCATTCTGACGCGGTGTCTGAACATGGAGGATCGGTTTCAGGTCCAAGCTGCTCGGTATTGGGGTCGTTTACAGTGAACGCCAAGGGGGTTGGCTACTGAACGAGAGGGGAAAGAGGGGGGTATGGGAGGGAATGAAAAGAGATGGAAAAGCGAAGGCAGACGAAGAGGGGAAAGGGGAAGGGGACGGAAAAGGGAAAGGGGAAGGGAAGGGGAAGGGGAAAGGGATAGAAAGGGAAGAGTGAGAGAGAAGGATGTGAACTGAAGGTGAATCTACCAGAACTGCGTGTTTCAGGAGGGAGGTTAGGAGGGTGTGAATGTTATATTTATGGCGTACCTAGGTATTTTGGAATTTTTGTTCAACTTGCGGACAAAGTTATTTGGATAACAACTCCAGGGAAACATTTGGACTCTTGGCTTGAGGCCTACGACGGAACGGAGAGAAGGGACACTAAGTCTTTGGCTACCTGTCTAGCAGCCAAAGGACTTGGAAGGGGATGAATATACGGGGAAAATAATCGGATCAACTTTATGTAGGTTAGGTGTACTGGACGGGGAACGTAACAAGCAAAGACCGAAATTTTGGGCTTCTGTCAGCAGTTCAGGGAAAAATGAAAGGCAGCAATAATAATACGAAAAGAAAGGAAGAGAAAAGAAACTAGCAAATCAGAGAGGTACTCAAGAGAGAGAGAAGTAACCTAGCGTGGACAGTCTCGCAATATGAGTGTTATATGTTGTTGCCGCCATCGAGTAAGATCACAAGATGCACACATGTCTCTGTATAGCTTGTCCCTCTTGTATGATATCCTACTGTCATTCCTCGCGAATACGTTTGTGAACTACAAGAGGCGCTCTCGTTGGTACCCCGATCTAAGCTTGCTAGTGCGCTAGCGACTTCTGCAAACCCTGCTGCTGCTGCTGCTGCTGCTGCCCATTTACTCGAGCTTGTCAGTCCGTCGCTTCCAGGCGTTGCTTAGTGACGTGCTCGCGGTCCTTTGACCTTTCCCTCCTACAGAAAGACCTTAACCGGGACGCCGTCCGATTTCTTCCCTATTATCCTCTGCCGCTCCTACTCTCCCATCCGTATCCTCATCATGTGTTTGCTCACCATCCCTAATGTTCAAACGATGACTAGTACCAAGCCCATTCGAATTTTCCGCTCTCGTGGAAGTGCATTTTGACATTTCTTGGTCAGCTACCGCCTTCGCTGCTATTCCAGGCCTGCCCTCTCGGGACGTATTTGTCCCGAGCAATGCAAAAATCTCATTATGCGTCGTTGCTTTCCAGTCACATCGCTCGCGGTTGTCGGCACACCCTTGACAACTGCTGCCCATATGTTTGACGCAGGGTATCTGTAGCCTCCGGCAGCGGTCGCAAGGGGGGCTTGTCGATGCTGCACGCTCAAAGTTCTCTACAGCTCGTGTGCCGGATCGGCTGGTAGCGGTATGGCGTTCCAAAGCACCGGATCCCCAGGAAAATCGATGTGCTGGATCTTGCCGCACCGAGTTCTCCATATGGATCGAGCCAGTAAGTTGCTGCAGGGGAGCCGATGTTCCAGATGATGTCGGCATTGGTGGTGACCGGACAATAACAGCCTGCCGTAAATGCAGCTGCGAATGATTAGAGGATGCAAAAGCGGGACTTGAGCCAGATTTTCCTATATTAGAAGTCTCGTCGTGCTGGGCAGCTCGAGATAGAAACTGCCGCAGTAAATAAGCCCGGAGATCAGGATCGGGCTTCAGCTCGCTGTGGCGTTTCGGGTAATGATTCAGTTCTGAAGAATGCTGGAACGTATAGCGAGCCGCAATGGCGGCCTTGCGGCCGCTCAAGTGATAGTTCAGTTGCCGTGCTTTGGCAGCTATCTCGTCAGCCTTCTGAATGATCCTGTGAACTCGGTCCTCAACTATATCTAGCGTGACCAACTCGATTCCGTCATCCTCTTCCAACGGTTTGGGCGGAACTAGGCTAAAACGGTCCAAAGCACCGGACCTGATAAGCCGCCAGTCATCCTCGGTGATCTCGACATCGACGTTTTTCATAGAGAAGCGACAGACCCGGCCACGACTGGTTGTTGTGGTGAGATTGAACTCGCCAGGATTAGCAGCTGCAAAATCGAGGATGTCCAGCCAGCTAGGCTTGTATGGCTGATCCATTCCGGAAGAAGTCTTGGCATAAACAGTAATTTCACCTTCAAAAAGACTCTCCATAGCTCGTAGTAAACGAGGTGCGGTGAGCTTGGCCCCTAAGTTTGCAGCCAGGCTTTCATGTCGACTGAGAACTCCTTGGATAATTTTAGCTCTGGAGACTGTACTACAGAGTACTCTTCATACCTTCATAGTCGTTGATAAGGGATATGACCTTGTTGAAAGCGCAGTTATCCCCACGAAGAAGTTCGAGGCTTGATGTCTTGATTCCGGAAGCGGAAAGATAGTTGATAGGTGTAGTGTTACCTAGTGATAATCAGTAAGACAATGGGGACATGATTTAGAGTGCAAGAGCCCAAGTCATGGCGCAACTCCGTCAAGTATTGGCTCGGTGGAAATCTGTCCTCTTCACGTTATAACATACCTGACTGTGGCGGCCGTGGTTGGGGTATGCGGTCAGGGCGGGTGAGGCCGGGGATGCCATTGTCGTCTAGGTCTCTCTTGCGCTTAGAGGGGCCGGGTCCAGGGGAACCATCCCCCGATTTCCCGTTGTGTACGCCTGCCGGCATCTTGCGGCGTCACAACAGAACCAAGCAAAGGAGAAACTGCTCCGAGTGGACACCGTGGGTTTAAAGTCACTCCCTGATATTATATATCTTGGCCAGGTTCTGTCTCTATTCGAGAACTGTTTGTATCGACTTTACAGATGTTAGCCTGGCCGTGGCAGGGTAGACTCGAGGAGACTGTCCCGCATCACCAGGGCGAGCCTGCGGTGAACTGCTGTAGTATAGTGGTGCCGGTTCAAGCCGGTGATGGAAGCCCAATATAGGTAGGCGCGTACAGAACCATGCGCGATTCGACCTGTATTGGGAACCCAAACTTGCCGTAACCGTTTCGCAGTGGGATAGCTGGAGGTCTGATCGTCGAGAGCAAATTGTGAGGTCAATGAGGATACGCTTCCCTTGTTCGAAGTTTGATAACAGCCGGGGCAACGAGTCAGGGAAACTTCTAGCCAGTGGATAGAGGGGTCAAGCCGTTAAGTAGTGTAGGCATCCGACAATGGAATATGTAGGTAGTAACACCGATTCTCGAGCGGCCGGAAACTAAGGCCCGTTTTGTTCCTTGGGCAAGCTTGGAGTTTGGTAGGACCTACTTGTGAGCTCCCAATCGCATCTCGTCACATGGAACCCAACTCGATCGGATACTCTTGGCCCGGTGAGCGTGCGTCTTGGTTCGATGGCTCTCGGATGTTGCCGAGAGAAATTGAGGTCTTGTCAAGCACCTGAATTTCAAAGACGGCGCTTCTTGATTCTTGGCACACATGCCTGACAGTCTTGGACACAAGTTCCTTCGCCGCTGCATTGAGAGCCAAGATCGTAGGACGCAACGCCGGCTGCTGCAACGCACCACGTTTTCGCTACTAGTTTGGCAGTTGTTCCCGTTGCTCAGAACCAAAGACAGAACTTGAACGATGGCCAGGCGAAGTATTCCCTCTTCAGCCGTCCGACCATGTTAAGAGGTCGTAGCAGGTGACTAACATGTTGGGATATTGACAAGCTCCTCACAAGAGATGAAAACCCAACGGCACTGCAAAGTTGACGGACATGGCGGGAAGCCGAAGAGAAAGAAATAAAGATACCAGGGCGATCATGGAACAAAAGTGTAGTGTATGGTAGTGGATGAGCTGGCGGGCCGTGTCTGTGAGCCGTCCAACGCATCAAATTTGGTACTCATGACACGCATTGCTTTACAGCGCTGGACTTCACGAAGAAAAGTCCGAGGAACGAAGGCAGAGTTAAGAAAGTTGTAGGTTTCGATCAAGCCGGTTGTGGTTGGACTGGAAGAGAAGGGAAGGGAAGTTGAGAAGCTAAAAAAGAAAGCTTGGGCCACTCAATCTATGTAATGTAGGAGTGTAGCGATTCACGGCTCCTGTCGTCAGCCAGTCTGGGGAATGCTACCTGGACCTCAAGGATCCACACTACCCGCACTTACAGCCGGATGGCAGCCCCACAGCGGGGTGCTTGGCAAAGCACAGCTGTGGAAGAAACTCAGCTAGGCGTCACTCCCGCCAGCGGATGCAGACGCCAAAAACGCGACTGACCCAGACGGGACGACTGACCAACCCCACGACATCCATCGCAACCCATAGCGCCAGCCAGCCTGACGACAACAATCGCAGCGCCGAACGACATTACCAACACCACAAATCAGCACTCGGCAGTCGCCAATCGGTTCGGTTTCGACGACTTCCTCTCTTCTTCCATACCCACCAGCGCAATACACGGCGCATACCCAATTAACTTTACAAAGAAACACAACAATGGCCGATAGAGGGAATAGGGGAGGCCGTGGTGGCGGCGGCTACCGGGGCGGTCGCGGAGGTAACCGTGGAGGAGCAGGTGGTTCCGGCTCCGGCGCCGGTGGAGGCCAGGGAGGCGGTGGTGCTCAGGGCGGTGATCGCGGCGAGCGCCCTAAGAAGGAAAACATTCTCGACCTCAAGAAGTATATGGACCAGCGCATTACTGTCAAGTTCAACGGTGGACGTGAAGGTACGTCATGACATGGCTTTTCCCCGAGTCCCCTCAACGAGCTCCCTCAAAGCTCCCTGTACAAAGCTGACACAAACACCTTCCCTTGTCTTCGACACAACAGTTACCGGTACGCTCAAGGGATATGATGCGCTTATGAACTTGGTTTTGGATGATGTGCAGGAAGCTGTGAGAGGTAAGTTGTTGCCTCCCTTGCCTTTCTCTGCCCAGTGCACCTCGTTCTCTTTGGCCCCAGTTGGTCCTAACCCACGCACCTATAACAGACGAAGAAGGCAACGAAACCACGCGTCCTCTAGGACTTGTTGTTGCGCGCGGTACGCTCCTCGTTGTGATCAGCCCCGTCGACGGAAGCGAGGTGATTGCGAACCCCTTCGCTCAGCAGGAGGAGGAAGCTTGAGCAGAAGGGAATGCTCTTCTGGACAAAGTAAAACTGCATCATTTTCGAAACATCATACCAACTTCGGGAATCTGAACGCCATCCCGTCATGCTCGCAAACCGAGCGATACTGCAAATTGACGAGACGACAATTTTGACGAAGGAAAACGGGGCAGGACAGTGAGAAGGAACGCCAGGACAGAAACCTGGTAGGTTGAGAGAAGTCTTAACAATGTGTCATGATATCCGCCCCACTCAAGGATAGGACGGTGCAACAAGGGAAACATTGCTGAGTTGGGTGAGCAAACACCCAGTGTCGAGCATGAAGGAACACAAGTCGGCCCCAGATACCAACGATACCCACCAGAGGGACTGTAAGAACAAGGGTTGGCTACATCGAGAGGAAAAGCACATGCAGCTGGCTGCCCTGAGTTATGGTAAACGTCCAGCCAACGCCGTTATTGACGAGTGGGGGAATCTAACTGGAAATCAAGCCAGAAGGCAACACATGCCTGTTCAAGAACGTCCCTTGGCTCCATGAACTCTCCAGCAGCGGCAAATTTTCTCATTCAGCATCTCCTAGTGGAACGAGGACGCTTGGGAAGATAACGAATAGTTCGGCTCACCGCATACTTAGGCCAGTTGTTTTCAGCCCACATCCTGCTCTGGGACGGAATTGGGCACGTGTTCTGAGTCTGTTTTCTAGTTCACTATCTAATATGATCTGCTCATCGCTGTTAACCACTTTCCACCGCTTAGTCACATTTCTTCTTCTCAATCCCTCCTCTTCGCTTTCCTGGTAGGTCAAGCTCGCTTTGGTCGGGCTGCTACGTCCATTATTGTCGTTCAGCCTTCATTTGAGCTGCGATCCAGATCCTGGCCGTGGCCGTGGCCGTCGCCGAACAGGTGGAGCCATTGGCAGAAAGCGCGAGTTGAAAGACTCTATAATTTACATGGTTGCCCCCGTCGCGCTCGGTTTACTTTCCTTTCCAAGCTCGCCATACGCACGATCCAGCATCTGTCGTATACTCCTGTAGCTGACGACGAAAACCGTGGCATTGTCGCGACTGGTGAGCAAGATCTGTTCTTCGGAGCTGGCGTCAAGCTTACTCAAGCAATTGAGGTAGTGATTCGTGTCGAGCCGGGCCTTTCCATCGGCATCCACTTGGTGGAAGACATAATCCCTGAATAGTTTTAGGAGGAGGCGCTCTCCAGTTTCCGACCAGTTGTGCACCCCACAAGAATCGCCCCGCTCGTTAACAACGGACAGTTTGAACATGAGACGGGCAATCCTGCCATTCTCCAATTCCCTCATAAGATGAAACTCTTTCTCATCGGACTCCTGCATGACAAAATTGGCAAAATTGGCGAGGTGTGTTGTGATTCCGCCAAGTAGGGTCTCAACCGTCTTGGTTTCCCCTGGAGCAGAAGGCTTAATGAGCCATTCCAATACTCCCCTCAACTGTGTCGAATAGCGCGGCACAATGGTAGCCAGAGCAGCGTCAATGTTGTTGAAATTGAGCGTCGGGGTGTTCGTGGCCAGAGCCAGAATAATTCTGCCAAACTTGACAAAATCCTCTTGTTGCAGCTCCTCAATTGTTTTGCGATTGGGGCTGTCATGATGTAGTACATCGAGGATTGAGCACGCCGCAAGCCGAATGCGGTTGTTTTCCCAGATGATCTTGCTCAACTCCAGACAGCGGGCGGCCAGCTTGGCATTGTGGATGGCCAACAGCGCGTTTGCTATTTGGCACACATAGCTCCATAAAACGTTTTCGGGAATCTTGTTCGTATTCCGTAGTCTGTTGTGGCTGTTGTTTGGTGGAAAATGATGGTCGTAGAGTGTTTCGGAAAGAGGGTGAAAGTCATACACGAAGATCAGAGAACTGTCGCCAAAAAATTCGGTGGTAAATGCTTCGTGTACGGTGACAATGTTTGCGTTGATAATCTTTTTCCATTCCTTAGTGACGTTGAGGATGGCCTTTTCGTTGGTCAACCGGTAACCTGCCAGAGCCGAGTTAGTGAACTTTTATTCTCAAAGCCAGAAACTGGGCATGTCATTACCTTCGATACGTCTCAAGGCGAAGTGTCTCCCATTCTTGTTGTTCTGTGCTTTGTACATCCAACTAGGATAGCCAAAGCAAGTGGAGTTCCTCGTAGCCTTTGTATCGAGAGGGAAGAGCGAGTGCCAGCGATCAAGATTAGGAAGCCCGGAATCTGCTGCGGTTAGCGACCGATCTCCACTGAAGAAGTTATGGACTCACTTGGTAGTAATTGCTGCATATGGAACAGTTTCTTCTGCAAGTTTTCTCGCCTATCCTTTGGGATGAAGAAGTCATACGTGGTTCGCTGATAAGGTTGAAGGCTTGGACGATACAGCTCCGATGGTGGTTGGTAGAGATGGTAGTTGGGTGGATGGACCAGCCCATTGCCAAAACCCGCGGGCTGATATAATCCTGCCCCAGCACCGGCCAGATTGTTTGGGTCGTTTGCGTATGGGTTGTATTGGCCTGCCGGCGGCATAGTTTGACCCAGTGAACTTATCGAAAAAGGGTCGCTGTAAAGACCACCGTCCTGAGTGACGTGTTGTGCCCCATTCTGCGATATCTGCCGACGACTGTGAGCAAAGGCCATCTGCCAGCCTTCCACATATGACTTACCGTGTTGCCAACATCGTAGTTTTGCGGGGTAAATTCCCTAATAGCCGCTGGGTTGAATATGGTCGAATCATTCGCTTGCTGTAGAGTCGGCGTGGATGCTATGGTTGAGTTAAACATTGCCTGAACATCCATATAGGCCTCAGAACCGCCCTGGGACACTTACTGCCAACTCCCCTTGGGGTGAATGGGGCAGCACTCGCAGCTTGGGAGGAAAAGGTGGACTTCTTTCCAGCTGATTGCTGCTGGTTAGCTGGCGTAAAGGATGGGGATTCGACATTGAAGACTCTTCGATTAGAGTTGCTATCACCAAAGTCAGAAACAGACAAGGCACACCGACACAACGGAAAATAAAATGAAATAAAAAACACCAGACAAGCATATTCTCGCCATGACGTTGCAATCCCATTCCAAAAACCCAGGAGCATAACTCCCCGCTGACACAGCACGCGGACGTAAACGGAGTTAGGATAAAACTTACAGGTCGGTCTGTGAGCCGGATGCCTTGTTCTGGTCATGGTTGAAGGTGCACCCAGAGTCCTCCCATCGACAATGTCCGTAGATCACAACATTGCGGCAGAGTGTTTCCTTGGTGTCTTCGGCAGTAAACCAGTTAGCGGGACACGCCGGACGGGCTGCGATAGAACGAAGATCGAGATCCGGGCTACGTTGAGGACATACCGCGGTTCTTTGCACGCGGCGACCCGACTTGCCTTCGGAGATCGCCCGAATTATATCGCGTTGCGGCCATGGTGTAGACGGGTGAATTATTGTATTGGACTAGCAAATGGGATGAACGAGCCCGAGGCCGATTTTACAACGCCTGCAGCAGAGCAGCTTAGCAAAAGCACATCTAGCGAGCACGGAGAGGTGGATATACTTCTTCACCCTCACGGATCTCTCCCATATTTCGGACAAGCCGACACCCATAGGGAACGGCGAAGGCGCCGGCGCAGAGTTGCGTGGCAGCAAGCGGTAGCAGCGGAAAGCTCGAGATTCCGGGTTATACGTCGACGATACGCTGACGAGGTTGGCGATGGACAGGAGGGACGTATATGATCGGATCGGATGGCACGCGATGGACCGGTTGGAGATCCAATGCGCCACTCGCGGAGGGACAAAGGGGACTGCTGGTTGGCAGATGTCGTATGCAATCCTGGGGCTGCTTTGAGGGTGAGGGAGGTCCGGTTGGCTGCGCTGACTTGACGAATCGAGTCCAAGGGGGGTCAGATTCGGATGGTTTTGCGAGCACAATTCGCTACAGCACGTTGCGGAGCAAAAACGGCGATGCGTGACCGTGACGACGGGAACCTTAGCGGTAGCTACTGCCCACGAGTGCCCACTCACTTTCTCCAGTGTCAGCGACGGACGGGAAAGAAAGCTGAGGAACTGCGACGCGGCGGCGGGCTGGGCTGCGGACAGGGCACAGCTGCGTGCCGGGCGGGAGTCCAGGGCAGACACCACACAGGAAGGGAACTCGCACCCGGTCGCATCGACGAGTGTGCCATCGCTCCCACCCCACCACTCCCACCATCTTGGCGACCCTGTTTCCACTTCCACCAAGTTGTAGCAGTACCGTAGAGTCTCGCGAAACTCGCAAACTACCTTCCCTCATTGAGCGCCGGGCATATGGCAGAAATCTGGCTGAAGTATGCCTCGTAAGCATACATATGCCAGCGCAAGTGCCCGCCCAGTTAGTGAAAACTTAAGGACATTGCCCTTCACGCTAACTTGCATACATTTTACTGCACAGCGACCGGCCTGATTCTGCCAGCTGCCTGCACAGATCTGCCATAGGCCCGGCGCTCAATGAGGGAAGGTAGTTTGCGAGTTTCGCGAGACTCTACGGTAGGTGCCCGGTTGCCCGCCCTCAGTTCCACCCGGCTCCCCCATTCCCGACGGGACCTGGGACCTCTGGGAGAAGGTTCCACCGCGGACAGCTGCCGATATGCGACTATCAGATTTGTGCATCGCTGCCCAGGGACCTGCGTTAGGCACATAACCGAGGCCGCTGACCTCATCTAAGTGACGTGGTATCTTCACGCTTCAGCTTCAACGCGCAGACATTGACATATGTATGTACTTGTAGGTCGCTACAGCCCGGTACTGTACACCATCAAGGTTCACCATTCGACCTCTTCCTCCTTGGTCTACATTCCGCTTCTTCTTCCCTTCTCTTTCTTTCTTTCTCTCTCTTCTCTATTCCTCCATCGTGGTTCACTCAATCTCCAGTCGCGATCACGAGCAGAGCTATATGTGACAAGTCGCTTTTTCGACAACCAAGCATCGCGAGCATACCGAGGCCAGCTGGTTTGAAATCTGCCCCGTTTGATGCGCGGTCGAGGAGCCAACCCTTCTCCAAGCGACCCATCTCGTCCACGATTCAGCAAGTGACGGTTTGATATTCTACTCATACTCTAGCTATTCACGCGACCGCCGAACTGCAAACAATGTCAGGCGACAGTGCGGTGGACATCGGCCAGCTGTCCCCGGAACAACAGCAGGCCTTGCAGCAATATACAGATGTTACCGGGCAGGAGATCACGGATGCTATTCCGTTACTTGAACGGTCGCAGTGGAATGTTCAGGTAATTGTCGGCTAGAGGCCCCCCGGCTTTTCGATGCCTGCATGCACGTGCTGGGACTGACGTCTGGCGCAGATAGCAATAGCCAAGTTCTTCGACGGCGAAGGGCCCGACCTGGTTGCCGAAGCCCAAGCAGCACAGAACCAAGTTCCTAGGGTTGCCGGTAGGCATGAGACATTACACGAAACCGTCTGGTCGGATATCGCGCACCAGCATGGGCTACACCGCGCGAATCGAACACCGCCCGCCCCGCGTGTGGTGCCCCCGAGGCCCGTTACATACCAAACCCCATCACTGATTTCATTCCTCTTGTCGCCTTTCCGGATGGTTTTACGAGTCTTTGCCAGTCTGTTTCGCCCTTTACTCTACATACTGTCCTTTATTCCGCAGTCTCTGCGGCCCCATGCTTTAACAGCATCATTCCGAAAATCTCGGCGGAGCTTGCTTCCCAAAGAGACGGCTGGGCGATTTAAACGAGAATTTGAGGAGTATTATGGCACGCATGATCTGATCTTCTTTGACGGCGGACATGCCCAAGCTTTGGACACCGCAAAGAAAGATCTCAAGTTCTTGTTGACGATACTGATTTCACCAGAACACGATGACACCGACTCATTCATCAAAGATACGCTTCTCGACCCCGAGGTCGTGGCCTTCATCAACGATCCCGCCAACAACATCATAATCTGGGGAGGAAATGTACTGGACTCTGAAGCTTATCAAGTTTCCATGGAGTACATGTGCACCAAGTTTCCGTTTTCATGCTTGGTGTGCCTCACGCCGAAAGAGGGAAGCACGCGGATGGGAATCGTGAGGCGTATTGCAGGGCCTGTTTCTCCGTCCGTCTTCATTGCTGGGATCCGGGGAGCGACTGAAAAGTACGCGCCTGATCTTGACAGTGTTCGCGCCGAGCGCGCGGCACAGGATATGGCCCGTAACTTGCGATCTGAGCAGGATTCGGCTTATGAACGGTCGCTTGCTATTGATAGAGAACGAGCACGACAACGGCGAGAGGCAGCGGCAGCTGCTGCCGAGGCGGAGAGGCGCGCACGAGAAGAGGCTGAGGCAGCGGAGCGAAAGGAAAAGCTACGCCAGCAGTGGAGAAGATGGCGTGCTACGACTATTGCCGCTGAGCCTGATGTCTCGGTAAAGGATGCGGTCCGTCTGGCGCTTAATATGTCGCAGTCGTCCGGAAGGGGGAGAGTCACGCGGAAGTTTGCCCCTGACGCGTCACTGGAGGATGTCTATGCATTTGTCGAATGCTATGATTTGCTTTACCCTGAGAACGAAGAGGAGAAGGGAGATGTGGAAGAGAGCACAGATAAGCCTGAAAATTATGAGCACAAGTACGCGTTCCGGATTGCGTCCGTGATGCCAAGGGAGGTTTTTGAACCTACCGCGTCAGTTACTATCGCTCAAAAAATGGGCAGGGGAGGCAACTTGATCGTGGAGGATCTTGTTGATGAGGAAGAGGAGGAATGACGGCCGCTTGGTTGGGACTCAGAGCTTGCGGCATCGTTGTTGGCGAGGCATTGTAAAACAGAGTGATTAATGGTAGCCTGACGCCTCATCGTTGTGTAGTATAAAGGGCTTGGACATTCGGTTACAGTGTGGAGGCTTTTATATGTGAAATCCACTGCCTGACTTCCCATGGCTGAAGGACAGTGTACTCTTATATGATGTGGTCCAAGGCTGGATAGTATTTTAAAGCCGGGATTATTATACCACAACGTATTCGAGGCAGGCGAGTGTGCTGAGCCTTGTTGTTTTCTGGTTGATCACGCCTTGTTACGCACTTTGAGGTCAGGTCCAAACGGGCAGTCTTGAATCACAAGTAGCCAAGATCAAAGGACCCTCCCTGTCTCCATCAGAAAGGTGGGCAGCCGCTTGTACTAATACCTCTTGGATGGGCGATTAAAGAGGCTGTTATAGGTACTGAGTAGCTCGCCCATCATTCTGGATTGACCACAGACTGCGCAGCTCACTGAAACGACATTCTTCATTGATACAACTGCATATATAGCGCATAATACCCGAATGGCTTTGGGGACGATGAAGGCTACCAGAGCGTGGTTCAATAGGCACGGCAGGCAGCATCGATGGCTGGTTTCAAACGCCGACATACCTATCATCCACTTCTGCATGGATCCGAAAACACGTAGCGTAGGTAATGACAGGAGCGGGCTGATATTGAATTCCTCTACGGTCTACTAACAGCCCAAGATGTCCCAAGCTACCTATCACTGGATCCTCGACCCCTCCTACATGCATGTAGTGCCGCGCGTTGTCTTTGTAAACTCCGATCTCGTTTCGTGGACCCTTGTTACCGCGTGGAGGCACTGCACTGTTCCTTACCTAGAGGTACCTTCCCCTCAACTCCCGCTCTCTGTTAGTCTTCAATAATCCTCTGCCTTCTCTTACTCACCTGCCTCGCGGGGAACCCAGCAGTTGCATCATCTGCTTCGATAGTTCACCACGAAATTCATTCAGTTGCGCGCCCGTCAGAGCTCTCATTCTCCCGTACACATATTTCTCGACGAATTGATGAATTTCGCGACCAAGCAGGCAACAACACAACTCTTCGCCTGCACGCCCGCCACGTTACGTACCCAGACATCAGGCAGACATTACCGCGGTTTAAGACAATCCTCAACGTCCACGCCCTCCCTCTACACTCGAGACGCCGCCCGAGCTTGGGCGCGATTATGACAAGCAAGATGAAGAACTTCAGCATGAATAAGATGCTAAGCAGCATCAAGAAAAAGCCGACATTCTCAAATGGTAAGCGCTGGTCAGAAAGCTGTCTCCGCGACCAAGCCACCGTTTATGGGATCGGTTTGCGATTATCGGTGCGGTAGCAAACGCAACTTGACCTTTCCGCTTATCTTATGTTCTGAAGCTGATCTCCCTTTGCTTGTATAGCAGGAAGTGGAAGTGGGAATGGAAACGGCGACGACGCGACATCCGATCCGACTGGTGATGGTCCCGAGGCAACGGCAACCCGTTGTGTGGTAGGCTGCTCCCTCACCCCCTTCCCCCTTTTGAAACACGCCTGTCTCCCAGAAAGCCCAAGCCGCTGACATGGGCCGTTTACACTGATAGAAACAATTCTGTATGTCTGATAGTGGCAACTCGGTATGTTTGTTCTAGTCGCACCGTCAGTCGCAAATCCAACTGCATGTCCGGCTGGGAAGAGAGGATCAGGGGCTTTGAGAGCAACATATCCGATCTACCCCCGGTCCAGGCTCCTACGCGCACATGTCAAGGGTCAACTTCTGATTTGAAGCAGGGTGACGAAGTCGCTTTCCTACCATCGATCGTCGAGGCGGCCGAGTCGTCGCCGGCCGCCGCCGCAGAATGCGCCCGCCTGATTCGAAAATACTTACATCGTGACTACTGGACTAAACCCTCATTGCAATACAACGCCATCATGCTCATACGAATCCTTGCCGATAATCCGGCTGCGACCTTCACGCGAAACATGGATAAGAAGTTTGCCGATACCACCAAAGAGCTGCTCAGGTCAGGGAAGGACGGCAATGTTCGACAGTTGCTCATGGAGACATTGGATGCCTTCGAAAACACAAAGGGCTACGATGAGAACCTGCAATTCCTTATCGAGATGTGGAGAAGGGAGAAGGAAAAGGCATACAGGGTCTACGGCGTAAGTTGTCCTCCATCCACGGACATCCAGTAGCAGGCTCAGTGATACCACGACGCGGCTACTAACTCAACCACACCGTCTAAGCACCACATTTCACCACCCCCACCCCAACAGTACAGTCCCTACCTATCACACCATCAGTCGCTCCCGAACCAGCAGGAATATTTCCAACGCGCCCAGCACACCTCCCGGCTTCCAGACCCCGTCGAACTCGCCAACCGCCTTGAAGAAGCTCGCACCTCCGCCAAACTTCTCGAGCAAGTAGTCGCCTGCACGCCACCCCATGAAATCCTTTCCAACGACCTGATCAAAGAGTTCGCGGACCGGTGCACGAGTGCCTCGCGCAGTATCCAGGAGTACATGTCCGCCACGGACCCCGCCCCCGACAACGACACGATGGAGAGCCTGATCGACACCAATGAGCAGCTGCAGCAGTCGCTGAACCATCACCAGCGCGCGGTACTGAACGCCAAGAAGCAGCTAGGCTTGGGCTCCCCCGGCTCCGAGAGCATGAGCAGGCCAGGCTCGGTGGCGCCGGTAGTGAACGAGCAAAGCCGGCCACCTCCGGCGGCGGCGGGCACGAGTAATTCTAGAAATGAAGGCGTCCAGGACTGGTTGGCAAGTAGTAGCGCGGCTGCAGGTGGAAGTGGGAGTGGAAGCGGCAGCGGAAGTGGTCGGGGCGCCGGCGTTGGCGCCAGCAGCAGCAGTAGGGGGAAAGGCAAGGCCGCAGCTACCTCGTCTGACGATAACTGGGGCTTGAGCGACTCCAAGTACGAACCCATCTCTTCCAGGTCTATAGCTGGTGGATCTTCCTCCGCCGCCGCTGCGGGGCCTTCGAGGTCTCACACGGGAACGCCGTATCGTGACGAAGAGGACCCTTTCAGGGATCCGATCCAGCCTGATTCTTCAGCGTCTTCGATGCGGCGAGTACAACCGTCAACGTTGAACACGACGAATGTGGGAAATAATGATGAAAGATTGTCGTTCGAGCCATATCACCCTGGATTTGGCGGTAGTGGTCACAACAATAGCACGAGCGACGGGAAAAGCATTAATGACAACTACAGTTACAACTCATCGTCGGCATACGATTACATGGGGGTTGGAGGAGGTTCGGGTACAGGCGCTGGCGCCGGGAAAGCGAGCAACTCGATACCAGAGCCTGTCACGCCAGTTAGCGACGATGGGTTGTACGGTAGCGGGGATGTGCATCGCTCGACCGGGGTCCAAAGATGAGATTCAACGGTACCTGGGCCGGCGAATGAATAGATGACGATAGCTACTTTTTCCTTTTACCCGTCGTCATTGATAGGCTGGGATCTTGGGGGGAAAGCTACGACGATTTGGGAACAGGACGCGGCTCCGGGAGAAGAGCACCAGAACGACGAACGAGGTGATGAGCTGCGTTAAAGTTTTCATTGTTCAAATACGTTCAATCAACCAGTCTTCACGAGGATTCGTATTTACTACGCTCTTCGTCTCTCGCTACATTTACAGCCTCGCATTGTCAACTCATGTCTTACTCCATTCTGCCGATCTGGTTTCAACTACTGCCAAGGAATGCCTGACTATCGGGACCCGAGTGTAAGTTTCAGATCTCGGCATAGATCCTCCCGGGTCTTGAACCCTGAAACTTGGGAAGAGTTGAGTTGTGTGTCAAGTGTTTGCTGGGTCCACGACAGCATGACGCTTGAAGCTGCTCCTCTGCTGCGGGCCAGCAGGAATCAGAATAGCAAGAGCGCTGGGATTTGCCAACGAGTTGTTAGCAACCCAATATTGTTGTTCTTGCATGAGCGCATCGTGTTTGTCCGTTGGGCTGTCGATATAGTTGCCGAATGGCCGAGCGAGGACGGGACCCCCTTTCTCGGCGCATTTGTGGTACGTAGGGAGGAAAAGTCGATGTTCGGATTTGGTCTGTATTTTTTCATGTGGTCACTTGTGGGCGAGGATATGGCAGAAACTACGCTTGTTTGCTTTCCTTGTCTCTTTCAATCTCCCATTTTCGTTTTTCTCCAGTTTTCTTCTCCAATCCCATCCTCTACCCTCTGGCTTTTTCTCTTGTATTTTTGCAGGCAGACGGAGGCAGCAACACGTCACATCAAGTGGTCTCGCTGAAACACTCATCCCTTTTCATCACACGTACCTGGTCTAATGAGTACATGAGTCGGTCGATCAAGATATCCGGTGATGCCACAGCACCCCTAGTTTGCTTGTCAGCGCTCTGACTTTTGAGGTTTTACCTTTATACCCTGTCCTAGCAAGGAGCTGTTTGCCTCTTACGGGTACGAATGTATATTCATTTCAAATTCAGCTGCGTCTAAGGAGCGGCATGCGAGTTACCACCCAAGGATTGGGCATGTGCAATGCGATCATCCGCTGTCCAATCCTCATCCCCACGGCGTGTCTTTTTCCATATCAAGCGCATCCCAGTTCGGCACATCTCCCCTGTCGACATGTTTCGAAGCCCCCCCAACTTTATTTCTCGTGAATGGCTTGATGCTTCTACGAGCGCCACTGCATTTGTCCTTGGTGACTTGACGTCTTCCTCAAGTCTTGCCCTTCCATCTGTTGTATCGTCTAATCACCGTAGTAATATCATTTGGGAGGCCCGCAGAAGCTGAGCCATTTGACGGAACGGTAGAATCCCCGGGGACCAACAATTTGGGCGCAGACGAAGCAAGGAGATCCTGAAACACTTCACACCACTGCGAAGCACAGAAAACGGCCTTATTCTTGTCCAGTAAGCGTGGTCAGGTACCGCGTCCACATGCTTCAATCACGAGCTCTCTGAACAAGCGCGGAGAGGACCACGAAAGTGATGTGAAACTGTGATGAAGTCCTGAAGAGCTTTCATCGACCACGTATTCAGCCTGGTGTGGGGGGCTAGGTGAGGATGCTGCACTCTACGTAAGTGTGCCGAGTGTGTCTACCTACCTGAGTTTTATCAAATCGATCTATCCTAGCTTCGATCACCATGCACCAGAGAGTTCTTCGAAGATCGGACGAACCACAAGCGCCTCCGCCATAGCAATAGCGTCGTACTAGGTCAAATTGAGCGATAACCGAAGGATCCTGGCTTTGCAGTAGTCGAAGGGGTCATCTCGATAAGAGTCCCGTTGCAGGTACATGTCTCATGGACCAAACACTTTGGTTCTTGTCCGTATATTCTTTATATCGCTCCGCGAGAATTCGATGTGTTGCGATACCTGTCAACAAGGAAGATTTGAGCAACTTGATAGGTCATGCCTGTCAAACAGCCGCCCGAACCCATCCGCTAGGCGACACGTATGGAAAGTGACGATGCCCGCAACGCTACGTTGCCGGACGCCGAGCAAAGAGGTAAGTCTGGAAGATCGCATCCGAGACATGATGGAATGCTTTGACATGCAGATTGCGAGATTTTGTGCCTAGCTTCTTTCGACAGATGTGCTCTTGGATCTTCGGGGTCGCTCGCATATCACCAATGTACCTTTCGCATGGTCCGTATATGGAAAACCGCGATACAACCATGGGAAGGGGATCGGGAATAGTCAAGAGCTAGACCAGCTTCACTCCCAAGTCGTAGAGGGACGGCCGAAGCCGGGGAACAGAGGGTGTGAAATGGGGTCTCGTCCAATATAGGCGCATCTAAAATACGCCGTATCGTCAGAAACTGACAGACCAGTGGGCATTGCGGAGACTCGTGAAGGTTGAGATAACATCCGGTCAGGGTAGAACCGACAGTTTGGGTCTAGGCTTCGATGTATCGCGCCCGCAGGTAACAGGTCACCAACGTGAAGCGTATGTGAGGAGTGGAACATACATGGTAGTGTACACTCCTGTAGGTCTTCCTCTTCTCTTTGGCTCAGTGGAGGAAGAAAGGATAGCGAGCATCAGCCGTGCATGGCGTAGGGTGGGTCGTGGACCCGGGGTTGTCGAATGACCAGACTCATGGATCTTTGTCAAGTCAGGCATTGAAGTTGTACAAAATGTGACGATATGATGGAAAGAAAGCAGAGGGGCGAAGAAAGCCAATGTGACGGCCGACGAGAGGCATGTTGTCTCATCCGAGGTGCAGTGACGTGTTGTCAGTCTAGAGGACTAGGTTCCAGTTGTCGGAAGTCACCTCATCCTGTCAAACTTGAACACACTGGGTTTCAATCCTGTCACGGTAGAGGTACAGTGTACTTGCTTCCCCTGGTCTCCCGTCCTTCCCAATTGCATCTAGCCGTTGTCCTCGTCCCTAACAGGCAAGCACCAACCCTAGACCCGGACCGGCCACTTCCTTTTTTGTCAGTATCACTCAGTGTACGGTAACCACAGTTCGGGACTCGCCGATCACAACGTTTTGGTGTTCCATCTCTACATTTCACGTTACCCCAAACCAGGGGCAGCTCCGATGTCGACCACTCGCTTGACACTCTTGTCTCTCATAGCCATTCCATTTCCACAAACATTGTGATGTACACCTAGCTTCTTCATCACCACGGCAGCACTAGACCTACATTTCAGTTTGAGTTACCCAAATCTGCCTAATCTGGACTTGGTACCCAATTTTCTGATGAATCCCATCTCCATACGTGGCTTGGGCTAACTACAGGGTTCACAGAAAAGCGTTTGCATTGTAGATTGACGTGTGCTGGGTGTCGGGTCTCTTCATTGTTCAACTTGCTTTCTTCTTCTCTTGTCGGAAACTGGCAGGATAGCCCAACGGTTGAGATGTATAATGTCGGGCCATCCCCATCATACATTCGGTCTCTAATAAGGATGGAGTCAGCCAGAGCCTCCCTTGTAAACCCCTTTGTATCTCTCTCTGGGAAGACGACCTTTGCTTCCTAATAGCGATTCACGTCCGAGGATCAGCTGTCTTTTTCATCGCTTCTGTTGGTACGCTTTTCTAGATGGAGGAACCGTGCAGTACTCTCGCCTTACCTGGCCTCCCTTGTTACAATACCTCTCTGAGGCTCGATAATCTCTGCACTGATGTGTTGTTACTTGTCTTTCAAAAAGTAAGTTTACTCTCAAGCCTATGATGACTTGGCATGGGGCTTATCTAATCCTGTCGTTACAGCTTCATCCCGCAGGCCTATCAACACTTGCGTGCGTCTGTCGAAGGTTCAACGATATTGTGACGCCAATGATTTATCGTACAGTCCCATTGGACCTCCTCGTTGACGAACAACATCCGGAAGAAATATTGTCCCGTCGCCAGGAAAAGGCCTTCACATATACTCGACAACTTTTCATCGGAGGTGACATCAAGCAGGACGACATCAAGCGTTTCCTGGCCAACACAAAAGAGCTTCAGTCAGTAAAGTACACCTATTCGCCTGGTCGTAGCGTGGAACCTATATGCCCCTGGAAACAAGTCTACGACATGGAAGTCCACCTGAGGGAGGGCAATGCAAGGCTCTACATTGACAACTTCACACTGACGAATCCAATCGATGAAGCTTGGAACCTTGGAGGTTTTCCACCGAAAACTGACTTCGGCAAGTCTTTGGTCTCTCTCAAGATGGGCTCTACACAGGTGCTCCATTCTGAATCGGCTTTGGACATTTTGAAGAAGCTTCTTTTGAGAACCCCGATACTGGAAACATTCCACTACATGGGTAGTCGAGCTCCGCGAGTTCCAGGACGACAGTTTATCTTCGAAGAAAATCAGCGCTTGCCGCCATTCAAGGACCTCATGTTGAAAAATTATGACTGGAAGCATGACGCGGAGGACGTCAAACTGCACTGGGACTTTTCTCGAATTAGGTCTCTCGCACTTCTCATGATACCTGTCTACAAGTTCCTCGAATCGGTTCCCTTTTCCGATCTTGCTCAACTACAACACCTTCATGTCGAGGATTACAGCGAGGCCATCGAACATGAGAATTCGAGGCGTGCAACCGAGAAGTTATACGCCCTCATCAAGGAAGACATTAGGGCATTGCAGACCTTGAACCTCACTTGCTTCATTGAACTCTTTCACATCGACGCACTTCTGGTTCATGCCCAGTCTTTAACCAGCTTGGTCTTTCGGAATCATCATATCTCCAACAATTTACGCCAACATCGCCCTGTCTTGAATGCCGAACAACTTACTATTCTTTCAAAGTCTCAGAGTTCGCTAGAATCACTTGAGATAGACATCGACCATAGGGCCTTTCCGGAGACATGTCTCTTGGCCCTCTGTCAGTTTCCCCGTCTGCACAGTCTCGTCCTACATACACAGACAGTTATCCAGCCCGATTCTAGTCACCGTCCTGGCCAAGACCCGGATCTCACGAGGGCCTATGACTGTTTCACGATACTTGTTAGGCAACGGCCGGGACCAACCAAATGGCAACGCGTTGTGATCAATGTGGGTGGTTGGCGAGAAAGGGTTGTGAATCATCGGGCTGGCAGAAAACCTAGGATAGGTCATAGCAAAACCTACACCTACTACGGAGCATGTACTTCTCAGCGATATTTTGTCTTGGAAGAGTCAGCATCCGGCCAGGAGGACCTGATTTACGAAGAATTGCCACCCAAGGATGAGGGTTTGAGGCACTTCCATGGTAACCTTAGGACTGGGAAAAGTTTTGTGCCCCAAACTCAAGTTGAAGAGGACAAGCGATAAGTACACATAGGTACACAATCCTCATTCCTTCCGAAAGAAAACAAGCCACGAGATTCCCAATGCCCTTTCCCTTTCCCCGAGATCTCCTTTGTTGCTTCCCTCCAAAACCGAGCAAGAGTTGTGCGCGTACATAAAATTATTATGAAGTTCTGAACACACAATGATACCTTCTAATGTCACTGATAGTTTTCTTTCTTCACATACAGCTCTGGAATCGAGACAGCGAGGCAACCAGGTTATGTGCATGTAGCTCGGCTGGGGTTGTCTGTTGTACGGCGTGGATCGACTCCCTTTTTTCGCTTCTTTGTGGCTGTGCTGAACCAAATTCCATTCTACTTGGAATGTTCTCAAAGACTCCTTTACCACTGTATGTCCTCGACGTTTGTCGCATAACAAAGCTGAAGTGCGTAAGACAGGTGTTCAAGGGACTACAAATCTACGAAAACTTCAGAATCTCATGTTCATATATGGTTGCGATTGACAGTAGGACGAATATAGTCCGGCTGTCTGTGTATATTTTGTTAGTGCCTTTATGTCAAAGAGTACCATCGTTGGACGTCGGTATGTGACTGTGTGATGTGACACCATTGCTACAAACAAGGTGTCTGCACCAGGGCCAAAGATTGTGAAATCCGTGTGAACGGTACGTGCTGTCTTCCTCTTTACAGGGTCCTCCGCAATAACCGTCGGAATCTTTCAAGTCTCTTGGACATATTCAGTGTGGTAATCTAGAACCCTGCCTTTGTAGTTGACTGTTTAACAGCACGCTGGTAAGTGTGAGCTGTAAAGGACGCCAGACCGTAGCTATAGAGAGGGGAACGGAATCTTTGCGAAGACGGAAAGGGCCCGCCATTTTTATGGCCACCAGACCACCAGATCAGCGCACCCGTAAATGTTCCCTAGTTCCCTAAGTTTCCCTACCCGTAAGAGATTCCCCCAATCCCCCCCGTCCCGAGTTCCACTGAGTCCACAAAGACCCCTACCCAGCACGTACGATCTTCACATGCCGATGTGACCAAGCGCGCAGGGGGTCCTCAGATATTAGTCCTGCGCCGGCGCGTGACGTGCCCTTGCCCTACGGACTTCCGGTCTAGACAAGGGGAGGTGTGGGAATAGCTCCACCGACCACCGTCCACCGAACGGGCCATCGAGTAGAGAAGTGGATGTGCGCGACAACATGACCGGTGAATCGAAATCAAACGTTTTCTTTTGAGTTTATTCACATGTTGGGGTGGTTGTAGGGGTTGTCTTGGGCATGCAAGGGACAGGTATCTGGTGATGTTCGGTATCTTGGGAAGTCAAGTGTCGGTACATATAGTCTATGGTCTTGTCAGCGGGCTTCCGTTTCCCAAGAGAAAGATTTGAAGATGTATGATGCAATAGTCAAGTTAAACTAAGGATTCTTGCTCGTATATGGGAAGCCGAAACTGTCTGGAGGCGTCTTGAGTGCCTGGGTACATAGTCACTGGTTACTTGTATTCGTGGGTTGGGGTTGGAAGAACATCACTTCGAAGTTCCTAAAGTAGCAGGATTTACCATACGTAGTGACTGTGACAAGTAGAGAGATGCGTTATTGCGAGCCATCAGAGCATTTTTGAACCGTCTCCGACATAGTCTTACTTGCCCTGTCAATTTTCAGCTCTCTTTATGGTTGGGCAGAGTGGCGGGCGTCTCTCGATCATTCCAAAACAACTTTGTCAGTCAGTGTAGATTGTAGATCAAGTCCAAGTGAAATAGCGGCGCTCTTATTCGTATGATGGCGCGATACGTGTCTCTTGAGGTGGAAGAAGTCAAGTGTAGTTTTGTCGTTGAAAATCAAACGTTATCCGTCTCGGTAGTATTGTCAGAAACCTGTTACATGTATACAGTCTTAATCATTAATAACACTGTACTTCCAGTAATTTTCCTTACGTCCCGCGTACCGTGACGTTTCCTGTGGTGGTTCTGTGAGTATCAGATGTGGAGACTGGAAAGTTCTTTGCCATGCAACGGGTACATCCGCCCTTCCGCCCCGAGAACGGGGAGCCCAGCGTTACGTACTCTATGTTTTATCCTGGATTCACGCTAACTGAACGCTTGGTGTAACCACCCCCGCGCCTACTTCTGATAGGCTGACGAGGGCTGTAAAGAAATTTGAATGGTTAAAAAGACAAGCCGAGCGGCCCCGCCCAAGTTCTTCGCTTGCTCTCTTACGGAGCCGATCGAGCACAATCCGGATTGCGATGGCATGGAACGTCCCCTCTTTCTGGGACGATCGCACACCCCAAGTCCACTGCAGTCACTTCGATCTGGCCCACCGATTACGGAGATTGTTAGCTTTCCGTACACGCCAGACACATGTATTTTACAGAATGCATCGATTCCATTACATGTTCGTAACATTTTCAACAATTACAATACCTCACTGGCTACAAGTTGCTTATGACCAAACAAGCGACAAAGATGGGTGATACCAGTCACAGTTCTTTCTCATCTTACGACTCCGAATGTTTGTCGGTTCTCAGAAAGAAGAGTGGATTCTTTTCCACAGTTTAGCCATAGCAGGTAACGGTCGCCGACGCATCCGGCACATTCTCGCAGCCACTGGGTTCCAAAGGGCTAATATGCACTCCCTTCCATTGCTTCCCTTGGCGCTCAAGTACCAACCTCAAGGCACAATGGGCAAATGACCGAATTGTACATTATGAGCGCATAAAGAGAACAAGGCTTCTTTGTTCCACTTCTTGAAACCCTTTTCTTTGCGTCGAACCATCCCCATGTTGATCGACCCGCGACTGGGTCACGTCTTTGTTTCCTTAACTTTTAGCTTTCCCCTCAGTTCCAGCTGGAGGCCCTATCCTGCTGCCAAGTAACGAGGATGCCGTACGGAGAAAAGGGGGTCCATCGAACCGTCAATTGAACGTTCAATATTTTACGGACAGGATCTGGATCGATGACCAATGATAAACGTTGGCGCTTTTTCTCTTTTTCTTCCTCTTCTTCTTCCTCTTTTTTTTTTTTTTTTTTTGTTGGGGGGTTTTAAGGTATTGGGACCTCTACTGCATAGTAGACTAGGATCGGACAGTCAATTAACAGTACGAAACATTCGGATGTTTGCATTATCAGATGTTTCTTATATTTAACAGTCATTTGACTGGACTTGGATTAATCCGAGCGGCCTTCAACGTCTAGGGGCCTCAATTTTTCGATTGAGGGCTTGCTGGACCACCTCCTTCCCGTACGGTGATGGAAGTGGATAGATAGAAAAGAACATTGACCTAGCGACGCTTTCAATAAGGTGGGCACACAATGAGTTTTACATCGGATGCTCCCGTCCATGTACATACGTCGCGAGCAGACGGGAAGGGAGGGAAAGAAGCGGAAGGGAACTCTCGGCCGTTGTTGTACACCCACCTACGGGAGGGACCACGGGACCGAGCCGCGCCAGGCAGACGGGATTCAGTCCGCGCATGTCCCTAGGAACTTAGTCTGTAGCTGAAGATGGCACTGCAATCAGACAAACATCTTGTAGCCTATTTGTGGAAACGGGTTGTGGTCGGACTGACTGTGGTGATCCTGAGAACGTCCAACTGCGTGATGTCAAGCTGCCAAGCTGCCAAGGTAGCGAACATCAACGACGATATACAGATCAAAACACTTCCCTAGAATTCTGAACCTTGACCCAGCACATACACGATGTTGTCACTTATCATCCTCCTCCTCACGTATTACCAAATAGTAACCCCGTTTCGTCACACCAAATCGACCTGTTGATCTGACCGCCACTTACTCGCGGAGTTGCAGAAGTGGCCCAAGGGGGTCAGAGGCAGGTATCCGTCATTTCTTCCACAGACGGTATAGACCCGTGCTAGTGTGCAGGATCTATATGTAAGGGTTAACCGCTTACCGTATTAGATCTAGGGGTTCCAGGTTACGTATACGATAGAAACTGTTGCGCGTGTGTCGTTACCCGGTACTAGGCAGGTGGACGGCTACATATCCTGAGGAAAGTTTGTCTATTCATCCAGGTATCATACAGAGAGGGAAGAAAAGGAGGCTGGAGATCCGAGCAGGGGACACCAAGGGGGAAAAGGGGGTAGGGAGAAGAAGGGGGGAAAGGACTGAGGTGCATAAACAATTGCAATGAATAGACACTCAGAGAATTGTGAGAACTTGCATTACATTACCTTAATGGTGGAATTTGCCTAGATTGGTAGGAAGCATATCTGAAGTGCGGTGGAAGTGAAGCACAGCAATTTGATTGACAAGACGAGAACGACGGATGCACAACATGATGTCCTCCACAAAGTGCACCACATACTTGTTGTGTCATATATTGTACGCAAGAGCAGAATCTCAAATAAGGCATTCCTTCCTTTCCTTGAAGAGGAAGGGAGCAGAGGAGTGAAAACAAGTGTTAAGTTATTACCATATTTCCGGTTCTCATGTGGCTGGAGGCACTAGTTAGAGGAGACCCTTTCTTGGGTATAGTGGTTGGCACTCAACGCATCTAGCAGCTTGCCTGTTCGATGTCTAAGACAGACAGTACCGAAACGGACACATACGGTTGCTCGCATGCTTTATAGTAATACGAGGAACGATTGCGGCCCATTGGTCGCCACATGTATAGTTTGGTCAGAGTTACTGGTGAGCTGGTGTACTGGATGTTGGCTCGCAAGAAAGCTTTTTGGGTGATAAACCTATGCTACATCTCGACGACTTGAAAGTGGTGCTGACGATGGCATATCTCATAATGGTCTGGCACAGACCCGTAATCCGACTCTTCCTTTCTTCAATCTGCTTGGCATATGTTGACCCGGAAATGTATAACGCGAGCCCATTCTCACATGGGCTCGCCATTCAAAGGCCCACAAAACATGACCGACTCACGAGGCAAGAGTAGACGACGCACTTTCAACGCTAGAGTTCAGAACTACAGATCATGGCTCAAAAGAGCTGATGCGATTGCAGTACATAAATAACTGATAAAATAGCCTCCCACCGAAAAGCATGCCGCTGACCACAAATGGTGTACCCGTTGCGCGCCATTATAAAAGAGAAGCGAGTAACATGTAACATACCAGACAAACGACGAGAGCCACCCAACACCCATTTTAGCCTTGAGGCAGCCGGATCTTTTCAAGTACAAATCCACCCGCCCTCTGCTTATGGTTCTTCGTTCCCGAGTCGTGCGTGAAGATAAAGCAAACCAGAGCCATACAAAAAAAAGCAACCTGCGGCAGACCTTAAACACAAAATAACACAATGAGATTAGATCATCAACTTTCCCCTCTCGCTCCCGCTCAGCGGGGCGATAATCATGCGGAAACATGGAAACCCAGCGTCTTTCCAAGCCCCACCAAAAGATTGGCCCAAGCCCTCTAAGCATCGAGAAGGGGCCGCTCTTAGCTGCGCCTGTTGAGCCTGCCGAGCATATCGCGGTCAATCCTATTCGTGTCTCTGTGGGAATCATTCTCCAAAAACCGATCCAAGCTCATCGGGTTCGGGGCGTTGGGAGGAAGAATTCCAGGACGCGCGCTTGGCTGCGACGGAATAGTCGGCGCGGGGTTACCGGGGCTATTCCTGTGAGGAGTGGGCGACCTATCTGGTTCATAGCCACCCTGAGGATATTGTTGCTGATAGATCGGCGGTGTTCCATTGCTGTGGATGGAAGCTGGGGACCTGCGCCGGGGATCATCGTCGCGAGCATTGTTCGGGGGAGGTAGCCGCATCGCATGTTCCTCATCTTGTGGGCGAGGTCTCCGGCGACTGGCATCTCTGTCATCGAATGGCGGGTAATGGAGACTAGGTGACTGAACTTGTGGTGGGGGAGGGTACTCTGATGCCGGGTGCGGATAGCCACGAGGCGGCGGCGGCTGCGGCTGTGGCTGCGCAGAAGAAGGCAGAGGCTGACCATATGCTCCATACAATGGTGTTCCAGGAGGAACACCGCCTGCCACCGCCGCTACGGGAACAAATGCCGTCGATGGATTGCTGCTGACAGGTTGAAAGATGCAGTCGATACGCAGTTTGTCGCAGTTGGAACACTTGCCATTCGTCGTGTTCTGATACCCACTGCATCGGATCTGTTGAGCCGAAGAGTTAGCAAAAGGCTTGTGGAAAGAGGGGCAGTTGAAACACAATCTCTTGTACTTGCCTTCCTTTTCCGACAATACTTGCACGCGATTGAGGTCCGTTGACGCGGAGCAGCTTGTTGCGGCTGCGGAGGCGGCGGGGCCGCAGGAGCACCGGGTCCGTATGGGTAGTTGGGCGCCGGAGGATAACGATACTGATATACGTCTGCACCATACCCGCCGCCGCGTCCCTGGTGTGGCGGACCCTGCTGGTAGTACGGATCCGACGGCATGCCCCTGTCTGGGTACTGTCCCCTCTCATCATAAGGCCTTCTGTCGTCATACGGCCTTTGATCTTGTGCGGCTTGAACTGGCGGCAGTTGGTACTGCGAAGTCGGGGGAGCAAATCCACCCGCGGGCGGATTCGAATTCGGCGGGGCGTATCCGGGGGGATGAGTCGCAGACATCGGGGGATAGCTACCGGGAGGCGGTGGATTTGGCGAGCCGTATCCATTCGTCGTTTGAGCCCGTGCATCTGTCCAGGCGCCTCTGGGGTCGCCTCTGGGATCCCCTCTTGGATCTTGGGGATACCTCTGTCCGGCCGCGAATCTTTGATCTGGGTAGCGCTGATCGTGGGGATAGCCGTTGGCCGGAGCTGGGGCCGGGGCCGATGGGTGCATCGCCATGTTGGTGGTCGTTAATGGCGGCAAGGGATACTGTGATCGCCTCTCTTCGTCGTCACCCGGAGGCGAAGGATAGTTGGACTGCTCAGGTCCGTCTCTCGAGGGGTAACCTCTACCCGCCATCATGAGCTAGGTCAGTGCTGGCTTTTCGGACCAATGTCCGCTTTTCAAGAGCTTTCGTGTCGAAACAACTCTTGATAGAGGCTGCTAACGACTGTGTTAGTAGCTGCGAGGGATGGGGTCGTGCTAGGCACGTTGAAGAGCGTGTTGTGCGACGTAGTTGGTGGTGAAGGTAGAAGCAAGTTGGGTGTTGGACCTGCAACCCCGTCACCCAAGTGGCACATGGTGATAAGTAGCAAATGAAGCTGTCAAGCCGTCAAGGACAGCATATCGGCCATCGCGCTTATGTGGCGCAGGAAGTTGAAATGCTTTCGTTCGGCAGAGAGAAAAAAGATACCTTGGGTGAACTGACTTTGCGTGACCAGGCGCGATGACCTGGGAGGTACGACTCCTGATAGAAGGATCGTTCTGTCTTCAATCGAGTTTTTTTTCAGTCCGACTCTTTCGTTGTTTTTCCTCTCGCCCCAGCGCAGGCGTAAAACACAGATGCAGGCAGGGACAGGCCGTGGCCGTGACCGATGACGATGCGCCGAGGTCCCAACTCAGTATCACAGTCGAATTGAAGGCTTGTCAGAATGGCTATTCTGCACTCGCCGATGGTTCGTTGCGACACAGATGGTAGCGAAAGAGAAGAGAAAAATACGACGCAAGGAAAAAGGCAGCGAAGCGCGGCCGGCGACCAGTGTCTCTGTGTTGTTAGGTTTCTGCTAAGCGGAAGTTGCGCGCGGGTTGGAGAGGGAAATTTTGAGAGGTTGGATTGCGGAGGGATGATGGAAGAAGCGAGCTGATTACTTATTATTTCAAAAGGACTCGCCCGGCTTTTGACGGATTGGCAAGGTTGCCCGCTGCGTTGGGTCACAGGCTCAAACCACAACCAGTGCCACGGCAGCTTCCATTCCAACCCGACCGACGGTGGACTGGGTGCTTAGTGCCCGCTAGTGAGCTTTAGCGTGCAGGCTGCCTGCGTTGCATGCGATGGGGCAGGTAAGCCGGACCGTTTAGGTGGACGTTACCGTATGGTAGCCAGAGAAGGTAACACTGCAGCGCATATACGGCAGCAGATACGGTGTGCGCAGTCATACCTGTATGTAAGTTTCCGTATCCATGCAGTATCTCCAAGGTTCTGTCACGATGCCAGGGAGCGGGGCGGTACGTACCGCTCTGCCTTGGAACTGGCTGGGGGGTGCTTCCTTGGAACAGCTACCTCAAGACTTGTAGCCATTCATCCAAGTTGTACTGTGTAGAGGATACGATTACGACAATATACAGTTTTCGTAACAAACTCCACCTTCAGTTATCACACATGACACCTGTCCTTTCTTCAGATCCTACTTGGGTAGTATTGGGATATCATCGAAACAAAGAGGTCAGTTTCAAAATCAAGCGAGCAAAAAAGATACAAGCTGGGATGAAGTCCTGGGAGACAACGAAACTCGGCGGAAGGCGAGCAGCAATGATACGAGCGCCCTTTGAAAGATCAGTCCGAGAGTCGTCTAAAGAGGGGAAGACTGAGGAAACGGAAGGTTCTGGACATCTGGCATAACACCGGATTATGGGAAAGGGTTGAAGACTCGCTTTGCAAGCCGTCAAATACGTGTGAAGGCGGGGCGGGTGCTGCGCGCCGGGACTGCCCGTTTCGAATGGGGACGCCCAGGCGGTCCGATGCCCGTCGCGGGTCATTCCGAGTCACATCGGACAACGACACGGGGACCGGGCGGTATCGTGTTGTCCTAGGAGCATCGTGCTAATCCGAGATACCCACCGGTACACAGCAAAATGGTCAAGGTCGTGAACGCCATTCACGAAGCGGCTTGGGCCGTAGGCGTCCAAAGAATAAGGGAAGGCTAACGTATCGCGTCTGCCTATGTTGACAAAATGTTACGTATAGACTCTTAAAAAAAAAAAAAAAAAAACCTACTCTGGCAAGGTTTATTATAGTACGTTAGATCTCCGAAAGTCTTTACTCAAGGTTCCATATTAGTTCGATATACAATTACAGAATTGGATTATATCTCTTGACACCCTTCTGATACTCTTGATGGTATCTCGTGATTGTACAGTACTATGGACAAGATTGGCCACCACCAACCAGACTTGACTCATGGGTAGGTTTTAGAGGGCCGCCCGCCATACCCGCCCATCATTAGCAAGCCGAAAGCAACAACATTTGCATAACAAAGATCGTATGCCTAATAGGTTCTCCCTCCACTCACTCCCATCCTTGTTTTCAGCCCACTTGAATGGCAGCAGCCCGGTGTAGTTAATATAGGCATGACTGATCGCAAGGCAAAGATTTGCGGTTAGCAGGTGGTTGCAGATAGGGCCGCAGCTTCCTCGCTTAGTCGCTTTTTACCAAAAAAATCGAGTTCTCCTCTTTCCAAGCACGCGATTACCTCTAGGCCGCGAAGCAAGGAGTTACTTGAAATACCCACCTATTAACGGCAGTGCGCGACAGATAACATAACGCCAGATTTGGACCCGCGCTTCCAAGGATTCTTGAATGATATAATGCATCTGAGAAGGACGGCAGTACAGCTCGTATATCTAGGCACCTCTACCTTCCATGTGGGTAAACGATCTGCCAAGGTCTGGCAGTGAGCAGCACCATGCTGTTTTTCATGTTCCAAGAATTGGATCATTTATGTCCACTGGTATTTCAGACCCCAGAACTCGGCCCGTTAAATCGCTGTCGATCAACCGGTATTCCTGCCCATATTTAGCACCAACAGAAAGCTGATATACCTTTCCAAGGTCAATCTTACCTGTACAGCCCTTCATGCGGCGTGGTGATCATGATCGTTTGATATCAGCTGATAAATTTTGACTAAGCCAAGTACAATGTGTCCCTACATCACTCCCCTCATGCCTTCCCAGGATCAGGGTTCCATGTGTTCCAAACTAACCTTCGTGTTGTGAGCAGGGGAGCAGAAATCACGTCCATGCAAACGATCAATAGCATACCCAAACTTTTAGTGGCCGTGTGCTTAGCGCGATATCCTCCTTTTTTTTTTTTTTTCGAGAACCAAAAGAAAAAAAAAAAAAAAGAGGTCTGCGAACTGGAGGCAGGAAAAATCAGGCGTTAGTTGACTGGTAGTCCGATTCGGAATATGCATCGGAACGTCAGACACTGGCACCAACAGTCTCGGGAATTTCACTGTCATGGCCCGAAACATGGAGGCACTCTAGCAATCCTCTTGGCCATTCTCATCAGAAACACACGTCCACTCTCGGCCCAGTGTTGGTGAGAAACGGCGTACAAAGGCGCAAACAGACTATCAGACGCACAACTACTTCACTGTCTTCATAAGGCCTGGTGTACAACATGTACAGCGTCATGCGGTGTAGCCTCGAGACAAGTCTCCTTTTTCCTATCCCATCTCTGCGAGACAACGCCAGATGGGAAGCGGCCGGGACATGAGAAGTACAATCCACATTCAACACCGTGGGATATGCATCTTCTCGGGACAGTGGCTTCGGTGGGCTGGTTGCTCGCTCTCCTCCGTCTTTTAGGGATGTGGTTGGGCCGTCATAACAGGTAGTTCACACCAAGGTGTGCGATCCATTGCCCTTGGAGATGAAGATGTCGCGGGCAAAAAGGCCTGAAATATTACGCCCAGAGGGGCACTGTCTCAGCAGCATTGCGAACGGCTTTGAGCCATGCCAATGTCACAACCGCTATCATTTCCAAGCCTCCGACGATCGCAACCGCTCGAGCAGTCCCCGAAGACTCTATGTTTCTAGTCGGTCTCAATCTCGATGACTGAAGACCGGACGGCGCTGGACATCCTGAAGTTGGGTGGTAGACGGGCGCGGACTTGGATAGGCTAAATAGGGGTAAATGCTCCTTTACACTAGATATGGCTCTGTGATTCTCAGAGCAATCTGACCGGGCTGTCCTTGTCAGTGCATCTGCCTCCTGTACAGAGGTATCATGGAGCCTGACGCTGAATGCGTGGCGGCCCAGAGATGGAACCCAGGCATGGAAATGTGGCCGACAAGCAAGTGGATGATCGCACATTGTGCATTGCAGCCGACATAATCTTGAGCATGCCTTGTCCAAAGACAGCAACTCGATGTCCTCCAATTCGCGAACTCCCGTTTCCCGTGACTATAGTGCACCGGGTTCACCCGTCCGTCTGTCCTGCCGTCCTGTCAACTGAAGGGAGGCGCCTCCGCACGGCACGGTCGCAATCCTGTTGATCGAGCAGAAGTAACCAACTCAGAAACGGTGGTCGCGTCCCTTGCTACACAGTGACCAAGCTCGAACCCCTTCATTGGGCGTTACTAACAGCACAAACACCCTGTTCACCGCGAGTGTTGCTTACTCTTGTCTTTTCATCGGTGAAGTCCACTCTGCCAGTCCGCTTCGAGTGTCTCTCCGGAGATCGTAGTGAAGGGTCTAATGAACAAGATGCTAATATGACAGCTGAAAGCGAGATTACAAAGGCATTAAACCCCTCGGATCATGGCATCCTCTTCTTTTCGCCCCCACTTGGTAGTCCTAGAGGTAGACGTACTGCACAAACACTCGTTTTCTGAACCATAGCTCCTTCCTAGCATATCAATATCCCAGGTGCAGTTTTGCCACACACCCCGAAGTACCTACCATTCTTCACACTGATGTATTTTATGGTGACGGTTGCGCCGAGCAACATTTCCATCTTCTATCACTGTTTCCACAAGATACAATTCAAGGTAAAATGATGCCCATCGTCCAACGGGTGATTCAACTGGTACTTTGATAGGTCCAACGAAAACCAACAAGATTTGCTGGGTTCGAATTAGCACCAACGCAACGGCAAAGCCTTCCAGCTGCTCAAAGTCAGGGCAGCTGGCATTTTACAGCAGCACAGCAGTACAACAGCAAAATGGTAAACTTGCCTCACTCGCACTTCCGCATGTCGAAACACGCTGCCGAGGTTTTGAAGATAGCGACGTTCTTCAGAATCCCAACACAATTGGATGCCTCTTGCTCCGGCCTTTCACACAGGTTTTCAGCGCACTGGAACGCCTCAGCGGCAACGGCCTAGCCAAACGATGGTAATTACGAGCCAACGAAACATTATCCTCCACACTCCTACTCTAGGTAACGTAGGCTCCAAGATACCTTCGCTCAACATATATCTCGTGACGATGAGGACCCGTGAACTGGCGGAATATCCTGATTGTCTTTCTCAGATCCTCCCTCAGCAACATTCCCCCGTCGCATATCCGAAGAGTCATGCCCCAGGATGCTGACGTCCACTAGCCCCAGATTCAGAACATAGTGTAAGCATCCTTGTCAGAGCGTCCCAACAAGCCGCTTCGGATCTCCACTATCACAAAAGGGGGACCACAAAAATGCAAGTTCCAGACTATTTTCGATACGGGGCCGTGTGTGCGTCGGCTTTATGCCACCTGGTCTCTCGAGACAAGGTGTGAGAGATCTTGGACCACCCCCCCCCCCCCCCCTTTTTTTTTTTTTTCTTTTTCTTTTTTTTTGGGTGTTCCTCTCCCCTCGAGAATACCGATGGGATGTCAGCATCAGAGGCTGCCTCCCTGAACTATCCAAGCCATATGTAGTCTCGTCGCCGTCTCCAGATTCCCCGCCATAATGGAATTGCGGCCCAGGACGGTTGACGCCGCTTGATGCCTCCGAGGTAATGCACTCATTAGTCTACATGCTGCAACGCTTCCAGGGCCTCAAGGATGGAGGGAGCCACCCAGGAATGGCGCAAGATTGCACTACCAGATTTTGACAACTTGGTTCCCGCCGCCATCGGTTCGGGCAGACCCTCCCCAAGAAAGTGGACACGCAGTGCTTACACTACTTACACTCCCTGCTAATGTCATGCCTCCCTTCCCGTTCCCGTTGTTGGCCCGTCTGCTGGATCCATGGGGACGGGTTCCAGGCCGGTCGTTGTAGGTAGTACTGGTACATAGCTCCTGACTCGTTTGGCTGACCTCGGTTCCCATATCTTCATCGACGATGATATCTGCGAATTATCTCGCAGTGAATTCGAATGGCAAGGTGGACTGCTGTGCAGCCGCCAACAACCGGGCCTGTGGAAAAAGGGGGGGCTGCTTTCATCATTATTGCGAACAGAGGCAGGAACAATGCTCATATCTAGAGGTAAGGTATGCACTAAGACGAAACGTCTACGATTGGCAATCGTTGGACCTTTTTCTTCTATTCCCCGGCCTCCTTCCTCTAGACTCATCCCGCTGTTGTCATCTTCTTCTGCACCTTGATGCAGTTTAAATAGCTCTTACAGGAAGTCGGAGGTCCGTGTGCGGAGAGGTAGCAATGTTGGGTTGGGTTGGTGGCCCATGCGGATTTTTGACTTTCAAGCGCATCATTCGTTGCAGAGCGTCCACTGGGTGGCGGCGCTGGCGGGAGATTCTGGGTTGGTCACAGCTTGTCAGACTCATAGGCAATTTGCATCTCGACCCCCCTCACCCGCTCACCGTTCTGTAGCCACAACTCTTGGTTTCTCCGTCATCAATTACGTCTACAGCGCGGTGTGCTCGCAGGATCAAACTGAACCCTGGCGGCGCCTAGAAACGGAACTCTTGGGTATTGGTGTAACGACACCCCGGCGGCTGAGCGCATGCACCGGGCTGTGTTTGCTTGCGATCCCATACCGCGACAAGTCCAAAGTGAGACGGGACGGGAGGCAGATTTTCACCCAGCAGGACACTGTGTATTGGAGAGTTGAAAGCAACCAGCAAGGCGCCGGGCCCATGGCAAGGGTACGTACTGTGTGCCCAAAATCTCACATGTACTGTATACTTGTAGAAAACAATTTCGGTTTGCGCATTTCAATTTGGCGTGTTGATCGCTTGTATGTACCAAGATATCTTGAGTGTTCTCCTGGTGTACCTGCTCACAGTTCCTGAGTCCTTTTTGACAATGGATTTATCGAAGAGTTACGTCGAACAGCTTATGGATGCCTTTACCGACCTCCCGGAACTGCCTGATCGATCACAGCATGTTGGTGCGTTCTAGGAGATATAAGTGTACGTTGATACCCTCAGCGAAGGACGATTTTTCTTTTTTAGATTTGTTTGTTTATTCTACACATTTCCCGATGCCATGATACATCACCCAAGCTGCCGAATGTATGTGTGGATGGTAGTTTTGGCTCCTGATTTAACTACATTCACGTGAGGAAACAAGAATTGTCAAATGCCTTACACCGAGCGCCCGAGGAGAACAACTTGAACAAAGCTACAGAATGTGCCAGGTTCAAGGTAGCGCCTTACATACGTCAAGTATATTGCGCTGCAACCAAGTGTTGGCCTCTTCGAACACTAGAAAGATGGAACAAGAAGTAGGGAGATGCTCCGGTTGCCAGATGACCACCGCCCGCCGTGTCTAACAACCACCCAACCTCCTCCACAATCGGATTTTGAACTTACCTACCACCCCATCTATTCCTCCGTTAGACGACAAGCATTTTTCTACCGTTGCTTTCACTGTGACAAACGACAGGAAACTTTTATCGCTTGGGTACGGCTGCTCTTACAGATCTCCATTGCGGTTATGACATTGTGTACATGCAAACAACATGTGTACGTGGCCGGAATGGCAGTAATCCCTTCTGACAACAACAAAAGCAGGGTGGCGTTCGGAATGATTCATCTCTCCCGTTCCTCGTTGCTCCGTACTGTTTTTCCCTAACCGATTTCTTGTTCCTGAATCTCAAGTGGCACATAGGTACTATTTTGTCTTGTGTTGGGGCCGCACTCGTGATTTTGTGTTATCTCTGAATGTCTTTTCTTTGTGTCTCGGGGGCGTTGGTGAGCACAGTGACGGAGCAGACCACACATGCTATAATTGGGAAAGTTAACAAAAAAAAAATACATATCGAAACAGTGAGTTGACGACCGACGAAGGTGAGCACTTGCACAGATCTTACATTCGCGTCATTAGATTAGCAAGTTTCATTACAGTTCTCAGCAAGCCTTTACATGTAGCTACTGATTTCTTACCTCTCGATGGTTAGATGACGGCCACCAAGCAAAGAAAGAGACCAAACGTGGTTAGCGTCGCGGACACACGCGCAAACAGCATCTTGGTCGATCCTGCTCGTAGTGATTGAGGAGGGCCAACACCTGCAGGTAAGCGGCACAGACTAAAGCAAGGCCTGCCCAGTTTGGCTGTGGGCGCGAGACCAAGTTGCTCTCTTGTTCCCCATCACGGCGCTTGTCTGAATGTCTGGCGGCTGGAGAAGGCGGTCTGCATGTCTGCAACCGGCTCAAACTGACCCAGCTAGGTAGCAACCTATCGAAGCTCAAGTCCCTGGTAGGTTTGCGGAGGATCGCGACTCTCGAGAGTGAAATTCCTTCATATGTTAACAAAAGGTTATACTTAGGTCGCCGTTAAACAGTCACGTTGATGGACATCACATCTCTGGAGGGAGGATTAGAGACAGAGGGTGATGATGCAGTTGGAAAGAAACCAGAGAGGCCTGGCTCCTAGTTACTAGTGCCCTTCTTGGCAGTCACGTGCAGAAACAGTCCTGTACTCCACCATTCTTTCCGCTCAATCTGGCGGGCCTGGCGGGAACACCGAAAAAGAATGTGTCATTGCTCCGTCGTTAGTGCACCCACTTCGTCACGACACCCTGTCTCCCTGTGTGCCGCGAGCATCGGTTAGGAGAGGGTGTGGCGTCAATATTCTTTGTTTCCTGTTTCCTAACTCTCCTTTTCTGGAGATGACCATGGCCCATCTGCTATCCCGGTATCTGGGGTCAGCCTGTCAGACCTCGTTCCTTCTACCCGGGGCTGGCTGGGCGAGTTCGAGGCGTTCAGGCGAAAGCGTTCCGCTATTTGCGTTGATCCACTTCATCTGACTGGAGCTTTCACGTCCAGGGCGAGCCCCAGGTCCCGTCACGGCCCGTCGGGCCACGCGTGGGTGCTCGTCAGGCTCCATCTCCGTCTTCCTCTCCGTATTGAGAGCATCTCCTCGCCTAAAGTTGGTCTGTGTCGTATGTCAAGTCGGAGTTCTGCCCGGTAAGTGCATGCGGCACTGTGCGCTAAAACAGATACTGATTGGTGAAAAGCTACCAGATATAGTACGTACACTGCTCAGTCGACACAAAGGCCCGAGAACGCACACAGCGTACCAACAGACTGGGAATCATTTTCTGCGTGAGCAACAAGCCACCAACTTATGGCGTCTTCTGGTTGGCGTCCGGTTGACGTTCCAACGCCGTACCGACCACCGCCGGGAATTACAACGAACGAAGCTCAGCCAAGACAAGACAAGCCATGCCCCTAACACGTTACCTACCTGACCGAGCCAACTTCGAGTCCGAGTTGGCGCTCAGGGCGCTGTGACCTCCACGACCTTTTGTGCGGCCCACGCTGGCGCGGATGATCGAGCACCACAAGGTAGCAGAAACGTTGGAGTGCCCTGTTGGGCCACGTTGCATTGGGGGCCACAACTGTACCTTCCCGTTCCGCTTCTTCCCGGACGTGCTGCATGTCCGTCATTGCCTCTTCGCTGCAGTTTTTCGTCCTCGCACGGAGAGGAAAGAAAACTGTGTGTCTCGGCCGAAATGGAGATGGAGACTTCTCCCAAGATTGATGATGTACAGGCAGAAAAGAAACCACGGTATCGTATTTACGGGTAACGTAAATCATGTCAAGTGAATGTACTTCGTAAAGCTGCCTTGGGTGGCTTGTAAGCCCGCGCCCGGGCAGCACTGTACCGCAGCACGCCGCGTGGCTCCTGTACGACCGTCACCACTACCATTCCTTCTCTCGCACGCCCGACCACATACAGCAGACGGGCTATCAAGGCCATTCTCTGAGCATGCTCACAAAACAGGTACCTTTGCGATCCAGAGAATATTACACCGGCCGTGATCAGTGGTCAGAAGACTGTCTCCACGCGCCCCATGCGGAGCGATACTGTACTGCGTACAGTACAATGGCCTTGACGACACTAGCGAGAAAGGCCCGATTTCGCTATTCCTCGCAGAAGCCCGAGAACCTCAGCTGCGACCGGGATGATGCCACCCTTCGTGGGGCTGTGTCGCACACTACTGCAACCCGTCAAAACGTCAGCACCCTGCGAGAGATGTGATTGGAACACCCGGTAATAAGCGTTATCAAATTCCTGGTTCAGCGAGGAGCTTCTGGTGAAGACCACTGCAGGGAGAACGCGTTGGGACGTGCGGTAGGACGGACGGGTAAGAAAAACGGGCGGGTTCGCCCGCCGTTCAAGTGACGCGGGCAAGATGCGAGCCCATGCATATGGGGGAGTGTGTATCGCCGAGTCTCGGGGATGGTAGTCCCTGAAAAGATTTTTCTGGTCCCCGCCTCTTTACACGGTGGTCGTCATGCATTCAACCTGTGCTACGCCGTGCAGTACACACTTTGGACACTCAAACCTCATGCGACGGCCGGATACTGGAGCGCCCAGATGTGACGGAAAGCCGTCAGCACAACTTGGTCACCTTTTATGAATGTCATGTCCAACAACCTTCGGCTTCACACAGGTTTCCTTGTTGCAGTTCGATATTTGAACAATATGAGCCGTCACTCAGTTCAGTTCGACGAGTCACAAGCCAGTCGCTGTCCTTCCGGCCTCGTTTTTCCAGATTTGTAACCGATCAAGGTAGCAGAGAGCGAACGTCGGACTGTACAGTTGTACGGGGATTGGCGCTCGTTTGCCTGGCTGATGCTCAACTCGAGCTGAAAGGTGGAGAGAAGATGCCAGTTTTTTAGCCCACCTGACTGAGAGTCGTCTACAAGTGATGGATGGGAAAGAATGAAAGTATGAAACTGGCAAAATGGTACGGTACCACTTGATGCGCATGCCACGGCAGTACATGAGGCAACCAGGAAGCGCTCGGACTTGCGAGGCAAAACGACCAGGACCTATCGGAGGATGCAATGCACCTTCTATCCCCATTCTGAGCGGACCGGACGGGTTAGTGAACTGTGACCATGGACTAGTGTGAGGAGGACAGTTTCATCGATTGGTACCTAGGCTCCTAGGGCCAGAGACGGAAAGACTCGCAGGCAAACGGCGGTGAGCTTCCATCATCTCCGCCTGTCCATCACCCAGCATCCATGTAGTTTTTGTTATTTTTTTTTTGTTTTTTGTTTCCGGCGCTTGCCATCAGAAATTCCGCAATCGAACCTCTGAATTGATATCCGATACCATAGCGGAAAGGGGGAAAACTGGTTGACCACGGCTGTGCGAGGAACCGAATGAACAGGAGGATCCCAGGTGCAGTGAGCGCATGCAGTCTACCTAGTGCATGTTGCTGACTATTTCTTAGAGGTGGCCAGAGCAAAGATTTTCTACTGACATCCTCGGCAAGAGGGGTCATGAGAGGTGATGGGGCAGATCTCAAACAATGGGGATCCTGGACTCTCACTCGCATGAGCGAGTTTTCGACGCATGGGGAGCCCAGTCATCTCACTGCTCATGAAGCCCAAAGGGACAAAATTCCCATCGCAAGCCGCCCACCCGCCCGCCTGTTTTCCACCACTATCGTCTGGCTGAAGCTGGGTACCCGCCTACCCGGAGGTCGCCTGTGGTTGCACTGAAGGGAGACATGGCTTGATGCGGTATTCTTGTCACAGCAGGAGTTTGGCACCTACCGATGCGCTATGGGGCATCTCGGGTGCCATCCTCAGACCTGTCACTCAACCAAGGCAAGCGAGCGGCAGGCCCGAAATGTGAAATCTGACGACTCCCGCTGAGCCGTCCGGAGTGGGCGCACGCGGGAAAATAGCATCCATGGCTATTTCCTTCTCTCGTGGTATACAAAATTGGTCAGCATAAGACCAATTCGCCAGCCTGGGAAGCACACAAGGTCGAAATGGGAAGGATGAGTCTGATGTTCAACGGATTAATCGATTAGGTACCCTCCATCAGATTTCTGGTGAAGCCCAACCGAAACTGTGAGAGTGTGGAAGGACAACACTGCAGGCGTCCGCGCAAAACCGTGCTACCCAGAGTTCCACACCACTCACAGGCACAATAGTATAGACCTCGGTGAGTGCGGAAAGGTGGCTGGCGTTGGGAAAAGGTTCGGCGGCTCGGCTCGAGACGATGAATCTGGTCTTCTGCCTTAACCGCTCGCTCGCCCAAGGCAATCAACCGCGTGTATCCCTACAGCGCATTTGCATACAAGTGGCATAGCGACGCATTATCACATCAATGGATCTATTTCGGCAAGTGTACAGACGGCCAGCGCTCTGCAGCAGTTGGTATGGAGCAGCAGGTACACAAGCAGTGAGGCCTAAACGCAATGGAAGCAAGGTCACTGACTGTTTAACTACCTATCACGACCTAACCAACCACTTGCGAGGCCTGCCCATCATGGGCTCCGTTAATGGCTAACATGCTGCAGTCATGGCCATGCTATTGGGTACGACTAGGAGAACGGAACTTTGCGGACATCCAAAAAGGGCCACTGATCGGTTCCCCGTCTACTGTTTGATTCTCTTCCTGCAGGTGCTACACAGCAGTGTGCAGGAAAAATAGGTGTGGGTGAATAGCTCAGGATGCAGTCTACTTAGACCGACTGTAACTGGAGCAAGGTGTAGTGTACCACTGCTGAAGTTTACGGCACGCTTCTGCGGTTCTGTGCGTCCAGCGCCAGGGTCATATTCATACATTGCGTTGTGTGTGATGCTTTCTGTGCCATTATCAAGGCTTGCCAGAAGTGCAGAAACAGAGAAAACCGGATGACGGATTGGGACTCGGAACAGAACGGACATGGCTCAACCCGTGTGCACGTCTTGCTAATACGGGGAAAGAACACACGTCCCTTATAGCGAATACTTTTGTGACTCAGACACGTAGTGTTCGCTCACAAAAGCTCCCCAACTTCACTTCGTCCGACACGTCCGTCGGGTTGCTGTTACTGTATAAGAGGCGCCCTATACCGGGAGCCTGGCCCGAGCCAGGATTACCGAGATCAACTGGAGAACAGCGTAAGTCCTATTGCGAGGAGCATCAGGGGCTGCTGGGCCGGATTCCAGGTGTACCCAATCAAGACAAAAACAAGACCCAAGGAGTCGGTCCTAGGCTTCTACGGACCGACGCGAGGGTCCATGCGATGCAGCTAGTGGGGACCGAACAATCCTCTTCCATTCAGTTGTCCCCATCGATCACTCAATCCCTTCTTGGCAGGTGGCCTTTCTTGGCTTCGTTCGCTTCGCTCCGCTCCGTTTCTTCGTTGGAGCCCAGCTGACTTGCGACCCGCTTCGTAATACCACGCTTCGTAACGGAAACGATGCGACATCGTATCGTGGTATACGTAAGTACGCACATCAACAGGTATCGTACGACGGTTATTTTACAGTTTTTCTACTCAAACGCCTTCGCTTTTCGCACGGTACCCGAGAACTCATCCGGCGGGCAGTACCGCAGTTTCCAGATTGCTGGAATCGCCGTGTTCTGACAGGCAAGACCACCTGATATGTCATGGTTGCTGTATGCGAGATGTCGGCGTTCACAACTCATCACATCGGTTCACAACACCCTTCTTGGCTCCTTGAAACCGAAAGTTGACCAAGCCCACATCCTCTTGTTCAATGTGCTAACATGGTGGCACAAAATACATTCTGCTTCATGGTGCATCGCGGCGGGCTGCCGAAGTTGGCAAAGCAGTTGACAATCGCTCACTCACATGTTGCCGTCGAGCTAACCAGTACATATTACCACCAACTCTCCTACCTCACCATCGAACTTGACCAAGCTACATAGCAAAGCAATTCGAGTGCGCAGCGCGGTGAGGGCAGGATCATGAAATAAATGTTACCCTTTTGGGGTGAAGCACTAATGTTCCTTGTCTAGGTCCCGGTCCATTATATGCTGCTGGTATATCCATTTCACAAATAGGGGTTGTATCTGGACGCATAGTGTACTGCGACTTACATGGATCTAACTGACTACTAGTCTAGGCGTCCTAGTGAATCCCATTTGTTGATTGTACACTACTGGTTTCATTGCTGCTCCCGGCGCCGGGAAGAAACGTCCTCTTCTTTTTTTTTTCTCTTTCCTTTTTTCTCCTTCGGCTTCTCTTCCATCTGACCTCTTATTGGGTGGATCACAAGTTTCAATAGGTTACCGAGAAACCAACACCCTCCCTTCCTTAGCTCGATTCGTAGCTTTCTCCGTCTTTACGAACTGCCCCGGCTTTACTCTACTCCACACAAGTACGGCCTATTCTAGTATCCTGCATAGATCGGATCATAGGTACCGTGTTCCCTAAAAAGTCATATGTGCTGAGAGGATGCGATTCCTTCATTGGTAAAGAGAAATACCGTCATACACTTTTGTTATGCGGAGGTCCTTCCCCCCTGGATTGCCAGTCATTTCTGCGCTTGAAGTGCTCAAGAAGTGTAAATACGGAGTACCTACATATGGAGCATGTCTTTGCCAAAGCTCACCGGCTCGATCTGGCGTTGCCTCCATCAGCTACTAGGTACTTGTAAGCAACCGACGTGAGCGCTACAGTGGCGCCTATGCACTGCCATCAGTTGGGATTTGGATATCATGTCTGATCAACGCCCTCTCGAGCCTCTTTTCATGATGAATCATTGCTAATTAGCTTGCCAGTCCCGCCATGTTTCGCAACGATCGGTGTATATACAAATTTGGATTACTTTGCAGTGCCAGGAATTACAATACTACTCAACCCTCAATAAACGAGTCTTGTCAAAATGTGACGGTACGAAGTCATCAGACACGTGTGCCTGAAGTTGCACTTTGATCTTGCCGACCCTACATTTACATCTCGTTTGCAAGTTGAAACCTCGAGCTTCTCTGCGGCCCTCTCGCTTTCTCCCTCGCTTGTGAGACGACTGGCTGGGAGCCCTTTTGGATCCTGGAGGATCGAACGCACACCAACGGCCGGTCACGTCGTCAGCGGGCACCGCAGGTCAGCCAGCATTTTGGACAAAACCGGGTGCGGCGGGCAGGCGGGCGGGCGGACGGGAGTCAATGCTACCGTGCTATCATGTTGAGACCACGCTAGTCAAGCTAGTGTTTACGGTTTTCAACAGGCTTGAAGGGGTCGAAGATGGCCAGAAAGGTTGTGTCTTGCGGCCGTCCAAGATAATGGTGGTGCGCACCACCTTGTTCACTACTGGAAATATGAGCTGACAGACCTGGGCTGACTCCCCACCCGTCTATATTAGCTTACATTTATATGGTGTACTGTCATTTTTTTTTCCCTTTCCATTCTCCCCGGAAAGTTCATCCCTTTTAGTTCCCCGAATCTCCACAGCTTGCCGCTTCCGCTTCTCCCAGATAGTGGAGTGAAACAGGATCGTAAAGCCAGATGACGGCTTTTCTCCTCAACAGCAAAATGAAGCCCATACGACCATAGGATAGGCGCGAGTGCCGTCTCCGGTTGAGCCGGTCAATCCAAACCTGCTCTGCATCCCCCTCCTCCTACTATGGCACCCTATGTACTGCAAGTGATTGTATTTTATTGTTCAAGCAAAAAAAGGGCTCTGTAGTATCTGATCATTCGGGTCGGGCGGGGGTGGGGGATCTCATTGCTGTAGGTAAGACTTAGCCCAAAGATCAAGTGACGGATTCGGTTCACAGCTCCGGTACACGTTTCCTTCAGCTCGCAATGATTGTTGATCTTGGTCCCTTTTTTTCCAAAGTCAATCACGTCGCTTGTGGACACGGAAAACGGTACAAGGTTGTGGATATGATGGAGAGACTATGTCCGTACGACCGTTTCGCTTTGAGGAATGACAACCGTGGAATGCTTGTAATAGCGCTAGGTCAGAAATCTGACCCTAGATCACTGCCTAGGAAGGCACGTCGGAGATTGATCTCGGAAAAGACCTTGGTCAGCCCGACAAAGTGGTTTTTTTTTTTTTTTTTTTTTTTTTTTTTTTTTTTTTTTTTGACAGCGCTTCAACTTCAACCAGCCTCTTAAGTCCCGATGGTGGCTGCAGCTTACAAGGAACCAAGTTCATCACGTTCTGCTTCTAAGATCTTGCCCAAATAATGGTTGAAGAACATTGGTGCTCTAGCGGTTATTGCCTGCCTAAATCACAAATTGCTTACCATTCTTCTTCCTCGCTTGAATTGCCAACCCAGTGTCATACGCATTGACACTCCCCGGGTGCCCCTTTCTCGCGGCCAATAAGACCCGAAGCGGCTACTCTAACCGTAGAAGTTTCTACGGATAAGGTGACTCACCACATATGACGGGACATCACGCAAGAGAATGTTGGTGGTTGGTTTTGGATGGGCCAGGACAAATCAACGCTGAGCCTGTTGAACTCTATCATCGTCAACCCGTCAGCAAGCCCTTGACAGGAGACCTTCGGTCCGGTTGGGTTGGTGTGATGGGCAATCTGCCATATGCGCATGAGCCATGAAGGTTTGCAGCTGTTTGCCATTGGCCTCTGTCATTTGGCAGTATAGCACGGCACGCGGCATCGTCACGGCACGGCATTAGAAGGAGTTGAGAACATCAAAATTTCATAGGTGGACGATGCCATGCGTGCACCAAATAGTAGTGTAGTATGTGCTCCGGACGGGGTCGGCTCGTTTTGGAAGCCGAAGCCGCAAAGGTCCGGCAGACATGCCACTCCGTGTAGCGTACGAAGCAGGATGTAATGCGGTACCAGTAAAAAACGAGAAACGTTCGTTACCTCTAAAGGTCTTTCGATCACTGTCATCTATCCGTAATGTAGCGTAAGCTTACGTTCGGTACGTGACCCGTACGGCGGTGGGTCGGCGGCAAAACCCGCCCGAGTCCAACGGGCCGGGGCACGCTTCTCGTGATTGTCTGACAGCTTTAATAGACACCATATCCGACAACGCTAGGAGGCTACTGTAGCTACCATACTGTCAACCACATCGGCGTAGACCAGACTATCGACGAGGCTACTTTGTCTACCATGGCTTCAGAACAGAATAAGGAATACTTCAAGTAAGACAGCCGAGGTCCCTGTTTGCTGGGTCAACAGACGCTAACGCCATCTCCCTTACAACAGCAACGAAGCTGCAACATACGATGCTAAGCACGCAAAAACCTTGGACAGGATTGTCGAGGAAATCCGGGCCAGACTTGATTTCATTGGAGTCGAGTGGGTAGATGAGGACGCCGATTCTGGAAGCGTGCGGCTTCTGGATTACGCCTGTGGTACTGGAGTTGGTGAGTGTATCCTTGGTGGCAAAGTGCTAGTTTCTTGCAGTGTTGGGGTAAGGAGATCTTAGCAAGATTTGGGGGGCTTAGAGGCCTGGAAAGTTCAATGCACATGTGTGGATTGAATTTCTTGAAAGCCTCTGAGCAGGTAGTTAGGTTTGGGATCTTGCTCCAGTGGCTTGCTGTTGGCTGTCTATACCCGGCTTGCCGCTTTTGTCTTCTCGTTCTCTGTGCCACATCGCTAACCAGACGTAATATTGTAGTGTCTAGAGTAAGTCATCCTACTTCGGTCCGCTCAACACGGTTGAAGAGCGCAGAGATTTGCTTTATGAAGACCGAGTTCCCGATAGGCAGTCCCGCTCTCCTTCCCGTTCAAAGTTTCGACATGCAGTCATCACATCTACGCCCCATCAGGATGATCGCAGATTGAGGTCTAACAACTTCTCTAGGCTCTAGCTCCTTACACCACACAATGCGTCGGTATTGATCTCTCAGAGAACATGGTCGCTCAGTACAATGCCAGAGCTGAGAACCAGGTAAATAACCTTTTTCCCTCTCGATCTGATGATATATGTACGCAACGGAGAACTAACTATCAAGTACTGATAGGGCCTTGCTCGCGACGAAATGTATGCCTACCAAGGCAACCTGCTAGACCCCAACGATCCTGATCCCCGGGAGTTTTCCGGCTTCGATTTTCACCACTTCGATGTCGCCGTTGTCGGGCTAGGCTTCCACCATTTTGACGATCCCGCTCTTGCGGCACAGAGGCTGGTCGAGCGGCTCCGGCCTGGCGGTGTTCTATTGATCTTGGACTTCTTGCCTCATGGCAAGGTTGCTGATGTACGTCTATTTTTCTTCGACTTATTTGAGGTTAGCGTCAAAGCTGGGGCTACAGACGCATTCAACATGGACTGCTCCAAGTACGATGAGATACTGATCCATGCGACCCACATTACAGGACGGCCATGCTGCTTCGCATACCATCACGCACCATGGCTTCTCTGAGGAACAGGTCAAGAAGATCTTCCAAGATGCTGGCGCCGGAAAGGACTTCGCGTTGGAGACAATCGGAATTGCCTTTAACAAGGCCACGGAACAGAGGCCTGAGGAGGTCCGTAGACAGGTCTTCCTTGCGCGTGGTACCAAGGAATAAGAGTAGGGAGGGCTCTATTTGGTAAAGCCATTTATGATAAGATAGGTATGGTTGATGTTAAAGCTTCAATGAAGTCATTCGCATGATGCCACTAGTTATCAGTGGAACTTTGATGATATGGAAAACTTCTTGAATAGTGTGTAGCGACGTGCAAGCAGGTACACAGGACATCGGGAGGATTGTTGGTAAACCCAGTTACCACGCCGAAGCTGTCATCGAAAGCAGCCAAAGTAGCCAAAATATACGCTATAAAGAAAGGAAAAGAAAAAGGAAGTTAGGAACAATGAGTAAAGAGAAAATCACAATTGCAAATGCTAACTCATCTATGATAGAGGACGAATCTCAGTTTCGATCAACCTCGCAAAAGGCAAAAAAAAGAAAGTCTCTCCCGCCGGGAATTGAACCCGGGTCTCGAGCGAATCGAGGCTGATGTTCAAACTTGACAAGCTCACATACTGACCACTATACTACGGAAGACTTGTGGATGTGGACATCCACCGTAGCTAATTGTTGGTGGCGGACTTTTAACAGAGCCTTATATATCCAGATCATGATGGGTCCGCTCACCTCTACCGTGAACATTTGGCATCCATCCCTCGTTACCATTCCCAAGTTGAAGAATAATTTACATCTTCTCCAGCTTATCTAACTTCGCATCATCTAGATCTGCTGTCAGTACAGAAAACAGTCTGTTTCGTGATGGAATAAGAGAAAAGAATGTTACGGCAACGCAGCGTTCAACCACACGTTCATTTCTGGCAACATAGACTTACCCTCAAGGTCAACATGAAAAGCACTGCCCAAAATAATAGCAGGCTCATTGATATTGTGATGTTCGTAGCTTTGACATTGACCCTGTCAGCTTCCTGCAATTGTGACAAGGCATGGATGAATACAACGCCGATTGCACTCACCTTAAGGTACCGACACCCCCAGCTTCCAGCAAAAACGAAGGTCCCTCGTGCAGAGAAAGCCCGGTCCATCGCTGTGCAAACGCACGAAGGATGTGTCCATGGGCAACAATCAACACATCGGCGCGTTCCGCATCAGGATCTCCCTTGGGCTTATTGAGCGCGGGAGCGTGAAACCTCTCCCGAATTTCTTTGATCAGACGATCGCAGCGCTCGTTGACATCTGCGGGACTCCTGCAGACGAGATTTCCCTATAATCAGCAACCGGATTATAAAGAACAAAGAACGAGACACAAGCTGGAGCATAGGAACAGTGTTGACAACTCACTCTCCTCCAGGACATCCATCCCTCCAAATATCCCAATTGGGATCAAGGCCTTGTCGCTTTCTCTTCTCCCTGATTTGCGGACTAGTGATACCTTCGTATTCACCATAATCCCACTCGCGGATGTCCTCGGTGACTTCAACCTCGGCATCGCATGGAACTGGCTTGGAATCGCACTCGCCATGACGTTCCCATGGCAGCGGACCTTTGACACCGAGGTTTAGAAGCTCAAAGGTACGCTGGGCTCTTTTTCGCGGAGATACGTATCTGTATGCATAGTAGGTAGTGTTACTTAGTGTGCTGGTCATTGTTGGCTCCAAAAAACGTGGTGTTTGAACACCGCGAGAGGCCAAAGTCAGCTGAACAGTACCGACCGCGGACTGTTTGGTTATACCATCGTTCATCAGCGCATCTTGGCTGTGTATACATTCGGACTTGTCTTTCCCAACCCTTTTTTCCTCAATTTCTTTCTATTTTATTTTTCATTTTTTTTTTTTTGCAAGGGGGAACCGAACCGATTGGGCAATTTGCAAGTTCACTCACATATGAGCCAGCTTCTTGGGAACAATAAGGCGGTCATCACCTATAAGCGCTTTCCCCGTCGCCTTGACGCGCTTCTCGCCATTCGCTGTCAACGGGATGTCGGTCGAGCCAGTGTGACGGCCATCAATAGACCATGCGGTCTCGCCATGTCTGATAATGAACACCCGGGGTGTTGACATCCTTGCTACTTTCGAGTGCTGAGTTGTTGAAGGTGGAACTTGAATTTGACCTGGGTTGTTTGGCCTTGATGGGAATAACGTGAGGAGTGGCGGAAGGGTGAAGTAAACAATTGATATAGGTAGTGAAACGTTGCTCAACAATGAAACTGCCGGAACAGCCGGGGTAAAGAGAGGTTTCACCTAACAGACGAGGCAGAGTACCCTGAGGTAGCTACTAATTTTCGACCACAGGACACTTCCAAGAAGCAATCTCTCTCTTGGATATCGTGACATCATCCGCTCTTATGTTCCCCAGCCGGAAATGGAACGCCATGATTACGCCATAATTTCTACCAATGACATTGCACCCTCGGTATCTTTGCCGATCTGGTGATTTCTCAATTAAGCCTAATTCGACGAATGGGAATCATCCCGAGCAGCACTGCGCCAGTGCGCACCAGAACTTTGCAGCCTGGGGATTGATTGATAAGGCCATCATCAGTTCTTAACAATCAAAATTGAAACTAGTACGAGGAGGTGAAGTTGACAGGGCAAAGGGGAGAAAAGAAGTTGTGATCCACTCGGCAGAAAAATTGCAAGTTACGTAAACGGAACTGAAAGTAACGGGGACTTTTCACGAGGCACGGACGCAGTCCAGTCCCCCCGTCCCACCGGCCGCCCTTGTCGGACAGAAACCTGAAGGACGCTAAAACATGACGGGAAGTAAAAGCGCGGCCCGCTCCATGAACGCCACGCCCGTGGAAGCGGGACGAACGCTCGGTACGTAATATTTCCCCGTGTAGGGCACTCGTTACAATACGCAGCGTGCATGGATAGGTAATATGTAACAATACACGGGTCTTCGCTACGCACACCGTTGCGTACGGAGCACGTAAAACTGTTCTCGGCTATGTCTCGGTCAAGCATGGGGCTGCACGGATCCTTTGAAAGATCTTGAATTTTACAATACAGTCCAATGCTAGGTTGTGTATTAGCTCTGTATCCCATGTAAGACACATGATAACCCATCATGAACGTCGCAACAGTACTTCAAGTGTATAGAATTTATGCGGTAACACATTATCAATGCGAAGTTCGACATATCATACTAACTCTCAGCCCCCTATCATCGAAAACGCGTCAACTTCTCATTGGAATGCATGGACAAGTTGACCAGAGGTTTCGAGCTAGCTGGCTGTAGCAAACAAACCAGCATTGGACTGCGTGCTCGTAACGTACATTCGATTCCCGTCAAAAAGGCAAGTAGGTAACTTCCGTCCACTTCTCAACCACTCGTATATCGTGGTGTACTCCCACTCCTTCAACCATCCTGTAGATACTAATAGATCAGTGTCGCGACGAGCAACACCGCTTTACTTGTCAGTCCAGCCGCCATCTTCTCTTCCTCCTCTTTCCCGCTCCCACTCCCTCTCGCGCTCCTGTTGTCTCCTCGTTCTCTCCTCCCGATCAATCCTCATGCACTCCAGCCTCAACTCATCCGCCTGAAACTGGTAATGCAGTCCTAGGCGCCGCAGCGTCTCCATAGGAGAGTCTCCGAGACATGCGAGAATGGAAGAAGGGCCCGCATCATCACTAACAGCAGCCCTGCCAAACGCTGTTGTATCTTGGTCCTTGCCAGTGTCCTGTCGCCCTTCACCTTGCCACAATGCCATCGCCGACCTGTTCCTTGTAAGGCGCATATGTTCAAGCCGCAATTCATCCGCTTGATTTTGGTAATGTTGCACTAGGCAACGCATGATTTCTACTGGAGTGTTGGGGGGAAGACAGGCAAGGATAGAATTGGGAGGACCGGGGCTAGGACTACCGATAGAGTAAGAGCGGTCGTTGGCGATTCGTGTCCTCCCCCTCTCCCTCTCCCTGTACCTATCTCTGCCGGTATCTGTGTCCCTTGCTCTGGACTCGGTTCTGTCCCTTTCACCGTACGCTGTGTGTTCGTACCTGTTTTTGGTTTCGGTACCCTGTAGGCCCCTGGTGTCATCACTTTCCTCCTGTCTTTCGGGGCGGGTGTCTCTCGGCCTGCATTCGCATCGTTCGCGGGAAGTTTGTACGTTACCCACTGATCCTACGGCAGCAGGGAGTTGTGCTTCGTGAACATCTGATGGTAGTTCTTGCCTTGTTGTTGTTGATGCTGCTGCTGCTGCTGCTGCTGCTGCTGCTGTTGTTGTTGTTGTCATGGTTGTTGCGGATGGAGGGCTGAGGGGTGTGTCAGGTTGTTGTTTTCGGCCAACTGTGGCAGTTTCTGTTACTTTAGTATCCTGCTCTCTTTGTGGCAGTTTTCTATTGCGCCGTGGCGGCCGTGGTGGCTGTGGCGGTCGTGGTCTTAGTTCTCGTCCGCCCTTCTGATGTTCCGGCTCCGGCTCTGGATGATGTTCAAGCCCTATCCCGATTCCAGGTTCAGAGAGCACGTCCGGCACTGATTTGGCATCCGGTATCGAAGCATCTTTGTCTGCGTGATGAGGGGATTCATTGATAGCTTCAGTATTCTCTTTCCCGGTTGTCTGAAAAGAGCAGTGAGCGTTGCCGCGGCCACGGTGACAGCAGTTGCCACACCTGTTGCTATCACCGTAGACGCAAAACTCGAAGGGCCCTTTACCAGCTTGGCATTCCTTACAGGGATCCTGAGTTTGTTGACCCGTAAGCTGAAGATAAGCTGCTCCGAGCTGGTACTTTTCCGTAAGGTCTATTGTGTCAACGCTTTTCCGTAAAGCGATCTCGCGCACCGCCTGTATTAATGTCAGGTCAGTTGGCTCCGGGATTGCTTATTACCTTCGTCCGCTGTCTTCTCTTACCTTGCGTTTTCTCAGTTCCTTAATCTTCGTATTGCTTGAACCAAGGCTTGCATGAATCTCTTCAAGGTCCTTGTCTGTGATGATACCCTGTGGTGGCTTCCAGTGCCTTGAAAACTTGACGTTATTATCATGATTTTCTTCCGTGACGGTCTGTGAGGGATCCTGGAGATTGTCTTGCATATCCATTTTGTCACGCTTCCTTTTAGCGGGCCGGCTGGCTGACACAAATCCAGCGATGTCGTCTGCCAACATTTCTATGCGCGGAACATTCAAGCCACTATTTTGAATAGTTGCGTCCGGGAAGTTTTCATCGTCTGAAGCCATTACCATATGCCATTTGTATGGCCTGAAGCTTGTGGAGTGTTGTTGATGAGTATGCTTAGTGGCAAAATTGCTAAGCTGGAAAGGTTTTGGGACTTATAGAGGAGAAGTGACGCGCACTAGAACCAAAATCTCTCTCACACGGTCTGGAAGACTATTATATATGGAACGTAGTCTTGGGTTGGTAGTCGGGGTTTGTGGTGAGGTGGTGTGTGGTTTTTCCATATCCTGGTCGCTTCACAAGAGAACAATGTCGAACCACACTCTTTAGGCTTTGTTATAGAGGTCCTTAGTAACGAACGTACAATTAAGAACATAGTACGACAAACCCACTTAAAGAAGGAAGCTCGATTGAGTAGAATGTAAGAGAGAAACAAATTTGTAGCTCTGATCCGCAGGATCTACCTCTAGAATTGACACGGCTTGATAGGAAGTGAGCAATGACGTCCACGAATCAGTTACAGCACTATTCAGTCAGTTCGAGTGACAAACCAGATAATAAGATCTCTTGGTTCTGTTTTGTAGATATCACAGTTGACAAAATGTCCTGGAGTGCTACCACCATGCCTACTATAGACCTATGGAGCCACGGGACAGTTTCCGACTCTCCAGAACCTTCCCAGAAACAAGACGGGCTTTTCTCATCGTCTACATGTTGTCCTACATAACTCTTTCATAACGCCTTCCAGATGTCAAAGCCATTGCCTCCTTTCAAGGCCGCCATGGGGTATACCTTATTCACGCCCGCTAATGCAAACCGGCCAGTAAGAGGGGAAAAAGAAAAGCAAATAATCAAAGCAAACGGGAGATATCTTCGTACTCCTAAATCCAGAGGATCGACAGGCGGATCGGAACACTCATTCATTCATATTGCGCTTGTCTGGCAGCCCGTGCTCCCCACTCACGCTCACGCTCGCGCTCCTGTCGCATCTCCTTCTCAAGCCTCTTGGCTTCCATGCGGAGGTCGTCCGCAAGGTCCTGATGGTACTGGGCAATAGAGCGCAACACCTCCGGGGAAACATTCCTGGGCAGGTACGCAAGCATCGGCTTGCTGGTATCGTGGTCGAGAATGTCATTCATGGTTCCTTTGAACGGCGTCGGGCTGGGGGCGTAGTCGTTGCCTCTCATGGCCACAGGTGCTTGGCTAAGAGTGTAGTTGTTGTTCTCGAGGAGTCCGGAGCTAGACGTATAGTTCCCGTTTTCGAAGTGTCCCGGGTTAGGCGCATAGTCGCTGTTCGCTTTTTCTCCTTGAGTAGGAGCTGGGGGAGCGTACTTGCTGAAGGCTAGACTTTTTAGCCAGTGGTCTGCAGCCGAACCAAGCGCTGTGCCGGGGCCATGAATTGGCGGCTCTGCCTCAGTATGTCCAGCCGTCTCAATTTCGATGGTCCTTCTTTGCTTCTTGACATTCTTCTTGGTGCAAGGTGGCAGGTGTACATTGGGGTCCTGCCGCTTGCGACTTTGAATGAGCGGGAGGTCATCACTGTCGATGTTCATCGAAACACGATGTGTACATTTGACTCCCTGACGCCTATACAGGCAATTTGCACATGAGCCATCGCCAACACTCGGGTGTTGAATACAACCGACAAACGGTCCCAGACTCTTCTTGCACGGGTCACATTCCGCTGTAGCCTTTTTACCATTGAGCTGTACAAACACGGCTTCTAGGTTCTGGCCCACTGCGAAGTTTACCGACCCGATATCTTTGCGAAGATTGATGTTTCTGACAGGCTGAAGAAAGAGTGTTAGCATTCGAGCATGGAAGAGAAGCTCAGGTCGGGAGGTAGTACTTGCAGGTTCCTTCCGCAAAATTTCCAGGTTTCTCCCGATCTTGTTGACCTTTTGTTCTCCAAACCTGTTCAGGGCTTCGTGGGCATACCCTGTCGTGATGATCTTGGGAGCGGTAGCTGACATTGCTACTGCGTAGATATTGCACTGAGAAAGGTTTGCGCTGACCCCGGCCACTTAAGCTTCTACTAAGATAGCGTGCTAACGTCGGTTATTGTAGGCGGTGATGCCGACAGGATTGCAGAGGCGCGACTGAACGCGATCCAATGCTGGGGTGATGGGTTTTGCTGCAAAGGATCTATCGTAGGTTCACAGCATCGGAAAAAGGGCCCAAAACCTGGATCATCGACCGTGACATGAAACACGCCCAATAAATTGAACAGAAAGAACTGTGGCTTTCGTGATCGTACCTCTAGGTAGGTATGGTTGTGAGGCAGAGATAGGTGCAAGGTGGGCAAGCGGGGTCGTTACCTGGTGATGCCCCTGGGAGGACGGGACAAGATGCTGGATGGAAGATAACGCACTATCAGCCTATGAAAAGAGGTAGGTAAGGTTAAGTAGGTATACTTGCCGTGCAACCTATGACAGCTGGTCCCAGCGCCAACTGCTGGCAAGGCCCGTTCTATGGAAGTCTTTAGTACGGGACCTGTCTGGAGTTCTGTACCTGACAAGGGTTACCCCAATTGCTGTTGAAATGATGAGTGGAATCCTTTGTGTGTATCGTCACTTACACAATATACGAAAGTTATTACTTCCATTAGCTGACATAAAATCGTGACGTTCGTGGCGTGCAAAAGTAGTCTCATAAGACGATATTCGATCTTTCAGTCAGGCTTGAAGTAACGAGTAGGCGGGGTAGGTTAAACCGAGGTCGGTTCTTGGGCCGAACAGACGAGCTAGACAAGCTAGAGCAAGCTATGCAATATTCCAACCTATCTTCACCTTGCAACGACCTCAATTCAAGACAGCAGCTAGCATAACGACCTTCAATGCGACACCTAGCCACTCTCTGAGCTTGATATCTTCTGAATCCTCGAAGATAACACATCATCCACCATGGCCATCGGACCAGTAAAAAGAGTCGCCGCTTCAGCGCTCAACAAGACCGCAAAAATAGCAAAAGCGACCGCTTCGAAGCACTCACCACTGCAATCGGCGCCGGCATCGCCAACAGGAGCAGCGAAGCCAACAGGAGTAAAAGCTTCGAACCCTCTATCACAATCGCCTCCGCCAGCGATCACAACGACTCCAGCATCGTCATCATCATCATCCCCACTTTCCCCAACAACGGAATTGACAGAGGGGGGTTCGTCAGGAGGAGCACCATCACCACCGGGAGGATCAGGAGGAGGTGGAACAGGAAGAGGACAACAACAAGGAAAAGGACAAGAAGAAGCGCCACATCAACAATCCCGTCCCTTTCCCAAATGGAAGGCCGCCGTCTGGACAGTAGCCTTTACGGCGGTGACTGTAACTGGAACCATTTACGGCGCAGGTCTCAAGACGCAGAAGGAATGGAATCAGGTATTTTTATTTCATTTTATTCTTAATTTTTTCCCCTTCTAATCAATGACGCCCAATAAACTAACCCTAGGGAAACAAAAAAACAAGGAAAAGCAAAAAATTCAAGAAGCCACCGCCGATGATAAAATTGAAATGCTAGTCAACCGTCGCGCTCAGCTGTTCAAAACCAAGATTGAGATTGAGCAGAAGCTGGCCGATGTGAGGGAGCGCATGAGACTGGAGAAGGAGAAGGAAGAGAAAGTGAAGAGCGGTGCGGTGGCGACGCCGAGGAGATAACATCCGCTGTTTTAGACAACTCCAATAACGACAAGCGAGAAGGAGAACGAAGGCAGAAGTACAGTGGGTGTGGTGTACATGGGAGGGGACGTGAAGCTTGTTGGGTTTACGTGGAAGTTGAGGGGATCACCCCCCTCGTTCTCGGCGTCCCGAAATCTGGTCGAGTGGGGTTTGATGTCGGCGTTGAAAGGGGAAATGGCAATGAAATTGCCGGCATCGGGGGCGAGTTGGACCGGGCGACACGACTGAGAGGATATAGAGGGATATGAGTGTCCCTCTTGAACCCTTCTCATTCGCCCCGGCATTTCGGGGGCCTGCTTAATCCACGAACGAGCCAGTATCGTGGGAAGGAAGGGCCGGTCGTAATTATTAAAGTCTTACCTATGTGTTGATGCCCGAATCATGTGGAGGAACCGGCGTGATAAGGCGTCGGTGTCCGCATCAGTCCTGATTCAAAGCTGGTTATCATATGGAGTTGGATATAGGTACGACGGCAGGAACGGAACGAAGAAGCTCAACGAGGGAAACACAGCACCGACCCGAGCCTAATGCGCAGCTATAGACATCTTCCCCTGCAACTTAAGCTTGGCTTTGCACAAGCACGGGGAAGTCTGATTCCCGTGTAGACGAGGGCAAGCACAAACCAGTCTTACATCTCTCGCGCGCGGACACCAAGTATAATATAAACAAATCAAGACTGATATACATCACGCTCATGAAGCAATGGCCAAAGCTTATACTACCTAGATACCATTACTGCAACTCCATCTCGCTAGCATAAAAACCTAATCCGAAGTTTCCTCGCGCCGAACCAGCAAAGGCTGTGATATGCCCTACTGGGTTCCGTCGGCACTGGGAAGGGGAATCGCGCGGTAGAGCAAGATCAGGGCCGAGTGTGATTCTCCACCGCCAGCCAGGGCAGCGATCTTTTCCGCCTCCACCTCAGAGACTTTGTCATCATTGAACCACCACCACTTGCCGTCCTCCTCACCGACCTTGCCAGTGACGGGATCCTTAACCCCTGTCTTCTTGACGTAGGCCGTATAATGACCGCTGTCGGCGCTGGCGCCCTGATGGGTGATCACACCGCGAAGCTCATACAGTCCGGACTGGTTGGCACCTTCGTCCTTGAGAAGATCTTGATTGATCAAAGTGTAAAGCTCCTTCTTGGCAGCGAGTACTTCAGCTTCCTTTTCGGCCTCGAACTCGGCGTCGGTCTTGAAGGTCTCCTCTGTGGTCATCTCCACGTCACCGCCAGTAGGCTTCTTCTCATCCTTCTTCTTGTCCTTCGATGACGAAGATTGGGATCCTTGAGCATTTTCGCCGTCAATAGGGTTCATCTTTCTGCGCTTGCGTGCTCTTTCAATATCATGCTCCTCCTTGCGCACCTCGCGGACCTTGTCCCTGACAGGAATGAGAGCCTTCCTAAGCTCATCCGTGCAGAACTCGACCACATCAAGCTCGTGGGGAAATGTGACCTTGCGCATAATCTTGGCCTTCTTCTGAACCTCGCGTTTCCAGAAGAATCGCATGAAGTGCACGGTTAGGTACTTGGGTAGCCGGGAGATCTGAGAACGCTTAGTGTACGTCGCTTCCCTGTCCAGAACCTCTGACTTCTTCTCGAGCTTTTCCACCAAACCGTTAACAATTCCATCCCTGAGATGATTGGTCTGACCATCGATATGGCAGTTGAGCTTGAGGAGACGCTCCTTCGAGGTCTTTGGTTCCTCTCCGGCTTCCTTGGCGCCGGGCTCGTCACACTCGAGGACGCTGGTGAGTTCGAGGCCCATGTACTTGTCGATGAAGGATGCGTCTCTGGCGGCGTCACCCTCAGAAATCTTGAGCTTCTGCTTGAGTTGTGTCAGGATTTGCGACCAAGCTTCTTCCGCATCCTGCTGGGCATAACCGTGGCCGTCTCTTTCCCTCTCAGCAAACTGGGGGAAGGCGACACGAAGAGCATTCAAAAATGCGAGCGGAGGAATGCCCTCCTGTGTTTTCGACATCATATCGTAGAGGTTCCGGAGCTGCGACGTAGGGTCCAGCATTGATTGTTCACCCTTGTATGACTTGAGAGCGTCGTTGAGCTCAGGAATGGAGCGGAGAACTTGAAGCGTCGAGTTGAGGTAGCAGGTGTTGCCGAAATTTTGAAGACCGGCCGGAGTCGCTCCCGCTTGTTGTGTTGCTTCGGCCTCCGTCATGTCCTCGACGAACTTGACCTTCTCGGTTGGTCGGACGATTGCGCCTCCACCCTCACCTGGCGTTCCCATCATCATAATCATCTGGCCGGGCTTCAGGCCCACCTTGCTCATATCGGTATCATCTTTGAGTTGGCTGCCCTTTAGGAGCACTTTTTGCCGGTCGGGTTCAACGCCAGTCAGGCTGTAAAGCTGGTACTTGAAGACTTCGCCGGTCGCGGAGGTATCGACATCCACGTCGTATTTCTTTCCTTGGTGTTTGACCACCACTGGATATAGTTAGTCATACAGCCCGAAGGAAAGTCGCTGTTTGTACAGTGAAGGGTCGAAAGGGTAAGAAGCATACCGTTGATTGTCGACATGTTGGTGTTGTTATTGTTGTTGTTGTTGTTGTTGTTGTTGTTGTTGTTGTTGTTGTTGTTGTTGTTGTTGTTGTTGTTGTTGTTGTTGTTGTTGTTGTTGTTGTCCTGAATCTTAGATGGAGCGTGGTGCTTGTGGAAGCTGTAGTCAAAAAAGGAGCAGATGTAGACAAACGGTAAGAAGGAAGAAGTTAAAGGCCTCCTCGTCGGCGACTTTGATTTTGATGTATTGGAAGGCAGATCCGGAGGCAACTTCCACAAGCTTGGTGATTTGAAAGTTGTCGAAGGTGACAGAAGACGGGACAACGCGGGGCTGGCGCAGGGGCGGGATTGCGTAGCTGGCCGTGCCTGGACGAGCTTACAGGTACCTAGCTTATGCATCTAACGCAGGAAATGCAACAAGCCACCTCAGGATGTCCCTTGGCATCGGGCCTGAGTGGACAACTGTGATGCGGCCCACTGAGATGGTCTGAATATACCCCACCTTACCCACATTAGGTATCCACCTGGCTTCCTCCGGACCACCTCACCTACCCACCAAGCCCCGTCTCCAGGCTGGAGCTGAGCGATGTCAGACCTGCCCCTGCCCTGAAGTGGCCCGGAAGCAGCTACAGCCTACAGGTACCTACGTAGCGTACAGGTACCGCACGGGAGCACTTCTTAGCTCCATTTGGGCGGGCCATGTCAGGCGTCACCTTGCGGGAACCTCGAGACGGGACCATACCAGACTGGTGCACCACCCGACATCCAAACCAACGCCGGTGACGACGGCGACGAGCTTTACCACCACAACACAACTTTACGAAACGGACCACCTGTATACCATTGCTTTTACTGGTCGGAGATTAGCCACCATCGGAGGGAACTGGTCGCGCAGCTAGGAAAAGCACAATGGTGAGCATGTAGCGCCCGCGCGCATCGACGCTGACTTGACCGCTGCCCCGGCTATTCCCACGTTATTAGTCCATCTGCTCACACACGCCCAACCCACAGTCGCAATCACTACGTCCCTACCTCCAGGCTGTCCGGAGCAGTTTGACGGCCGCCCTCTGTCTCTCCAACTTTGCTTCCCAGACCGCCGAACGTCACAATGTCCCCGAGGTCGAAGCCCGGACTTCCCCTGAAGTGCTGCTTACACCCCTGACGATTGCGCGTAACGAGAACGAGCGAGTCCTCATCGAGCCCAGTATCAACAGTATACGCATTAGCATCAAGATCAAGCAGGCCGACGAGATTGAGCACATCCTGGTACACAAGTTCACCCGGTTCTTGACACAAAGAGCCGAGTCCTTCTTCATTCTCAGAAGAAAGCCCATCAAGGTGCGCGATGCCCCGGGATCTACGAACGAGCCACCGTGATGCTCGGGACTACGTGGAACTGACGACTGTGCGTTCGTGCTTATAGGGCTACGACATCTCCTTCCTGATCACCAACTTCCATACCGAGGAGATGCTCAAGCATAAGCTGGTGGACTTCATCATCCAGTTTATGGAGGAGGTTGACAAGGAGATTTCTGAAATGAAGCTCTTTGTAGGTCGACCATGTCTGCCACAGTTATGAGCTCATAGAACTGACACTTTTCTTAGCTAAATGCGCGGGCGCGTTTCGTTGCCGAGTCCTTCTTGACACCAGTAAGCCCTTGAAAACCAGCCCTCACAATGAGTGGCTATGCTAACAAACCTCGCCCCAACAGTTCGACTAAGCGAGTATTCTGGAGATCACTGGTGTTGCGTTTGCTGTTTCCGGGATTTCCCCGACGTGAAATCATGTTGCACGCATGTGGATGGCGCTTTTGGGAGGCAAAGAGAAACACAATGAGATTACGAGTGCACCCAGATGCCATGGTACCAAATAATAATCCTCTACCGATACACCTCTACGGTCGGAATTGCCAACTTGTGCATAATCAGATTCGTCCACGCGGGCACAGTTTTCAGAATTCATTCTCGCTATCACACATCTCTCGCGATTCCCTCTCCGGTCTACACTTTGAAGTGCCGATTGACTTTCTCGGTCAATTTGCCTTGGTATATGCTGGGTGCATTCACCTCCAGTTTGGCATCGTGGACATCTCCCACATGTTCCTGACAAATTGCCCCTTACATGCCGTTTGTTCTTGCCTCTCTGCTTTGGGTGGAAGAGAGTTGTTGATAGCCCTGTGCTGGGAATGCGTGAAGGCAACTGGATTGCGGACATCGAATTGCGGCAATATCTTTGCGGTTGGGACATCATAACATGTGTCTACACTCTCCAAACACTCGTTCATGGCACGCAAAGGAAATGGGCAATCAACCGGTTCAAGCTGTTACAAAGACAGTTAAGTTCACCGTTCCTCAAGGGCATCCGGAAGACGCACCGGTAGGGAGAGCGTGAGGAGTGTGCTGTGCAACTGATCATAAGCTACTAGTTTTTCTGACGGTTGGCTGCTGACAAGGGCCTCTTCTTGAATGGGGAGTTCTTGTTAATGAACAAGATTTGGCTCACCCAACCTTGTCCTGCGAGAACACAGGCGGTAGTATGGTGATATATGGCGCCCTTGGACAATAACAACTGAACAGAAGTTGACTGATGGACCAGATCGAAATAGGAAATCAACCTAGTTCCAGCTTATTGTCAGTTATCCACTTCAAACCGCATCGTGACTTGAATTGACAAGCAAAACAATAGGCAGACACATGTCACTTCCCCTTCACTTGACATAGCCAAGGCTCACCATATTCAATCTATTGAAATCTTTCGGCGACCTCCATGCTAAAGTTCTGTCCTAGCGGCCTGATTTTTCTCTAACCTCCATCCAACACCCGCAGCAGGTCCTTCGTCGACGACCAACGAGATTCACTGACCCTTGGAACTTTCTACTTCCTCTCATCACCGAGCCTTCTGGGGATCTGGGTTCTGCCACCGGAGGTGAAGGGAAGACCGCCTTGGATTTCGTTAGATTTCCAGGTTCACAGACAAGGTTTGGTATCTAACCTCGACACATCCACACCTAGGGTCTTCGTCTGAACTCCTGGTGACGGGCGATAGCAAACGCAGCTGGCAGGCAGTGGTAGATCTGCGCAAGGCTTTTGTGTTCAACATTTTCTCGACTGCCCTGTTCCACTTCTGGAAAGCGATACCTATTTATCAGCATAGACACTGGGCGCAATACTGGAAGTTGTAACTGTCTTACTCCAACCAAATGACTTGTGCTGGATATTGGACCCTACAAGTTCGTTTGCTCATATCAACCATATAATTTCGCCAGGCATTCCACCCTCTCGCATACCTCGATCGACCCCGCGCACCGAAACTGAGCACAGTTGAGCAGCCAACTTTCTATCATCGCAACCACCATCCGTCACCTGCCATAACAAATATTTAGAAGACTTGCTGTCGTTTCGTGTGCGCCTAGAGGTACCGCTACCGGTATGTGCGTCAGTTAACCTCCATATCAAATGCGCTTCAGATGTTCCTTATATGCCATCCTCCTTCCTGACCGCTAACCAACCGTCCTGCCACATAGGTCTTAGCGACACGGCCAAGTGAATTACACGATGGCGGACATCAAACGCATGATGCCCAAGCCGTCGAGCATGGCCCGAAATGCAGTTTCCAAGATGCTTGAAAAGGGCCGCCACAACATGGTGAGCTCGTCGATCCAGTCTGTTGATTCCGAGGACCACGAGGGCCATGGTGGCGTGTCACTGTTGGATGACGACTCGCAAGAGGATTTCCCCGTTCAGACTGTCCAGTCTCCGAATGCTGTTATGGCTCAAGATGTCGACGCTACCCCCAAGGCAAGCGTTGTGCAAAGGAAGAACGGGAATGCTCCCAGCACGACTTTTCCTAAAGGTTTGCGCAGAAAGGATAAGAAGGTATGGATCCAAAAGAAACATCTTGGTGTATGTCTGTCTGATCGGTCTCACTAACTTCCATCACAAGCGTACTGGTACATTCAATCAAAATGGCAGCAATGGAAACCACGAACGTGAGCAGAACGGGTCTACCCAAAGCCACACCCAAAGCTGTCAACAAGGAACTTCTACGACCGCTGGAGTTGCCCCGTTTGACCATCAAGCTTCGATGGCTTACATGGTTCAGTATCCTCAAGCAACGCAATCTTTTCAACAAGGTCAACCTAGCCCAGCCCTGAGCAATGACATATCACCCAATCCAACGAACGAGATAATGGCAGGAGGTCAACCTGTTTGGCCGTCATCAAACAACCATGGCATCAACAATCAGCAGGCAGGCATCGTTTACCAGCACATGGGTATCTCTCAACTCCAGACTGGTCAGGGCTTCGTGCCTAACGGGCCTGGCGGCCACCCCGGTATTAGTTCACCCGCTGGTCAGACTGGATATGCGCCCATGGGCCTCCCTTATCCTCAACACCAGATGGCCACAATCACCGATACTAATGGTCTGACACCCTTTTCCCATCGTTCATACATTCCAACTAATGGGTCTAATGGTCCTCTAGCCTTCGCACAATCGCCCAATGCCCAGCCAGTCGCGGGTGTCACTCGGTTGGCACCTGGCCAGCTCTACTACGCCTACGGCCCAATGTTTGGAGGTCCAGGCTCCAATATGCAGCCTCAGGGCGACCAGAAGACCGGCGATGCTTCCAGGACTGAACAAAACCAGACTGTAAATGACCCGCAGACCGAGCTGGGCCAGTCTCAGGCTACAAAGACCCCTTCGCACACTAAGGAGATTTTTAATCAAACCGAACCTCGAAACTTTGCTCCCCGCGCAGGTTCACTTCCTTCTCAACCCCCGCCTCCGTTCATGATTGATACTGCTCATGCCCCGAACACCCACGGTACTCAAGCCGGTATCGTCACCGGCTCCGGGATTGATCCGTTCTCTCCGGCGGGCAACGACGAGCGTGCTATTGTCAGAATTCCCAACCACCATTCAGGGTATGAAACCCCGAACGAGAACTATGCGGTCATGTCACATATGCCCATTTCTGGCCCTCCCCCTCCAGAAGTGCGAGCTGTACGCTCAGAGCAGCTGAACAGGCTCACCCTCCTTGGTCCGTATGGTCTCCCTACCGCGGAGGTAGCTTTGCATCCCGACAACTTTCCTTTCATTGAAAGCTGTTCGCAAGCTTCGGCTTCGGATGCCGGAGTTGTTAAGATCACCAATCTTCCTTACACGACCACTCACCAAGAGATCAAGGCACTCCTTGGTCGGAACGCCAAACTACTGACTGAGGAATCCGTGCACGTCATCATGGAGCGAATCAATGGCAAGACTCAGGACGCATACGTTGAGTTTTGCAGTCAAGATGATGCTATCAGAGCTGTCCAACGCTTGAGCCAAGCTGCTGTACGGACAAATCGTCCTTCTCGTATTGCTGATCGCCCCGTTGATGTGGAGTTGTCGGGCCAGGCCAGTATGATGAAGGACCTCTTTCCTTTGGCTTCCGGAGTGACCTGGAGAGGCGCAGAACCGATAATCGAATCTCCAGTTGAGGCGAAGCCGTGGAAGACCTTTAAAGGCTTTATCATGATCGAGGAGATGGCGATGCTGGTCAAGCTTGTTGAGATGCCACAGCGTGCTCAGTATACTAAAAGCTGCCCCCAGCGTCCTTACGAGTGCATGATCTCTACGATCAGGAAGTTGCCCTGGCAAAAGTCAGACTGCATCACGATTCACCAACGCTGGGCCGTATACAGCGCCACGATTCGTCTCATCGAGCTGCTTCGCAATACCATCCAGCGCCGCGACCATGATAGCCACATCGCTCTCAACCAACTTCTTCTCAAGCGTCTGGTCAACACAGCCATGCTATGCCCTGGCTTCAGCGTCCTTCAAAAGGACAACATCGCCTTCACCGCCGGCATGGGTGAGATGAAGCAGCGAGAGTTCAACCAGCCTAGGTTCCCCGATCTCTGGACCCATCAGCTGTCGGTTTGCCCGAAGCCAGGAGTCCCGTTGGATGTTCTCGAATGGTATATTGCCATCATCCGCGAGGAGACCACTCGCTTTGTCAATCTCAAGCCTGTCAGTGAGAGATCTGAGATTCTGAGCAAGGCCACCAAGATGAACAGCAACGGCTACTTTGGCTTTCTTTGGCACGAGATCGGCTTCCCTACTGGCGATGAGTACGATAACATGACTCTAAAGCAGGCAATGGAGATGGAATTGGCAGCTATCGAGAATTGCCTCAAACGGGCCCTGTGTTATGGCTATCAACACGCAGACAACGGCAGGGTCAGGAAGCTTATGGCTGCTTAGGCTTTCGTGGTCGGGCCAAAGAGCTAATGACGAGGAGTATTTGTTGGTACCATCCCCGATCATTGCACCGCAACATATTTTCGGCCACATTCAATATTGAGAGGATTGCAGCATCATCGACTTTACCACCATTATCAGTAGTGCCACCATCAATCAGATATTCATACCAGGACGAAGTTACGCGGAATATCGGTGGACATGAAGGAAAACCATTTTATTGGGCTTCATACTTGCACATCTGCATTGGGATCACTGGCGTACCTATCATTGGGTCTTTTGTTCTCCATTCGAATTTCCGTCAGTGAGTATCGAGATACCCAACATCGCTAAGGCGATATGCGCATCATTTCGTTCTTATTCCATTCTTTATCACCATCACTTCTGCTGCTCATTCGAGGGTACAGCTGCACATCACTGTGGGTTTACTGCACAGCGTTGTTAATGGTGAGGTCGCCAGAGAGAGTTGATTTGTATCTTAAAAAGTCAGATAGAAAATGGTACGTCAAAACCATGTGTTCCTGTGTCCGTGAGCCCGCAAACAATATATCGTGAGCGTAAAGTATTGTACAATAAATACTGGTCTGTTTGTTAGCTCGAGACCTCGTGTCAACTTTCCTGTGCGTTTTCATAGCTAAGTAACGCGTGTTATTACCTTGGGAACGCCATTCCTGATGTCCAATGTCATGTCAATTCCTGTCAATCCTTCAATCATTCGTACTGAGCCATTTCAACTTATCCTTGAAAGGGATGGGAATATTCGGGATCGATTTCGTCTAGTATATACCACCAGAAGTACCTATCTAGTGTACCAAGCTAACAAACAAACCAGCATCGGACTGTAGAGGTCTGGAAAGCAAACAAACCCCTTTTTACCCCTTGCTGTTTTCTGATTGCCTAATAAGGAAACTGGTGGGCCTGCGGATTGGGATGATGACGACACCCGCTGATCCCTGGCACTAGTCAGGTCAGGGCCGGATTTTAACCGCACAGGGATGATGTGGGACTACCTACCGCTGAATGGCACCCGACTGGCAAAAAAAAAAAAAAAAAGTCGGGCGAACGATTATCGCTGATAACGATTTTGCTACCTTTACGGCCAAAGTCGAGCCACTTCGGACAAACGTACACAACACCCCCCTCAATCCGCACTCTGATCGCCAGACTTGTTCTGGGTGATTGCTGAATCCATTGACAGAGAGGAGAGGACATCCGTCGTCAAGAAGAATTACTTCACAATGGAGTCACTGCCGGCCACCAGGAGGGTACCCGGTCCCTCCGACCAGCATTACAAAGGCGACCACATTCCGCTCGTCGTATCCCGCGAAACAGGCGATATAGTACCAGAGTCACACCAAGCCGATCCGTTAGTACGGCCAGACAAGATCGAGGCAACCCCCTTTGCAAAATCATGGGCGCACTTTGTTGCAGGAGGGTAAGCAACAACAATTCCTTCCACGGACGGGAAGCCACTTGCGCGCCCCGTCAGCCAAGAAGAGCGCTGAGCTTAACACTTTCGCGCTCTCGCGCACATAACAGAATCGGTGGTATGACAGCCGCAGCCTTAACCGCCCCATTAGACGTTCTCAAGACGCGACTCCAGTCCGACTTCTACCAAGCACAACTCCGAGCCTCGCGACAATCGCACGTGGGAGTGCCCCTCAACCCGATTCGCGCCGCCTGGTACCACTTTAGCGAGACCGGCCAGATTCTGTCGGCTGTCTACCGGCAAGAAGGCCCCCGCGCCCTGTTCAAGGGCCTCGGCCCCAATCTCGTCGGCGTCGTGCCCGCGCGCTCCATCAACTTCTTCACCTACGGCAACGGCAAGCGGCTGATCGCCAAGTACTTCAACAACGGGCAGGAAGGCACATGGGTGCACCTCAGCGCGGGCGTGCTGGCGGGCATCGTGACCAGCACCGCGACGAACCCGATATGGATGGTCAAGACGCGGCTGCAGCTGGACAAGAACGTGGCGGCCGAGAGCGGAGGCGTGACGAGGCGGCAGTACCAGAACAGCTACGACTGCATCCGGCAGATCCTGCGCAACGAAGGGCTCCGAGGCCTGTACAAGGGCATGAGCGCGAGCTACTTGGGCGTGGCCGAGTCGACGCTGCAGTGGGTGCTATACGAGCGCATGAAGACGGCACTGGCGTTGCGGGAGGAGAAGATTGTGCAGAGCGGGCGCCAAAAGACTTGGTGGGACCACGCGGTCAACTGGACGGGCAATGCGGGCGCTGCGGGCGGCGCGAAGCTTGTCGCGGCCGTCCTCACATACCCCCATGAGGTCGCCCGCACCCGTCTACGACAGGCACCCATGGACGGCGGCAAGCCCAAATATACGGGCCTGATCCAGTGCTTCAAGCTCGTCTTCAAGGAGGAGGGCATGGCCGGTCTGTATGGTGGTATGACGCCGCATATGCTCCGGACGGTGCCCAGCGCCGCCATCATGTTCGGCATGTACGAAGCCATCCTCAGGCTTCTTGGTACCCCGTCATGAAAAAAAACCCAACGATTATGCGGGATCACAACAATTCAATCCCGGATTGAGACGGCCGGACAGATATTACCGAACCAAGACAAATAGGGAAACAGACCCCCCCTTTTATCCTCTGTCCCACCCTTTATACTCATCCCCAACATTTGGACAGAGAACGAACACGAGGTACATCCATCTCAACTCCTCAGAACTTGGCCAGCCACGTATGATTATTTGACCTTTCACGAGGGCGCTTCAAAGGCGTAAGCGCCCGCAACGACGCACCATCTCCTCTGCCCGCTTCCTGCTTGTGCCCAGCAATCACAACAACTACAGCAACACAAGGAACAGCGATGGGTGAATGAACCTTTCCAAGACACCCTTAACCTACTTGCTTGCTCAGCCATTGTTCAGAAGCAGCAGGTGCTGTGTGTGGGTTTCGTACACGGATGCCGGGTTCCATATCCGCGGTTCCTAATATAACACCCCCACTCCTTGTTTCTTTTTTCTTCATGATTTTTCTTTTCAATACAACAAACAGCAAAGCAGTCCAGGCATCAGCAGGGGAGAGAGATCAGCAGCGGAGGAACGAATTTCCAGTGTACGATAGTGTTAGAGCGGAAAGTGAAATGGAGAGGAGCGCAATGATCAGTGCTGGCTTGGAGGTTTTTGTTCCGGTCAATCGGTCGGGGATCAAGCGAGCAAGAAGTGGAAGGTGCAAGCAAGGAATCTCAGCTATTAGGAGCCTGAGGTGGGCTACGTGATGGTACATACCAAGGGCTTCACTCGGTGCGGATATCTGTGGGAAAACAAAAGGAACAGCGGAAAACAACCAGGCATTATAGGGAATAGACATAAAGTGACTTGAATCACGGATATTTCGATCATCATCCTTTTCATGTTCGGCCGTGTCTTGTAATCAGGCTGTGCCTTGTACTTCTAGTCAAGGTACTGAAAAAGAACCGAGGATATTTATTCGCAACGGCTGACATTATCAACACCTTCCATAATGTCGCTGACCTAAAATCCACGTATACTCTCAAACAATCATTCGACAGACAAACTTTTGAACATCTCTCTCCATCGATGGCCCGCCCATTCTTCCTGTCCGCCCAGCTCATGTTACTCAGAAACACAAACACGGAAAATGCCCTTCGTTTCAACCTTTTTCACTTCCGGGCAAACTTCGGCAAACTGTCATCCATCGCCATAATCACGACTCCTCGCCACCATCACCCACCGCAAGCTTATACAAAGCTTGCGTCTCGGCGTAACCCCGCGGAGGACGTTTGCGCAGTTTTCTCGGCGTTCGCATCGTCGATTGTGACTGGTGGGACCGTTGCGATTGTTGCGGCGATGATGATGACGATGATGTGGTAGAGTTACTAGTATTGGTATTGTGGAGGACAACAACGCTATGGTTATTACTGGCTAACAAAGATGAAAAGGCAGAAGATAAGGTTGATGTGGAGGTGGACGATATAGACGAAGGGGCGCTGCCCAAGCGCGGGCGCGGGGTGCCTACTCCCCAGCTTTCGCGGAAGAGGAGTCACCATGCGTTACGATCCCAGTTGGGGTCTGTTATTTTGTGATAGAAGGGAGAGGTTTCGGTGTTAGTCAGGTTCGCGATCGATCAGTCTGGAGAAGAAAATAAATGGGAAGAAGGCAACAAAAACTCACCCTGCACAAAAGCAGCTAGCACTTTACTCCCCGTTTGCAACAGCGGGTGCCCCACGACGATCTTGAGGAACTTCTCCAAACCCGCCCTGCGGCCCTCGATCACGTCGTCGCTAAACCGGTTGGTGAACACCTTGCCGGGAAGCGGGGGGATGGTCACGCGGGCGCTCTCCCGCTCAAGGATGTCGCGGAAGTACTCAAAGTCCGAATAGCGGCGGCGCACTGTCGACTGCCGCAGCTTGAAGGCGGGGATGTTGGTGCGACATACAATCTCGTAGTCGGTGTACATGTGGCGGCCGATACCGTGGGTTCGGGGGTTGCGGACCTATTCGTGGGTGAACATGTCAGTGAGGTCAGGTCTGGGGCATTGGGGGTAGTCGTCGAGAATGGACATCCGACTCCGACTAGGGTGACCGGGCCGGCTCTGTGACAGAGCGAGCCTACGGGCGACGGGGTGAAGACTAACCTCGATCTCCAAGAAGTTCTCGGGCGGACCGTAAATCTCATCAAACGACTGTTGTCGCGTGTCCGGTAGAGATTGCATGATGGGCCGGTGCAGACGGGCAGCTGCCGCCGCCGCCGCCTTTGCTTTATCTGACTGAGACCCCGTTGGGCTGACCGGGCTAGTGGGCGACGTTGGCGAGGTGGGAGAGGTAGCGCGCGCACCACCGGCCGCGGACCCCAAGTCGCTGGAGGACGCCGTTTTCGCGGTTTGGGAAGGACGTTGGTTTAGTGGTTATTACTGGACGCAAAGAGCTGGTTTCCCGGTTAAAATGACGGGAAGCAGCTCGAATCTCCTTGCTGTAGTTGGCGCTGGAGTTGTTGCTTTGTCAGAAGAGGGCTTGTGTGACAGCGTAGCTGATAGTCTTGATGGACGAGGAAGCAAGATAGCCTGGGCGCAACGGATCTGGTCGTCGTGCGTCGATGAAAGTGGATGAACTTACATGATGCAACTTGGAGAGACGAATGTGGGGGGTTGTCGATTGAAGTTGGAGGAAAACGACGTTACGAGGGGAAGCTACAGCTGGAAATACGAGCTCACGAAGCCGTAACCACACGCTATGAGGGGGGCAGGCTAAATGGGGGACCCGAAGTGGAATGTATTCGACCCGAATCCCGGTTCTAGTGCGCTCGATGACGATCCATGCTGGAGGTAGGGATATATTACCGTAAAATTCGTTATACGTTACATTACCCGCCCACCAGACAACGGTCGCCGATAGTCGCACTTGTTGTTTCTGCATCTACTGTGTAGTAGAGCGACAACATCGAGGAATGCCTGCTTCATGTTGTCTGTTAGTATCACGAACAAAATTGGGATCCAGAAAACACGGTTGATGTCGGTATATTATGTCCACAGCGATGGCTTAACCATTTTGACCGATTGATTATCTATACGACCGCTCACTATACATGTATAGAGCATGCTTCGAAGCTCCAAAAAAGCCTCGGCCCGTATCGCAGTCGCGAACTCTTCTCCCATACATCTCTCTAATTTACCGATGTATTTATACTCACAGGTGCGAGAGAATAATGATGATTCCTTTTTTGTTTTTCTTCTCCCTCGTTGTGAGTCTCTGGAGCCGCCTGGCAAGCTGTATAAGTGCAACAAAGGTTGGCATAAGCTTGGCAAGACGAAGAAGTAGAGATATTGGTCGACGAAACGATGAATTCCTCACCTGCGGTCCCGATCTCAAAAAAAACTCACAGTTGATACCCAAGACCCTGCATGTAAGGATTGATGTCTGGGTTTGGTCCGCTAGGAAACGCCCATCTTCTCATCCAGCAGGAATTCCTCGGCACGCCTTAGTCTGAAGAAAAATGCCCAATTGGGTTCAACCGTCAACCGCTCGACAAGACGATCTAGGGAACGTTCAATCGGTGAGGCACTTCACTTCTTGTCGGCAAACTTTTGGTGGATGGCCTTGATCTGCTCGTCGAGATTGAAGGTCTGCAACTGGTTGATGTGTGCCTGGCTCCTGCCCTCGGGATTTCCGTCGTAGCTATGCATGGCCACCTTCTTCCTTCGAGCTTGCTCTTCCTCGGATATGGGCTGACCGGTTACTGCATCGAAAACATCGGTACGTGCGCTAGCCAGTCGCTTGAGGTTGTTGGCAACATCCACAGTAGAGAGGTTAGTCGTAGCAAATCTCGCGTCCGCCTTGGCCTTCTGTTCCTTCCACCGTGGATCAAGAAGTTCAACTAACCAAGCTGTCAGTAAAACATTGCATGGGCACGGATTGGGACACGGCGGGGCTTGCTTACTTCTCATATGCTCATCCAGTTCGTTAAGTGGAATTTGCTGTTTGCAGTTAGGGCACAAAGCCATTTGTGAACCAAACTTGTTGGCCGCGCGCTGCGCTGCTCGAGGAACATAGTTATCCTTGATCTTCATCGGCGCCAGTCCACCAGTTGGCTGCACCCGTGTCCTAGCCTCCTGTTCCGCCCGAGCTCTCTGCGCCGCTTCCTCCTCTTCTGGTCTTGGGTGGCTTCCAACGGGGAGAGGGGTGCCGTATGCCTGCGGGGCATTGGGAGTATTCGGGGATTGGTATTGCTGTTGCTGGGCTGGCTGAGAAGGTGCCGCTTGGACTCCGTACTGTTGCGGGGGGTAGGCGTTATAGCTGGTGTCTTCGAATGGGAAGGCCTCTTCGATCCGGAGATTGGAGCTAATCGATATTTTGTTCTTCTCTTCTAGCGAAGCATACTGGAGGTCGTTGAGCGTTGTGGGAGGCGGCAAGTTAGCCTGGTCGTCTGATTCCGAAAAGACAATGGTCTCGACGACGACAAAGTCATTCCAATCGATACGAGCGAACTCAATCTTCTTCCTTTCTTCCTCCTCCTCCTTCTTTGCCTTTTCAGTCTCCTGCCAAATCGCATACTCGGCCCTCTGTTTCGCACGCGCCAGCACGTGGTACTTATCGTCAATGTTCCGCTTAATTTCGGCAATGCGTTCTTGTAGTGCCTGGTTGCCTTTTCCAGTGCTATCGTTTTCGCGCAAGAGGATGGAATACTGATCGACCATGCTCTGGAAGAAGTTGTGGAAGGTGTGGTTGGGTATCAGGAACTGGAACTGCGGGTTGCTGGCCTCACGCTGGGAGAGCTGTGTCATGAATGGGCGGCCATTCTTTGCGACGAACAGGGCTGTTGCTCGCACAACTTCCAGGTCTTTTTGGCTCATACGAGGCATACGCGCTGAGAACTGGAAGTCAGGCGGCTTGGGAGGGCCCTTTGGCTCTTCCTTGGCTGGAGCTGGGGCAGCCTCACCGACGCGACCAGCGGCAATGGCGGTGCCGCGTCCGGCCTTTATTTCTGATTTTCGCCATTCGTAGTACGCATTGTATGGATCGCTCGAGGTCATCAAGAAGCTGAATTTCGGATTCTTGCCATGGTTCTCGCGAATGCGCTGTTCGAGTCCTAGTCCACCACGCATAACATATCCGGCCGTTTTCTCGATCGCCTCGCGAATCTCGCCTGGTGGCGGGATGATAACTCCAGGCGGTGGCTTGATATTGTCAAGTGAAGCCGCCGCTGCGGAAGGGTCGCCATTTGTGGTCGCGGCCATTATGTCGATAGATCGCCGGTAATTTGGAAGACGGCGATATGCAGTTGATGTCGACTTTGGGTTAGATGGGATGATGTTGTTTTTCTCCAGATGGCTTTGCACCTTGTAGGGCGGTTTGACCAAACTGTAGTATGATTGGCCCGTGCGCGTCTATATCCACCCCAATTTGTCCTGGCCCAGGCCATCCAGCGCCGCCCGGCCAAAGCCTTACTGTACAATTGTACTGTGACCGGGACAAGGCTGTTAGCGGCTGACGGGACAGCCATTTCGTGGTTGCTGTTGCATACCTATCAAGACACTGTTGTATACTAGCTCACTAGGAAGACATGTCGCAGTGAAGATCACACATGTACTATGCAGAAAGGGTTCAGTGAGATACTTGGCCACTCTAAGGCCATATGGAACCGATACCCTCAGAGGAAATGCCCATCGAAAACTCTCTCTCGTTCGCAGGACTATTCTCTTCTCTGGGATTTTTGTCTGCATAAGCTGCGTAGAGGCAGGTTTTTCCTCACTTTGGATGCTACGTCTTGGTCGCTCCGGCCGGCTGTTTGTGATGCACATGTCACTCACTGATGAGGTGGTCTATCCCATCCCAGTCTTCAATCTTCAATGTCTTTACCCACTAGACATGTTCATTCCCGCCATCACGCTTCGTCTACGATGAGGAGAAGTTGTGTAGTGGCTTGGGGGTTAGCAATGGTGCACACGGCAGGCCAACGGCCGCTCACATGCGTCGGCGAAAGAGTATACAAGAGTAAAAAGAAAGAGAACTGTGACATTGTCGGGAGCGCGGAACCGAACCGTCAGACTGCAGTTCAACTCGAATGCAAGTGTTGGACCAGTTACATATGTGAGCTGTCAATGGCGCCCAGAAACTGGGGAGCTCGGCCTTGCTTGGGGCGCCGTATATGTATGTAAACGGCGGGCTGGCCAATGGCTTGAGGTTCGCTTGGTGGAGCTCAAATGAACTTCGACGCACGACGGGGGGGAGGGGTGCCAAGGTCCGGGACAGGGGCTGATATTGAGGCCACTTAAGCTCCATCACTGACCCTGCCACCCTTCCACTTCTTCTCTTGGGCCGACCAGGCCACTGTCCACCTCAGCTTCAGGCAGAGCCAGAGCCACGAGATCATATTCCGCGGGTCCATTTCAAAGTTGCGAGCATCACTCGCTCACTTCAGACCACATCCTAGGTTTGTGCCCCTTTCATAAGCTAGACGTACCCTTTTTTCCTCTTCGTCCACTTCCCTTCTCTAGTTTTCCACTGCATCAACAAAGGTCCAAGGCCAGGACGGATTCCATCAGGGCGAAGTCGTCTTTGCACTTGTCTTCCCTTTCCTCTTTCCATTCTATCCTCTTGACTGCCATTATACTTACTCTTCTTCCCCACGCCCAGTTTCCGATCGGCCCCGGAAAGTTCCCATTCCGTCTCGTCGGAACTATCCATGACACGGGCAGCCCTGTCCCAATGATCGTTTAACCTTCTTCGACTCTCGTTAATCTTTAGTTTACGGTCCCACCGATCAGTGACCTCCCTACGAGGCCTCCGAAACCTCCCAGAAGTTCCCTCTTGATCCGCAACCAACTGCTGTCCTACCGATACTTTCGCCAACATGGCTCGCTCCGGCAAGAAATCGCCGGCGCCGCCGCCGGCATATGCCCCGGCCTATGCCCCGCCGCCCGCCTACGAGGCCGTGCCGACCTCCGCGGTGGTGTCCAAAAACAAAAACAACAAAAACAAGTCCGCCAAGGTCAAGGACGACTACTCGTCCGAAGGTGTCCAGGACAATGATCCGTTCTTGCTCCCCGGATCCGACTTCGTGCTCCTCACTATCATCACGATTTTGTCTGCCGTTGTTCGCCTATTCCGCATTTACCAGCCTGACAGTGTTGTGTTTGACGAAGTCCAGTATGTAACCCACCCATTGGAGGATATGGTTGCTCACTTGGAAGAATATGTACTGATTCAATGTCTGCAACAGCTTCGGCGGCTTCGCTTCCAAGTACATCAAGGGCAAGTTCTTCATGGACGTCCACCCACCCCTCGCAAAGCTCATGATTACCCTCTTCGGCTGGCTCGCTGGGTTCGACGGTAGCTTTGATTTCAAGGAGATTGGAAAGGACTACGTCGAGCCTGGCGTTCCATATGTCGCCATGCGCATGTTCCCGGCTATCTGCGGTATCCTTTTGGCTCCTACCATGTTCCTCACTCTTAAGGCAGCTGGATGCCGTAGCACCACTGCCTTCATGGGAGCTTGTCTTATCATATTCGGTACGTCTGAAAGAAAGAAGAACAATCGGATAGTTCATACGACTAACGAACCTGTTCTTTACAGAGAACGGCCTTCTCACCCAGGCCCGGCTTATCTTGCTTGACTCGCCCCTGATGATTGGAACCGCCCTTACTGCGCTCGGCTTCACTGCCTTCACCAACCAACAAGAATTGGGACCTGGTAAGGCCTTCACACCGAGCTGGTGGTTCTGGCTGGTTGTCACCGGTCTTGGTCTAGGAATCACCGCTAGTATCAAGTGGGTTGGTCTGTTCACCATTGCGTGGGTTGGCAGCTTGACTTTGATCCAGCTATGGGTTGTGCTTGGCGATCACAAGCATGTTTCCCCTCGCGCGTTCGCCAAGCACTTCATGGCCCGCGCTTTCTGCCTCATTGTCATCCCTCTTACTTTCTACATGGCCATGTTCGGAATCCACTTCCTGTGCCTTACCAACCCTGGCGACGGTGACGGCTTCATGAGCTCCGAGTTCCAGTCGACTCTGAACTCGAAGGGCATGCAGGATGTCCCGGCTGACGTTCTTATGGGTAGCCGTGTTACCATCAGGCATGTCAACACCCAGGGTGGCTATCTGCATTCGCACCCCTTGATGTACCCCACCGGCTCAAAGCAGCAGCAGATTACTCTCTATCCCCACAAGGATGACAACAACATCTGGCTCCTTGAGAACCAGACCCAGCCTCTCGGTATCGATGGTCAGCCCATTAACGGAACTGGCGCGTGGGATCACCTCCCCGAAACTCCCTATATCAAGGATGGCGCAATTCTCCGTCTCTATCATCTGCCTACCCACCGTCGTCTCCATTCGCATGACGTTCGGCCCCCCGTAACTGAGGCTGACTGGCAAAACGAGGTGTCAGCTTATGGCTATGAGGGCTTCGATGGAGATGCCAACGACTTTTTCCGTGTCGAAATTGTCAAGAAGAAGTCCAAGAGCGGCGTTGCTCAGGAACGTCTTCGTACCATTGACACCAAGTTCAAGCTGGTGCACATCATGACAGGCTGTGTTCTTTTCTCCCACAAGGTTAAACTTCCTACTTGGGCCTCGGAGCAACAGGAGGTCACATGCGCCAAGGGCGGTTCCCTTCCCAACAGTCTTTGGTATATCGAGTTCAACGACCATCCGCAGCTCGGAGCTGACGCCGAGAAGGTCAACTATCGCAACCCTGGCTTCTTCGGCAAGTTCTGGGAGCTTCAGAAGGTCATGTGGAAGACAAATGCCGGCCTTGTTGAGTCTCATGCCTGGGATTCTCGCCCCGAGGCTTGGCCTATCCTCCGCCGTGGTATCAACTTCTGGGGCAGGCAACATCGCCAGGTTTACTTGATGGGTAACCCCATCATTTGGTGGAGCGCTACTGCTGCTGTTGTTATCTACGTCCTTTTCAAGGGCATTGCTATTCTCCGCTGGCAGCGCAGCTGCAATGATTACGCCAATCCCATCTTCAAACGCTTTGATTACGAAGTTGGAACCTCTGTCCTCGGATGGGCTCTTCATTATTTTCCCTTCTACCTTATGCAGCGTCAACTCTTCCTGCATCATTACTTCCCGGCCTTGTACTTCGCCATCATTGCCTTCTGCCAAGTCTTTGACTTTGTGACTGCTAGGATTTCTCTCGTCAAGGACAAGGTTATTTTCAACAGACTCGGCGCCGTTTTGTTCCTTACCTTGTCGATGGTTGTCTTCTGGTTGTTCTCTCCTCTGGCCTACGGTAACCCCTGGACCAAGGCTGAATGCAACCGGGTCAAGCTTTTCAGCACTTGGGATTTTGACTGCAATACCTTCCTGGATAGCGTAAGTTCTATCCCCCATCAAACCATACCCCCAAGACATGTGCCCGAGAGGGCGTAAAGAGATGATAGTGGGAGCCAGTGGGTGTTTTATACATTGGCGGATGAAGGCACTATGGATATCTTGAACTGCCAGTAAGAGTTCGAGCAGCAAGCGACAAGTTACCGCATTCGAAAGATTTAGCTGAAACAGCAACGGCATGTCCTTGGATACTAACACTCCTCGCTTGATGATTAGTACGACAATTACTACGGAATTACCCCAACAAGCCAGACGGCTTCCCAGACCCCAGTTCACGGCACGATTGAGAGGCCTGCTGTGGCTAACGCGCCTCCTCAGGCTCAGAAGCCCATTGTGAACCAGGAGCAACAAGCCGCCAAGCAGGAGCCTAGTGCCAACCCGGTGGGCCAGCGCGTCATCTCTCGGCAGGAGAAGATTGAGTATCGCGACCAGGATGGTAACCTTCTCAACGCGGAGCAAGTCGAAGCGCTCAAGGGCAAGGTCGAGTTCAAGACCAAGTATGAAACGAGAACACGCGTCATCGATGCAAATGGCAACGAAATCCAGCTTGGTGGAAGCGGTATGCCTAAGGTTGTTCGGGCTCCCAAAGCTTCTCAGCCCGTTGCGCCCCCGCATCCGGATGTTCAGGGTACGTCAATTAACCGCCATATGCTGATACCTTGGGTGTCTAGATACTAACGTCAATACTTCAGGCGTTGACCAAGAGACTCCTAAAATTCCTGCTGCCGAAGAGGTCGTTCCCCAAGCGGAAATGAGCGTCGACGGTGAGAAGGAAGCCGAAGAAAAGGTCGCTAAGCCGGCCAGCGAGAGCAACGAAGCCACCGTTTCGCAGGACATCGAGCAGAGTGACGACGCCAGGGCCGCTCAGGAGAAGATCCAGAAGATTGTCGAGCGTATCCAGAAAGTGGCCAACAATGTCGATAACCTGAAGAACAACGTCGCGGAGAAGGCTGGCGACAAGGTCGAGCAGGTCGAGGAGAAGGCCGAGCAGGCCGTGGAAAAGGTGCAAGAGGTCGCTGAACCAGTCGAGGAGAAGGCGGAGCAGGTTTTGGAAAAGGTGCAGGAGGTCGCTGAACCACCCAAGGAGAAGGCTGAGCAGGTTGTGGAAAAGGTGCAGGAGGTCGCTGAACCAGCCAAGGAGAAGGCTGAGGAGGCTGCCGAGAAGCTCGCCGAGAAGGCCGAGGAAGCCACTGAGCAATCAAAGGAGAAGATTGAGGGTGTGACTGACAACGTTAAAGAGGAGGTCGCCGAGAAGGCGGAACAAGTTCAGGAGAAGGTCGCCGAGAAGGCGGAACAGGTTCAGGAGAAGGCTCAAGAAGCTGGAGAGAAGGCCCAAGAAGTGGTCTTGGAGAAGATGGACCAGGTCGAGGAGAAGGCCGAGGAGGTTGGGGAGAAGGCCGAGGCGAAGACCGAGGCGAAGGATGAGCTTTAGATCATTGTGGTGCCTATTTGAAGCCATAAGTATCTCTCCGTTTCCATTTTTCTACCAAATCCAATCTATGTGCAACGGACACCAGGGAAAATCGATATTCTTTGATCAAGAACCAAAATAAAGGCATAGAGACGGTTGGTTCAGCCAGATAGGGAGATGAGAATAAGGCAAGGGGCGAAAAACAATACTAAAGAGAGATCTAGAAAAAACAGATGGGGGGAGTAATGGGTAGCTCTATGGTTCACCCTTCCTTCATACACGCACACATAGCTTGACTTGCTACTGTTTCTTTATTGTTAATCAATGATGTACATCTAGCGTACTAGGTTTACCATTGTGTCTCATTTGAACTCTTTGCCGGTTTGTTTCCTTTGTGTATCAGCCGCACCCGGCTTGCATCCGGACTCGAAGTCGGACTGGGAGTTTGACGTCCGGGCGTTAGCTAATTTGTTCGTAACAACTCCCAAAAAATACAGCTGGACCATTTGTCTGAGACAATGGTCCCTGGGACCCGAATGGCGCTGAGTGTGATCAATTATCGCGTGACCGAGACACATTAATGGAACATTTGTCTGCTTGCATCTGATTCATCTACTCCCTGAGACAATAGGGTCTAGTGTTTAGGTAGGTTGGTAGGTAGTTGTTGAAACTTTCGAGCAATTGTCACCAGCTTGTCATTCAAGCAATCCCACGCATTTTGAGCCGTGTAGCGCGTGGATTCTTGTTAACTGGCTTCCTCTTCAGCGATGGTGTTGACCGTGTTGGCCTTCCAACTTGGGTTTCGTCTTCGACATGTCCTGTAACGTCAAACGAAACGAAGCGAAGACGAACCGGATAAAGTGACTGTATGCCCGCTAATGTGACGGATCTCTAACCCAAAGGAGAAGGCTCCCACTTCTGGGTCACAGTATGGGAGGATGTCAGCCACACCAGAATTTTGCAGGGAGCAACATGGTGCAATTCTCATCACAGAACCGCGTCGGCCTACCATTATTGCTAACACCGCTTAGATTCAGCGCTTTATAGGTAGTCAATACCCTCCACTGCGTACCCCCTTCGCCGCCGTTATTGATCTTACTGGCAATAACGCACCCGCCGCGGCAACGTGGAAATCTTATACAAATGTCACGTCCATGTCCACTTTGGTAGAGATTACAGCGTGGCTGACATTCACATGACATATGGGATTGAATGTGGGACTATGGCTGTGGTCTTCTCCTTTGGGTTAGAGATCCGTCACATTAGCGAGGCATACAGTCACTTTATCCGGCTCGAGCGAAGAGGACGAGGTGAGGGGGGGGGATAAGCGTTGTACCGAATCATGATAGCGCTCTACTAAAGTGGCACTAAGCACCTCACTTTTGTGGTTTCTCTTGCTATTTTGGGCGCACCGGATCTTCGTGATTGCCATCATATCCAGACTTTCAGGTTGGGCTGCTGCCAAGTCAAGCCGTGATGGAACCTCGGGAAGCCAAGACCCCAGGCAGGATTTGTGCTGTACAGTCGGGTCCCCTGTTCCAACAACCCCAAAAATCTGGGCAAAGGGGTTGTTGGAACAGGGGGGGTTGCTCATACTAGGGTAGGGTGCACGGGCCGTACCACCAGAACATCGATTTACTAGTAAATCTACCGCAAAATGAATGATATCGAGATAATTTCAAGCGCTTTCTTTGACTCCCAGCCAGCCATCGAGAGTCTATTATTCTCTCCTACTTTTAATATCCTTTTCCAGTTTCCTTTTGAGCTTACGTATCCCACGTATATCATCAGCATCACCAAGATCTATAGTATTGAGCATAGTTACCAACTCATTAATATAATTGATGGCCAGCTTGGGGGTAATAATTGAAGGTAGGAAGTAAAGTTCCTTATTAGAATTAGATTGGCTACCCCTGTCTATATAGAGGTCTTTAAACCCAGTAATTATTAATTCTAGTATAATATTAGGATTAATATCCTCTTCTAGGGATTTATACTCTTCAATAGGATTTAGAAAATTATTAATAGCTATAGTTGAACGGTCTATAACGTTCAATAATACTGCAGCTTGGTTGAAGAGATTAATAACTCTATTCGGTTGTTGTTGAATAGAGAGTTAGGTTGATTGGGTTAATTGGGTTAATTAGGTTAATTAAGTAACTCCTAATATAGTAGACTTTCTCTAATAAATAGCTATAGTATTAGAATGGAGATTATTATATTAAGCTTATAATATTTATAGTAAGGTAAGACCGAAGTTTATCTCTTTAATGGGATTAAGACTAGGATTGTTATTAATGGTATTGATAATCTACTTTAAGAATTCCTTCCTATAATGCTGCTTAAAGCTAGTAATAATACCCTAGTCCAACGGTTGAAATTGTAATATATTATTAGGGAGGATAAATATAACTTTAATATAGGGAGGAGGGGGTTGAAGCTCGAGGGCAGCCTTATAAGTAATAAAGTTATTCAGTAAAAGGAGGCAAGGCTGGCCCGGTTTCGTACGTTCAAAATAGATATAGAAATCCCTATACTAATTCTCTATAATCGTTATTATAAACTATACTTTCTTATTATTATACTAGTAGATTTTATAAATAGTAAAATTGAACCCCCTCAACGCAACGGGAATTTTTATTCTACTAATAACCTATATTTTTATTACGGGCAAAGGGTAGATAGTAAATATGAATATACGTAATTGTACGAAGGAGAAAGGAAGAGAAGTATAGCCGAGTGCCTAGAAGGCTGGCCTTATGAGGACGGCCGCCGGCGGGTCTACGGACCCGCGGCAGGCAGCGCTCTAACCAATTAGCTGCCGGCAATAATTAGATTGCCGGTAGTAATAATAGCGTACGGTAATTTTAGAAGCTACTATATACAAGCACTAAGTATAAGGTATACAGAGAAATGTCCGCTTCTTGAACACCAAAAGGTAGATCGTTCTGATAGGTTAATTATGAACCTGCACTGCTCAACATTCCAGTCTCAATCCTACAGTTTTCTCTATCGCCGTCCTCTTCAAGTGGGGTATTTTCCTTCTTCCCTTTCTTAATAACACCCTGTAGACTCATACTCTCGTCTCTGAATAGATATCTCCATAGAACCACCACTGTGATCTGCTCGGGATTAATTGTCTTATGAATCTCCTTGGTCAGTATTCCCCCCCCCTCTCCTTTTACTCATCCACCCTTTCATGAGATTAGGACATGTCCGACTATGCAGAGAAGGTAGAGCCATCTTCATCTTCCGGAGGGGCAGCGACGCCCCCGGGTCCGGCTTCGGCTAACGCCGATTCCATAGCGTTATAAACAGCCCAAACCAGATCATTAACCTCAAGCATGGACCCATTTGAGCCTAGGTTACCAGGGACAACCGGGCTCACCACCTCCAAACTGTTATTGTCATTCGCACAAGCAAGCGGCGACGCGCCCTTGGGAATCTTGGCTATGCGTGCGTGCATGTGCCGGTTGGGAAGCCAATACGGATCGAGTCTCAGGGACATCGGATTGGCCGTGATGCTGATGGTGCGGAGGTTGCGCAGCGCCGTCTTGGCTTCGTCCTGCGTGCTGGGGTTCTGGAAGAGGCGAACAAAGCTGTGAAGGCACTGGATGGTCTCGAGGTGGTAGTAGTCGTAGAGCTTGACGGCTTCAGTGACTGGCAAGACACGATTTACATTGATCACGGTTATTCCTTCTGTGGTTTGCGGAATGTCGATGAGTCGGGGGCGGCGGAAGACGAAGCTGAGGTGGCGGAGGTTGCGGAAATGGAAGAGAAATGTGAATGGGTTGGTCGCACCAGGGCGGGTCCAGTCATAGCCGCCGGGTTGCAGGTCCTCGACGCGGTCGAGCTGGAGCTCGATCCGGTGAATTCGGCTCAGCATGGCAGTAGGCGCCTGGGCAGCGACCTCGGGTCGACCTATTCCCTGCCAGGGTGAAGACTCGTAGATGACATTAGATCTTGCAGTTCTGTTGCGAGAGAGGTGCGAGTAGCTCAGCTGGATGGCCAGGGTGTCCGTGTGTGTGTTGAACAAATAGGCGGGAAGCTCCCCTTTTGACGATGGCAGTGGGCTTCCCCAGTACGCAAAAGCCAACTCGCGGCTCTCCCGGTTGATTTGGAAAAGTCTGATTTCCTGGTAGTGGTCTCGAGTTCCCAGGAATGAGCGGTTTCCGGGACCGGTGTAGTTGCTTAGCACCACGGAATTGCTGATCAGACCTCGAGGGGCTGTGAGGTAACCGGTGACCAGAACTGGATCGACCGACATCTTCCAGATCTTTTGTCGGAGCTCGGCCGGTAGCATTACAAAGAGGGAAAATCGCTCGTGAAGCTTTCCATTTCTGACCGAGTTGGCCGTGCTGGACGGTTGGTTTGTGTGATTTAGAGTGTGATTTAGAGAAAGCCACTCGAGATCGGGCAATGGGGTTAGGGAGGGAACAGATTGTCCTCTGCTAGTGCCACGAGTGTTAGCCATGAACACGATAGTCAACCAGATAGATGCTCCGAATTTCTGACTTACGCTTGACTCTCCTCCGGACGACATCGCACATGATCGATGAAATTGTTGACGATGCCCTCGTAGTCGGGCTCGTCCGTGAGTAGACGGTAGAGCACAGATTTTGGTGTCATGGCTAGATACTTGTAATCCTGATAGAGATTTCGATGACTGTGGGTGTTCTTGACTTGTATCGTGATCACAAGTGGTATCCGAGGCGGCAATAACGAAAAGTCGCGGTGTCGATTATTTATAAGGGGAATGAATGTGCGTGTGGCATATAAAACAGGTGGAATTTAAGTACTAGGAGGTCCGGGCATGTTTATTCATATGCGAGGATTAAACCTGCAGGTTCTCGATGCGAACATCTGTGCTGTCCGCAGGTTTGCGTGCGAGTGAATAGGTGTTCGGCGTGAACAGCCCGCAGGTCCGTGAACAGCCTCAGAAGCATTGAACCTTCGCCATGGTAAAGCGAATGAGACGGATCAAGGTCCGCGTAGTAGATGGCTGCCAGCATGAGATGGAAAACTGTCCCAGGCATGTCGATGCTATGATGGAGGCAAGGCTTTGGCCGAAACCTTGAGAATCTTCCTAGAAGCCACTTTACTTTCTTTGCCCTCACAACGCCGTCCACGTTGCCTTAATGCCCCTTCACTGTAAGTTGAGGAATTGATCATGAGCCGCTTGGCATCGCTATCTTAGACGTGACGGGCACTGAGGGATATTTCTTGGTTGCGGAGTTCGAAAACTACCGGTAGTACCAGATATAAGACGGATGGATACTGATCTTAAGTTCATGGTGCATCTTCCCATTCCAGATTGCCAGTGTGCTTCATACTCTAGAGCCACCTTACTAGAGTAGGCCGTCGTTTATATGAGCCTATATGACCTGAGAGCTTTGATTGACTTGCGAACACAGGGCTCAGGCGCTTGCTCTGGGCGACTGCTTGTACCAACACAGCTGGATGAACAACAGGTACTAGAACCGCTTGTTGAATAGCAACATCCATTCAATTGGAAAGTCTGAGTAGACACCGGTAGTTCGGGGTTTGCTGGGGATGTGAGTTGGTTTGTCCATGTTTTAAAGCACTAGCTTGCTTGATCCCACGTTGCTGTCTCCCTAAACCAGACGCAGAAGCACTCTCACTTGATGTAATAGTAGCCGTAGGTTAATATCTGTTGATGATACACGATATACTAATTCGGCCCTGGTGATCGACGAGCCGAATCGGACACCAAATATCACGGAAATGTGTTATTGTATTAAATGCCACATCCGAGTTGAGCTAGATGATAGCGGCAGCATATGTCGTGCCCGAGGCATATTGTCTCTGTCATTTGGATGTCCTTGTGTTCTTGGGTCATCGCCCCCGGTTTTGAGGGGTTTCGAGTGCCTTTGTGGTTGTGATGAACGACGCATCACCTGCACCTAGCACAGACATTGGTATCTTGCTTTATCATCGAAACCTTTTGGCGATCTGATGCTGAAGGTTCTCGTCAGCCCTGGCTCTTCAATGTGTGGGTGGAATGATACGTTGTCAAGTGGAGCTCCATTGCTCCCTCACCTATCTTTGATGGGCCGCTGGGTTGATGATAGTGAATGGCACTGCCACACGGCTGTTGAAATCAACAATCCGAAATGTTCTGGTAAAGCCGAGGCACGTTGGGTACTCTGGCCTCATGTCTTACCCATTGGGAAGAGCAGAGCTGGGGAAACGACAGGAAAACCGGACAGAGATTGCAAGCCTTCCACTGCTCCCGCCTTCTAGAACTAAGAGCGCGTCTTTACGTTGAGCCTGCCGTTGACGAGAACCTTGTAGAAGGCCAGGAGCAATTGCAAGAACGGGGAGTGAGGTTGAGGTTGCCTTTCGGGGCTGAGCTTGACTCCGTCGCGTCGTGTGATGGCCAAATGTGACCCCATCTCACCCGCATCCCGTGCGTTTGATTGCTGCCTGTTAGGTCGCTAGAAATGGCAAAGCAATTGTCAAGCCACAAGCCACTTAGATCACTCTCAAGTTTAAGAGGCTGAGAGATATGGACCTAGCCGTAAACGCCACCGAGGCTTACTGTCGGTTACTGTCGGTGTCGAATTTGGAAAGTACCATAAGAATCGGATTCCTCCATTGATGACCATGAATTATGAAATGCACCTTCTATTTCGCTGAGTCGCACTCGAGTTTACCGAGTCCATTTGTGGTCAAGTACCGCTACCCTGGGTGCCCAACGGGACCCTTTGTCTGGACCCTTCGGCCGTACGATGTCGGGTGCCCTGTGGGTCAAAGCGGAAGAGTGGAGCTCTGGGGTAGAGCCCAAGGGAATGGAAGCCACCTAATCGCGGGGATCTGCAATCGACAGCCGGTAGTACACGGGCTACGTACTGGGGAAGGGTACCATGTGCTGTAACGTCCACTGTCAGCTCAACGTCGACTTCCCAAACTACTATAATATGCTTCTTCCCCGCCAACCATCACGATACCTTACCTAGCTCTGAATAACGGTCAACCTTTAACCGACCATCGACCTGACTGGAAAGATCAAACAAGACTGGCGGTGTACTTGTGGAATTCAACCATCTCTTTGAACGGACAGGTCCCAGTCCACCATGTCTCGCCGCTTATCCATCTTCGGGAGACTGGGTCGCCGAACCTCATCGGCGACGGAAAGCACTGCAATCAGCAATGAGACCGACGGACAAGAAAGCGATGGCAACCTCGCACCGCCCCCAGCCTACACCACCGTAGACGAGTCGGCCACGGCGAACTTGACAGCGGCCTTTGATCAACTAAGCCTTTCCAACGCGGCTTCCGATCCAACTGTCGATACCTGTCTTGCCCATTTGAAGCTGTTGTTCGCCATCCAGTCCATGAAGGAAGAGGTCGGCTATACAGATGGCCTTTGGGGACTGTGGGACTCCCTTGCCGGGCCTCTCAACCACCTTGAACACACATATGCCGATAAGAAGAAAACCCCTTCTGATTCCAAGAAGCCCCTTGACAAGAACCTACTGGAAGACGCCGACAACGCTGCCAAGAAGACACTCGAGAATCTCAGCAAGATCCGCGAGAAGCGATGGGCCTTGTTCCTCGCGAGAGCTACCCAGAGATACGAGGCGTGGTGGAAATCGCTGCCTGGCAGTCAGCCATTGACGGAAAAGGACATGGAGGAAGATACATCCTTTGGATACCAGACATTTCCTACGGATGACAGTGCTACTTTTGATTGGAGCGAGGACAAGCTACCTCCTCTTGGTATGTCACAGACTCTCCTCCAGAATTGTTCTGGGATTACCTAGCTCTTCCTGTTGATACTGATTCTGCACAGACGTATTGATGGTCTGGCATACCCACATGCTCAACCCCCGAGCCTTCCTTGAAGATGCCATGCTAGCTGGCTTGAGAGGCTTCTGGAATAGAGGACTTCCGTGGCATTTGGTCAACGCGGCCATCGACTCCGACTTCAGCTACAATGTAACGGATCAGTGCAAGGCTCGATGGACGAAGCAGACCGGCCTCTCTTGGGACAATCAATCCGATCCACTGGTCAAAGAATTGCAATGCCCCAAATGCAACACCAAATTGTCAATTCCCTGGACAACATGCTCTCGGCCTGAAAACTTCCATAATCAAGCTGAACCACTGGACCTTACCGGCACTGGCTATGGTGACGGCAACCTTCTACACACATGCAAAGGCTGTGATATTACTATCTGTAAGGAACTCCTTTGTGCTTTCAAGTTTGTCAAAGACGTCGAGGCCCTGCTGGGGCCTGCAAACCGGCCAATTCCAGGAACCGTACTGGAACCTACAAACGGGAGACCCGCGATAGTGCCGCCTGAGCCTGAAAGGTCCATCTACCCTCGCACCTTTCCCAACCGTCTTCTCAAAAGCGGATGCAACTCTATTCGGACAAAGGTGATTACGCTCATGACCTCCAGTCCGAACCCTACCATGCAAGACATTCGTGTCGAAATCGAAGCCATTCTTGGGAACAGCACATGGCTGAGGGAGATCAACAATTACTCGAATCCCAGGAGCGCTGCATACAAGGTTGGCCGTGCCAGTAAGCTCAGCATACGAAAAATGATGGGTCATTATTGGGAGAACTTCAGCCCCTTTGCACTCGATCTGGCTGGCGCCGTTGTGCGCCAGGGCATCTTTATTGAAAAGATGTACAAGATCGACTGGCTTCACAGTCCGTCGGCAACCGACACCATGAAGCGTCTTCTGCTCAAATATTCCCGTTTCTTCACCATAATGCAGAAGAATCCAACCAAAATGGCAGTCCCTACCCTGGATATCGATCTCGCTTGGCACACGCATCAGTTGAGCCCGAGCAAATACTACGAGTACAGTATCAAGACAACCGACAAGTTCATCGATCATGACGACAAGGTTGAGGAAGGGAGATTGAGTGAGCAATTTGAATGGACCAGCAAGGAGTACCAGGATACATATGGAGAGGTGTACAGCGAGTGCACTTGTTGGTACTGCGAATGTAAGTTGGACCCGCCAACCAGCCGCTCGAGTTCCTCGTTTCTCGATTCTGACCATAACATCACCCGTCTCCTAGCTATTCGGACCTCGCACGTGAACTCACTTGGTCAAGTGCTGGGTGTTTCCAAGTCAGAGAAAAGTATGTATTCCCGTGTTTTTCCGGTCCGGTCCCTCAAACAAAGTCTAAATCACTGACCAACTTCCTCGCAGTTGCCGAAGCTTTCCACGCCTCCGAAAAAGCCAAGCTCTGCCCACCCGACAAGTCTGCCCACATTTCTTCTCACAACGCCGTGATGCTACACGTCGATCCTTCACAGCCTAATCTAACCATTCAGAACCGTGTGCGCATTCAACTCGCTGCCCTTCACCAGAAGAGACTGGACGACGCATACGCCAAAGCCAAGAAACGTGCCGAGAAGAAGGGCAGAACTATGCCGCCTCGGGATGCTGCGTACTATGACCACTGGGGATACCCGTACTACATGGCTGGGCCCTACATGTACCCCATTTGGTTTACCCCGGGCCTCTACTACGGTTGGGATCCGGGATCTATTGCCGGCTGTGGGACCGGAGCCAATGGGGCTTGTGCTGCGGGCACATGCGGAGGAGGCGTTGCTGCGGGTGGTTGTGGTGGTGCCGGGGTAAGTTATCCTTACTCCTATGATGATGATGGACGTGATGCTAACGTGGATTCGTCTAGGGATGTGGTGGGGTAAGTCATTCTATATGCGTGCCAGTTGGTGCAGGAAGAAGCTCTGCTTGTTCATCAAATGCTAACAGATTCTCTTTGCTTAGGGATGCGGCGGTGGTGCTAGCGGTAGTGCCTGCGGCGGCGGCGGCGGCGGGTGCGGAGGGGGTGGTGGATGCGGAGGAGGAGGGGGAGGAGGAGGAGGAGGAGGCTGTGGTGGCGGTAGGTTAATCCTAAATGAGATTCCTGAAGAACGATCAAGATACTAACATCTGTGGTACAAAGGCGGATGATGCTAGGATTCCTTATGTCCAGGGCTTATAAGCCGTGATGGTTATTTTGACGACCAACGCTTTTTGGGATACGATACATATGCTTTTCGATGCGCGAGCTGCCTCCTTTTGCTTTGGTTAATTCGTCCTGTTTTCTGTGTTATTTACGAAGCGGGAAACCCTGAGTCGCAACAAGCGTTGTCTAGCAGATGATCCATGTTTACAGAACAGTAGTTGTTTTTCATATATTGATTGTCATTCAAGTCCCTAGAAATCAAAAGTATAAGGTATAACCTTCATACTTTAGCGGCCTACGAACAGCTTATACAAAACTACTTCCCGCAAGCCATACGTGCTGAAGTCTGCCATCTGTGACAATCGCTTCAGTTACGACCACATAAACTGGGGAAAGGTAAGCTTGTGAGCACATATGCGAGTATCATAAACTTTCTGTTTGGCTGAATGTATCGCGCACTCAGCTGTTCGTCAAACATATCAACCCTTTTTCGGAAGCAGAAAGACCATGGATAGCAACTATCGTCTTCCTAGCATCAGGAGACGCGACGGCAATGACGGCGGTCTGCCCAACTCTCATCAATCAGATCAGGAACAAAAGCCTCAAAAACAGAATGTGCATGCAATTCTCAGGTAGATGATTATGTCCACCTCGGCTCAAGCCCTGTTACCCTGCTTGGACGGCAACTCATGCCTTTCTTTCGATGGCCTGGAGGTCATCATCCTTGAGACCTCGTCTAGCTTATAGATTTTTCATCATTACAGCATGGCGGCTGCTTAGCAGAAGAAGAGACAGGGGGAGGAGGGGGTGAGGGAGGTGTCTAAGATTGATATGGTAATTTGGAGATGGGCGATGACAGTGGTGATAGGGCTGGGGGCAATGTTATGGTTGGGTAGGTGAACTCTTAGATGCCCTGGTGTTTGGGTTTGTCCGGTTCGTTGGATCGAAAGGGGTCATTGCATCGGAGTGGTTTGGAGCGGTCTTTTGCTAGATCACATAGGTATGTGTGGTGCAAAAGATGACGACGCTCAAAAAAATAGGAAGACATATGAGTGAAGCATAATGTCGAAGGAGCCACCTTGCTGGTCGTTCTTTACTGCACAAAATAATGATGAGTGTCTTACAAGTGCCGACAATGGCAGCCATGACACTCGTGCCTGCCACAAACAAAATGGAGATGAAGATAAAGTTGGGGGCCTTCGGAAAGAGCATTCGGCCAATGTAGCTGGAGAAGAGTGCATTGAGAAACAAGATCTGATCCCTTCGTCTGGAGAGACTGTTCTCCATTCCAAATTCTTTTCTTTCACAATCACGACCTCGAGTTGATTTCTTCATCACTGCACTCGAAGCACCACACACCCGCATCATGAAGTCCAAACGAACCACTGAGTGGGTCCCTTTTCCAAGTCCGTACCCTAAATTCAGGGACTTACAGCGATTCAATGCAACCATCGCCGGCACGGCTTATCCTGTTCCTTCTCCCCACCACCAGAGGCACCCGTCGATGTTGCGTAGGTTGCCCCGGACAGTGTGTCACTTTCATTTTCATTTCAGTTTCAAGCGGCCCGTGATGCCGTCTTTCCGCTTCCAACCATTGTAGAATTTCGAACAGCCTTATACGCCGGCGCAAACCGCCGAGAGTCAGTGTGTTAGGTAACGAGGAGATAAACAATGTGTACCATCATAGCAGATAATTCGAAGGACGCGCAGCCATCCCACTCCGGTACCCACTCGTCCGTCTCGTCGTCTTCGATGCAATCAAGGTCCAGCAAGGAAGCAACTTCTTTTGTGGTTCTGGTCAGTCGTCCATCAGGAAATTTACCGTTTCATCTACCGCCCGGCACCTTCTGCGCCCTCTAACCCTCCGACCATCCTCAGGCCCGTCACCGGATATACCTCGGGAACGTTGAAGCATATCTCCATCGTACCATTTCCCTCGAACCACCAGATCAGCTTTGGTGCTTGCCTGAAAGGGGTAAAGTGATATCCAGGCCTTCAATCAACGAGGCCTGAAGGTATCTCTGTCTCATCTGCTCATCCAACGGTTGTGGGATGATTATGACTGTTGAGAAAATCTGATTGGCCGGAGTCGGGCGAGAGGCCGGTGGATGGGATGCGCGGGTTTTGGAAGGAGATAAACGAGTCAACAAAGGTCATTGTTGAATGGATTCCAATTGCTAACATTCTGATAAGGAATCAACGGCCATCGGATTGTGGAAATGTCGTGTAGTAGTGCACAAGACTGACCTTAGAGGCGACCAGGTTTCGACGAAGCAAATCCATCAAAGCCCACATAGCAGCAAAAGATCGACATGTGCCAAGCGCTGCATATGTATTTTTGGCCGCCTTTGCGTCATCGACCTCACCGTGTTTTACCGTGCCTGACTTACCGCGCAGTAGCTTGCCCAGCCGGGTCCGGGTCCGGGTGACACCTCGTCGGGTTCGGGTGCAGTTCCCGAACTCCGCTTTTTTCTTAGCAGCTGGCCCGCTGCGCCCGAGTTAGCCCGGTAGGTGCTTGGGTCCGATTCCCCGTTCAGCGCTCAACACGGACCGAGACACCCACTGGCAGCAACATCATTTCGAGCAGATGATTTACTTGCAAGATAGGCAAGTTACCGGGTGCAGCTCCCGTCTCATTTTCGGGATTTCTTCCTATAGGCATACTCGGGTTTCCCTGCTGCCCTGATAAACATACTTAAGACACACAAGGAACATTTGAGACATCCAGGAACCGAAACAGAGCAGTCTCAGTTGGACAAAATGCACACACCAGACCGCTCGCTTGGTTTCGGGAGTTCCCGTATCGACACCTGCCTATTTCGCCTCCTATTCCGAGTCTCAAGTCTCATATGCTACCGACATGGAAAAATGTCCGAAATTGTCCATTCTTCAGGACGGTGAAGGATGCAAACCAATGTTAGTGAGTTGACGCCGGGTGTAGTTCCCGCGACGCAAAGACAATCAAAGACTGGTCGAGACCGGTGAACTGGCATTACAGAATCTTCGGTCCGTGAGTCTCCGAGGTACCCATTCGACATCGCAAACACACCATTGTGCTTGTCCCGGGTGCGGTTCCCGTACTCTTCTCTTCCAAGCATCATTTTTCTCCTTTTCTCCCAAATTCCCGACCGATCGATTTGTCTTGTTGCACAACATCACAGCCCTTACAGACGGGACTCCCGTCAGCCGTCGTCCTGCTGCAGCATCGGATTGTTAGGCAAACATATCGGCTCTTTCGGACTCGACTTGCTTACACTGTGACAAAAACATCACTCCCACTCATTCCGCTGCTGTCTTCACTGTCTTTCGAGTACCTCCCTGTAGGTATTCGACTGCTTCGTTGTCTTACAATGACGTCTTCCATTTTTCGAGAGAAACTCCGAAGGTGCCAGATTCTGAAGAAATCGCTACTGGACTGGGCTGCTGGTAGTACAGCCTCAAATGAAAACAAAAGAGACCACAACGCAGTGTATTCCCAAATCAGAAGGCAGAGCGGATGAATCCTGCCAATCCGGAACCAATCCCGCGCACTTTAGTTCGCTCTCTGGCCTCTCACGCACCGCACCGTCCAGTTCAGCTGTTCTAGTACACAGACCAATCAAGTTGCAAACACTGTAGCAAACACACCCAGCCTCCCAATCCACATCCACACTTTCCGCTCTCAGCTCTCTTGGCGTTCAACTCTCCTTACCTCCTCCAGTAGTGTAATCCTGGAGACTCCGACACCCTTGATACCCATCGTTGATTCCACGAATCATGCAGCACTACATAGTACATCAGCTTCTAGAACACCATCGCCACCGGGAGCCGGACAGGCAGGCAATGCAAATTATGCACTGGCTGTGCTGTGCACGCTTTTTTCACACAAGGACAAGGCTTCAACTTCGTACGGTCATTGTGGTCGGTCGTCGGAGCTGCTGAGTTATGCATTGCTAAGCAGAACGCTAGTCTACCTAATCCTCTCTAGTGTTGTAGGTAGTTACATAGTCTTCTTCAGGCTCTGGGTTCTCCCTATTCCATGCCTAGTGTAGTAGGCTTTGTTCACGGTATCTACCATGTTCACGGTGTTTATTGGTCTCCATCTGTGCGTCCTGTAGTCCTGTTGCCCTGTTGCCCTGTTGCCATGTGCTGAACTGCACTGATGCGAGATGGTAAATCGAAGGGGAGTGCATTCCCGCTCCAGTAAAGTAACCATTACATATGTGCCGCCAATGTGTGTTTGCTCGCTGGTCAAAAAGGCTTGCAGATGTGGCGGTTTTGAGGATTTCTTCTTCTTCAGTTCCATTCAGTATTCCATTCAGTAGTATTCCATTCTGGCCATCCAGGCAGTTGCGAAAGAAGTTCACCGCTCTAAGCACCCCCTTTGAAGTTTCTTTCTCACTTTTAAGTGCCAATGTCACAAGAGAAATACTGCTAGCATGTAGACTACCATGCAAAGTTCATTTTACACGTCTCACGCATATCTCACGGGTTTTGAATGCAATAATGTACAGCAGATTGATCAACCAATTCGTCAGGGTTTTTGCGTTTTTCGATTTTTCATGACGATGGATGCTGCTAATGCTAAACTTCTTTGATTAACCGACCGTATACTTTCAAAGAATTGCCCCATCTAGACAGTATGTTGAGTAACTGTAGGAGAAAGAGGATGTGTTGTGGATGATGATGATGATGATGATGACGACGAGAAATGAGCGCGCGGCTAGCTAGCGTGCATGCGAACAAGCGAGCCAGCAAGCAGGCAAGCGACTGAGTGAGTGGGTAAACGAGCGATTCCAAGATATAACACAGTAATTGTTTCTCGCTAAACTAGAATCATACAAAATGCGAGAAAAAGGGGGTATCCGTTGTGATAAAACAGAAACAAAAAAAGAAGTCAACTGTAAAACGAGTCGGTGTTGTATACAAAAAGTGGGTTGTATGAGTGATCGTAGGAGTTTGCTTGATGCCAACTGCATAATAATGTGGCACAAAAACTGTCGTGTCGGTCATCGCTTTGTACGGATCCGAACAGACGGAAAATTCCCAAAACCCCGTTCCCGTGTATTGGGGGGCAATGGTTGTTTGGTGGCCCATGACGGCCGAAGTGCGTGAATAGATCCTGTCGTTCGTTCGGCTGCCTAGTCGAATGATTGTGAGGCCCGGCCTGATGCAGGTTGAATGTTCATGTCGGGTTTCGTTATAAGCTGCCGATGATTGAGACGACGATCCAGAGAGCTGGTGCTGGGGTTCGATGAACCTCGGTATCCAATTCCGCCATATCGCATTTCAAAGTGCAGGCGTGAGTCGAAGACGGGAGTAGCGGCAACACTCGATCCAGTTTCCCCGTTGCTGCTTCCCCCCCTTGCTCACTTTCTCGGTAGTGGTGGTGGTGGTTTTCGTGGACAACTTCCTTTTCTTCAACCAGTCCAGACTTGATGCAGCGAATATTGTGGATATGGCGAAAATTCTGGTGCGGGTGAGGGTGATGGTGATGGGTGCTCCGACATATGCTTTGCCTTCTTGCGACTTTGCGGCGGTACACTGGAACGCACACGGGTGCGCTTGTTGAGACGCGGCTTGGTGAGCTCGTTGTGACGACGATGTTCCCTTCTGTGCCCTGGGTTAGTTTCATTTTACCCATTGAGCGAAAAATTGTACTCCAAACATACACTGTCTTCTTTAATTGCTCCTCATCAAACGCGGCTTGTACCTTAGTGAGCACGGGTGCACTGTCGTTCTCGGGGGTCGCTTGTCTCTTCTCGAGAACAGTTGCAAGCCAATTGCGCGTCTGACTGGGTTGAACGGGTTGACTGGATAGAGACATGGATCGCTCTTCAACCTTGGGTGGTTCGACCTTTGGCATTTCCATTTCAACCTTGCTCGTCTCCTCCTCCGTAACCGGTTCAATTTCGGTCACCACTGGTCGGCTGTCGTCGATTTTGGGGAACTCATCGACAATTTCGGGTAGGGCTGCTTCGGACAAAACGCTGAGGGCGGGCGAACCTGGACCAGAACCTGGACATGGAATGTAGTCGACATATGCTTCCTCCCGCACCATGTACAGATCAGAACTCAGCGGAACTGCGACATGTTCGTACCGCTCCGGCGTCTTCACAAATGCATCCAAAACTGAAAGCGAGCCAAGGCTCCATAGAAGTTCTCCGGAAAGAGGCGCCCTGGAATCGGAGGAATCATTGCTGTGACAGATGCCGTGGAACTGGAATGGTTCTCGTGAAACAGCAGGGCTTAATGGCGGCGTCGAATCGGATAGCGGTCGTTGTATCCAGATGGAGGAGAAATTTTGTGTGACATTAATGTCCGTCGTGTCAATGTCTGCAGCCATGTGGCCCAAGGTCGGACACACGTGTTTTACTGACCTTTCATCGTCATGCTCGGTGGGGTTGAACTCGTCGAAAAGACTCGGCTCACCGTCGTAGGCGTCGTAGAAGATGTCGAGGCTGTGGCGAAGGACAAGGCCGCAATACCTAAAGTCGAGCATGTTGAGGGCCTCCATTGTGGAGTGAGGCAGCAGGCTCTCGGCGGGAAGCTTGTTGAAGCGTGTGAGGATGATACTTGTAAGGCTGATTGATGCCAGGGGACTAGGGTCGAGAGGGACGGGAGGGAGTCGGTTGGTTTTGTTGGAAGGAGAAACAAAGATGGAGCTTGGATGGAGACCAGATGGTGGACACCCAAGAAGGGTTGGGGATGGCAATCCTCTAGTAAGGAGGCCCTGACTCCACAGCCATCAATGAGCCAGCGAGGGGATGCTGGGCGACTGGACGAGGATGGAAGCGTTACTAGTAGTCTAGTGTAGTGTACTGTAGCTGCTAGTAGTTCCAGCGCATTCTCGGCTCTCTTTCCCCAGACCCGGATCAGCTTTATTTCGCAAGCGGAGCGTTGGCTGATCACCGGGAAGTGAGAAGACGCCAGCGCTAGGGAAGGCTTGGATTGGTGTCCGGTGCTAGCGGGGCAGTGTGAAATTTAGCGGCCCCAAGACGCTTGACCCAAGAGTGCGGAACTGGAACTACCTTAGTTGTGCTGCCGAGCAATGCAGACAAGTGGATGATGGAGACGGCGGGCAAATGGGATGGATGCCAGGTGTTTTGTTACTCGGGCCTGAACAAAAGGCATGTATTGTGGTAGGTCGGGGCAGCGACCCGATTCCCCGGGATAACCTAGGGACCCGGAGGTGTGTCGGTGTCTGTGAGACAGCGGCCGACGGGCTGCTGCTGCTGCTGCTGCTGCTGCTGCTACTACTGGCGACAAGGACAGAGAGACACCCGCTGAAGGGAGAGATGGAACTAATTGGAGGATTGGGACTACAAGGGCAGATGAATTGACGATTGGGCCACGAGTGGGCCACGAGTGGGGGGGAACAGTTAAACAGCAATTCGAAGGGGGCAAGAAGGCATGCAAAAGAGATACCTAATGCAAAGCGTCGGGTCGGAGCGAAAAAACCCAAGGGCGGACTGCTGGTGGGATAAACTCGATGTCTTTGGTAGTAGTATAGCTGTATGTACTGTACTGGCAAAACCGGCACTGCGCACACTGGCTTGGCTGGTTAGGTCTGGATACTGCCAGACAGCCAGACACTACCACCTCACGGCGTCAGGCAGTCGGACCAAGTGGGAGAGGGGAAGGATTGGGAATTGAGAGGAATGGATGAAGCCATCTGGGCCATGCTCCCTTTTCTCGACTGCTTTGGCCCTGTTCCCCGCGGCGCGCACGCAACACAACAGAAGAGATTCCCAAAGGAGGCAGTCGAGCGAGGCGGCGGAGAGTTGCCCAAACCCGAAGCGTGCGAATTGCGTCCATGCGAATGGGCAGGTGCCGAGATATTAAGGTTGGTACCAAGCAACAGGAACCTCAAAACGACCGGTCTGGATGAAGACCTCCTGTTGACCTGCTGCTTTGCGCCCAGTGTTTCACCACCGGCTGAGGGTACTGTGGCTCGTACTGGCTGGAACTGGCCGGCTAGTCTGGAAAACAAGAGGAGAGAAGAAACGACACTACAACCTTCCTTCCATAGGGTGCCTAGCTAAGCCAGCAACGGCCCCAAACGGGTAAGGTGTATGCACCAGGGGCATTTATGCATTCTGATTGGCCAGCCTCTGGCCTGTCTACAAGACCGCAGTGACGTGAGGAAAATCACCCCAGCCCGGCACGGCAACGACGGCACCGTCCGCGGTGCGCTTCCCTTCCAAACGACAGGGCAAGGGAGGCACCGAGAGCAGGGAGGAAGCATCATGAATGCTGAGAACCTCTTTCTGAGGGGCCCGGATTTTCGGAATTATAGGTAGGGTGTAACACACACCACAACACACTCGACAGGGGCCCAAAAAGCCCTGGAGGTGCTCAAAGGGCACCCAATACAGTGCAGTTTCGGCCCGGAGCGCTGGAAAGATAAAAGACACAAGTCAGGACAAAAGAATCATTCAAAGGCCCGGTTCCGACTTCGGGTCTGTCCCATTGTCGGTTTTGTTTTTCTTTTTTCTCCTTTCTTTTTTCTTGCTTCTTTTTTCTTCTTCCCGATCTTGTAGGGGGGAGGGAAAATATTACAAGGAGGAGCAAGACATTTCATTTCTTCCGGCTGTCATTTCCACTTGTTTCGTCCTTTCCACAAGACCGGCGTGGAAACGGCCAGGCTTCAGGAATGAAGACAAGGGCATTGACACAGCTTTTTATTGCCAGGCATTTCCACGTCGTTGACTAGGTACACACAAATCTGACAAGACACCCAGCGACAAGAAAACTTGCAGCAGCACTGACAGACCACATAATAGTAGTCATTCGCACAATTGCTACATCTCAGACACGGCCAGGAGCCCAGGACCCTCTGGAGCACACGGGGCGGCGACTGGAAGCGCTCACCAAAAGGTAAATTATTGGAAAAATAAAGAAAGAAAGAAAGATGGCAGGCTCCGAGGGGGAGGTTCGAAGGCTATGGGGGATTAAAAATGGTCTGAAGGGGTCATTTCTGTTGGCGTTAGTCGTCGCAGGTGGTCGGACCATTATGACGCACTTTGCAGGAGTTCGCAGTCGATCTAGCGCACAAAGAGGATGAGCTCCGGCACCAGAGCTCTTCTCAAAAGCCGTTGGAACTTGGACGGCCGGGGGTCTTTCGCGGGTTCAGGAGAGGGAGGGCGCCGACGACTCGGATTTCTTCCTACTGTTTCCACTGTGGACGCTGCACCTTGTGCATATTGGAAGGCTCCATCCAAACCTCCTTCCCCGCGGCGGCGGAACAAACTCACAACCTTCCGCGCCGTCTAGCGTGCCAACTCATGTGCCCACACTGGGGGTTATAGACAAGGGGGGTTAGGTATAGTGTCGACAGGGGTACTAGTGTCGCCAAGTCGAACATTGGCTTCTTTTTGTGGAAGCGCCTGCCACTTTTGGGGCTAACCTTTTTACGACATGGCTCGATCCGCAGCGCATCTTTGCTTCCTCCTTCCCTTCCCTTGGACAAATCAACGAATGGAAGTCCTCGATCCCTCGATACTCGATAGAAAGCAAGATCCGTCACCATCATCATCCACCACGGCACCACACGTGCGGAACAATCCCAGGAGTGCGGCAATCGTCGTATCTTGGCCTGAATGCCTGTATTAGTTAGTAGGACATGGAGGACGATGGAGAATTGGTCGTGAGGAGAAGACTAGATGGGACCCCCACCCCAATTTGTGCAAATTTGCGAGATATTCACATCACAAAATCCCGGGCGGGCAAGTGCCACATGCGGGCACATAATTCCAAGTTGTACAACAGCACAGAGCAGCAGGAGCAGCACACCGCAGCACAGACACTCTCTCGAAAACGGAAAGAATGTTACGTGACGTTACATCCGATTTGCACCTATCAATGAAGTGACCAGGGCATCTGATAATGCATCACCGTTCATGCAACCCAACGCCAAACCCGAAACGACGAGGAGGAGGAGGAAGTCCCAAGCAGGGAGGGTAAGCGCTTTTCAAACACTGACACACAATGGAAACCACCCAACGCACCTGGAAAATCTCTCCACATCCTGGTGGCTCCATAAGGGTACGGCTCCCGGACAGAAATACTCTTCATCATCATCATCATCATCATCATCATCATCATCATCATCATCATCATCATCATCATCATCACCGCCTCACTAACTCGCGGCAGAACCATGATCCCAATCTCAGACAGACAGAAAAGATTCAACAACAACATGTCTGGCTCGTCTTCGTCCACCATCTCTCTCACCCCCTCGTCAAGGCCTAGGCCTGACCTCATGATCCGCTGACGCCATGCCATGATGATGAATGCAAGGAGACGGTGCTCCACGCATGGTCTGTTCGGCTAATCCCGTAACCGTCTACTCCGGTACACCGTCACGCCTCTATAAAAGACTAAGAATCCTCTAACTTGTCCAGGCACAGGCTTTTGTTCCTGGTCTCCCACGCCTTCGACATAACGCCGACTCGCGCTTGTTTAATCCAAGGTGATCAAGCCATGATTTGTCATGCCTCCATCGGCCGAGGTTGGACCGTTCACAATCGTCTTCAAACTCATATCGTCGTCCAAGCGTCATCCGAGGCATCCAGATATCGATTTTGCCAGTTCTTCGTCAGCAAGGCTATGTTCGTACCAGGCCCCGGGTCCGGAAACTTACTTTACCGATTTGGCCTTCTTCTCATCACGTCGGCAATGTCAATAACGTAGCGTTTCTCTGCAGTCGTTGATTACTATAGCAGGGTAAGTTTGTTAGAATGAGACCTCACCACCCATTTGCATCATATACACTGTTTAGTATGAGACCTTACCATCACTTTTATGCATATCGGTCATTAGTATCACTTGTTCACGTTGCATAAGAGTGTCATTTCGAGTTGGAGAAAGCTATGAGTGTTTTGTTCAGATGATGTGTCTGGCACTCCTAGCTCCTAGCTAACTCCCTTTTCCCAAATTGCCAAAACACTTTCCCCCCAAACCGATTTCCGTCCAAAACTCCTCCGTCGGCACCCAGTTGGCCTTGGACCCTAACACTGCACCTCACATACCTATCTCAATTGCCCTACTCTTGGGCCCTTGTTGTAGTGTATCATTCGCTTGTCGGCGCTGAACCCGTCGGCAAGTGGCGTTCGGTCCTGTCCTTCCGATTGATTTTTTTGTTTCAGCGCCCACTTCCCGTTCGTGAGGTCCGTTGGCTGGAATCCGAGATTGTCATTTTTTTTTTTTTTTTTATGGTTCTTTTCTTTTTATTTCTTTTTCTTCTTTTCAGAAGCACTCCTCTTCCTCGAGCTCGACAATGTAGGTCAATGGGCGAGTGCTAGCCCGCCAATTGAGAAACCACCGGAGCTCGCGTGCGTCCAGGGGCCTGTATTCCGGCCCGTCCAGGCGGAAGTACCACCTGTCATCGCTGCCCCGAACGTATTCGGCGTAGTAGGAGATTTCCTCGCCTGGGCACCGAATGTGCTCCATCACGAACCATCTAGGGGGCATCTCCTCTGCCTTGAACCATTTTTCATCTGGTTGGTCCGAATTGATAATGACCCCGGCAACCTCCGCGGTGATATCCTCGGTGACGGGCTCAGTGACGTTCTTCGCGTTGGTCTCCGTGGTGCTTTCGTTGACTTGGCCCTCGAGTCCTGGCTTGGCCTCTGGGTTCATGGTCTCTGGTTCGTCCCAGGGGACCCACGGCAGCGGGAGCTCCTCCTCGTGGTTAAACTCAGGCACGGTCTCTGGCTCATCGTCCCATGGAACCCATGGGAGCGGGAGCTCTTCTTCTTGAGTCTGAACCTCATGCCTTATGGATTCCTAGCCCATAGTGGCAATTGGCTCTTCCTCATTCTGAAACTTTGCGGCGGCGTGTAGTGCGACCTGGTGGAGCTTGGAGGGGAGAGAAGCAACGTCGCCGACGATGAACTCAATGAGCTCCTCGTATTCCCGCCAGTTAAGCTCATCAAGTGTTCCGTCGTCGTTCAAGAAGAACCAGTTGCCGCAGCTCATTTTGGCGTAGCTGGCACCGCCGGGATGCTTCAGAACGGCTAGTATATCTGAGTCGCCGGAATGGTGGGTGTAGTCGTAGGGAGTGCTCATATCCTCTGACTTGTCGGATGGTGTGGACTGGTTGCTGGCCGAGCTCCGGCAGCGCGCTGGTGATGGCGACGGAGTTTCATCCTTCAAGAATCTTCTGTCATAGTGGATGTCATCGCCGGGTTGGACGATGGGATCAAAAGTGATCCCGGTACCCTTTTTGGCGGAGAGGCAGACGGTAAAGCCAGTCATAGCCTGGTACTCGGTTACGTTGTCTGGGCTCGAGTAGATGGTTGTAGGAGAACCGGCCGTAGGGTTGGTTGCCTGAGTAACAGCCGTGTCGTTTGTTTCTTCTGTAGTGTTGGTCCTATGGAAGTTAGTACGAGCACTTCAGGTGAAAGTGAGTTGGTGAGGATGACTTACTCGTTTGAGACCTTGCGGATGTGTTGCAAACATAACCCTACAGGGGAGGCGAAGATGGGCTTTTGGGCATGAACGCTGAGCGGAGTGTGAGGAAGATGCGTGGCCTCAGGAGTTTTTGAGATGAACTCAGCCTCAGGGGTTTGGGCAGGAGAGCTGATGGGTGCGCGCTGAGCCGGGCTATGGTCCGGAGTCTCGATGAGGAATCCCGATTCAGTGAAGCGGGCCCCGGTGCCCTCGGGTGTCTGCGGCGTAGGAGAGTCGGGCGGGCTGGGTCGGGTGTTGACCTCGATCTGCTTGGCCAAGGCAATGGCATCGTCCTCGCTGTCGGAGAAGGCCTCGAGATCCTCCTCGTCCCATTGTTGGAACGTGGCCTCGATGTCTTTGGCGAGGGCAATTGTTTCCTCGACCGGGTCCGAGAAGCGCTCGACCTTCTCAAGTTCGTCGCAAAGTCTGTGAACCTTCTTTGCAAAGGCGATGATCTCCTCCTCGGACTCGGAAAATTCCTCAAAGTCGGTGAGGCTGTCGATGCTGCTGTCGGCTTCGTCGGAGGAAGAGCGAGGGAACTCGATCTCTTCCTCGTCCTCCTCTTGAATCATCGACAGTTTGCAGATCGAAGTGTAGTCTAGTTCAATGTTAGTTTCATCTTTTTGTTGTCTTCGGGTTCATCTTGACTTACTGATCTTCGGTGCGGGACGGGCCGCTTTGGCGATCTTGTTCGTCTTAACAATGAATGAGGGCTTGGACCCAGAAGTGATAGCCGGATTAGGGGTTGGCATGTGGGCGAGCCACATTTGGTCTTCCTCGAGACATTTCTGGAGGCTCTTGAAATCGAGGATATCAGAGGCGAGGCCACCGAAGTAGTCGTTGTCGAAGTTAGTTGACCTAGTGGCACTCTCGGAGATTGTAGTGGGTGTAGAGACTTCGACGATATCGAAGGTTGGGCGGACGTGGCGATAAACATGGACTTCGCTTTCGGTGAGAGCAACCGAGGTGATGCTGTCTTCACTGCCGGCTTTCATGTCGGGGGTGATGACGTTTGTGCCGTCGAGTTCCTGGGCAATGTCGGCGTTGGAAGCAGCCATGGTGAGGTCCTTGTTGGTCATGAGGGTTGCATCCAGAGTAGTGATGGTGACCTCCGGAATGTTGCCGGCCTTCGAGACAGTGTCAACTGTCGCCTGGGTGTTGCCGTCCGAAATAGTACAGTCGCCAGAGGCGACATTGGCGTCCGTGGTAGTGTCAGTCGTGTGGGAGAGAGCGAAGATCAAGGCCGTGAAGCTGATCAAAGAGGTGCTGACGATGAGGATGGTCATAACGATCAGTGCGATGATGACTTTAGTTGAGCTGGGAGTTTCCGTGCGGGGCTTGGAGTCGTCCGTTACTGTGATTGTTGTGTCAGGAGTCGAGTTGTTCATGTTGACGATGTCGATGGAGGCGCTGTCGAAAGTGCGATCAAGCGCAGTGGTGGCGTCAATGTTGAGAGGAGACATATTGTCGATGGAAGACGGTGTGAGGTGAGAAGGGATGTGTGTGGAGGAGAGAATGAGAAGAGGTAATCGATGAAATAGTCGCGCTGTGATGCTTGACTGGTGATAAGTTGGGGGAAGATAATGCGGCAGAGCGGCAAGATCTTGAAAGTCGATAGAAGAGTTGGAGGTCGATTGTTAGGTGCCGCGAGGCGAGTTGTGTGTATGCGTAAGGACGTTGGTTTGACTTGGTCAAAGATAGCAGTTGTGCTTTGTGCTTGCGCAAGAATGTGATTCTCCGAAGTGAGATGGGGAGAGAAGGATTCAGTTCCAGTTCTCTGGCATCAGAAGATGTGCTCTTATACTTTCCCAGGCTGGGCCCGTGCTACTGCGTTGCTGGGTGAATTCAGGTCTGTTCAGATCAGCTGTTCACGGTTTAGTAGTGCAATAACTACATGTTTGCCTTCGAATGTCGCCGTTGAGGTGGGTGGAAGGTGGTGGCAGCAAGGTTCGTGATGCTGTTGACGGGCGACCGTTGGTGTTTTGGTTGTCATGAGCAACGCAGCGACAGGGTGTTACACCTGATTGGTCGAGACAGGCAGAGAGTACCCGGACAATGAAGGTGGCCTGTGAACAGGCGTGAACAGCTGCTCTTGGGGGACTGAGCAGTGGTGAACAGGGTTGAACATGGCTGAACAGGTGCGTGGCCACAGCAACGGGGGAAGGGAATGGAAGAGTGGTTGCTACATCGATTGTCTAACAAATATTCGATGTAAAATGTCTGGCGACAGGCAGGTTTAAAGCTGTTTCCAGCCAAGCTGACCGCACTCGAGTTTACTGAACAGCCTCCAGAGCCATGGAAGCCCACGAAGCTCACGGAATTTGGCGTTACCCTGGTGACGGGCTATATTTCAATGTTCCTGTGTCACTTCAACGACAGTCAGATCTCTAGCTGTCGCCGACTAAGCCAACCAGCCTTCGAGTTCACCAAAAAGACTTCACAGCCGCTGCAGGTGGAAGCTCATCGAAGATTGGAGCTGGACATACCGAGGGTTGTTTACACCAGAGTATCCGAGATGACATGGCTCGCGACAGTCTAATGTAATAGCTCTTGCCGACCAGACTGACGCTGTCTGAGTTCACTGAACAATCCTCACAGACATATAAGCTGGAAATCAAAAGAAGATTGGCGCTTAACTTACTGAGGGATGTTTATGCTCAGCCATCTGAGATTTTCTGACTGGCGACAGTCAGATGTGCAGCTGGCAACGACCGAGTTGACGGGGCCGAAGTTCATCGAACAATTTCATGTTTTTACAGCCGCAGTAGCTGGAGGCCGGGAGAAGACTTGATTTCCTGGACGACTTTTGCCCGGAGATTGAATAATTCACAATGAGACGATGAATTTTGCGTGCCGCTCAGGATGATAGACTGACAGACTGACCAGAAACGTAGCGCCAAGACATCGCGATGCACTGACGGGCGGAGGCCGACCAAGTGCAAGATCATCGTAGGAGACACTCTGCGATAACATCATCGCATCACGGCCGAAGTCTAATATAGCTGTTAATAATGGTAGTTTCGAATTTATGATTGTCAATAAGGGTAGCATAAAACTATTCAGCGAGAGTGGTAGATAGGGACAGGCTGTCGCGGTACGGTCAGGATGTGCGACAGTGCACAAGGGTCTTGTTACAGTGGGGCGCCAAAAAAAACGACCAACTCTTTTTTTACCCGCAAAAAGGGCCAAAACTCGACTTCTTCAACTCTTGATTTCTTAATAAGGTTTATTACAAAAGTTACTCTACACTTTAGTTAAAGATATCTTTGATAGGAGATGCTAATGCAACTTGTCCGAAAGGATGCATCTAAGAAGGGCGCGAAAGCGCAAATACCAAAGTGACTTTTTGAAAAGCATCTCAAATCTCACCCACTAAAATGCACTATAAGTCCACTATAACTAAAAATGCTTTTCATGTTCATATTTGGACAACTGTCATTACACCACCAGAAGAAGGAAACTAATTCTAAGTATATATTAAGTAACTATAATCATTTACCTCTTTCTTTTTTAAGTGCATCTACTTTTAAAGCGTGGTTGAGTATGAAAACTAAGGAGTGAAAAAGTTGAGTTTTGGTCCTTTTTGCGGGCGAAAAAACAGTTGTGTGTTATTTTTGGTCCGGGACTGTAAGTGCGTTCTGAGAGCGCTTCGCGGTCTTGACGTGTTCTCGTTCTCGATGTTTTCCTTTGACATCAAAGCACAATTGATTGTATTTTTCTTGAGGCTTTGACTGTTTCCCCGCGCAATCATGTTGTAAATCAATTGTCCGTCCTGCTTCGCACATTCTCTTCGAAATCGATGTTGGTATGTTTCCGTCGAGAGGTCGTTAACAATGCGGCAGCGGGGTGTTTACGGCAAGTGGTTTCAGGGAAGATGACCAGGTGTTAGTACACCAGGCCGTTTGGGGTAGTACAGTGAGCCTGCACTAACAGCCTCCTGGTGAGAAGTATTCTCGTTTATGGGACCGCGCGCAGGTAGATGCACTATCGTACACTATCGCTACAGGTGTAATTCAGCGCTTTTACTGTTAGTGGGGAAACAGACAACGCAATGCTACAATCGCTTCCGGATTATCACTAATTGCTTGCTGGAAAGGGGAAGGAGTAGAACGTCATTTGAGAAGCAGTCAATCACGCAAGCAGTCATTGCAATCAAACATTCGGACACCTTTAATCATTAGAAGGCACTGTCGCAATTCACGATACGGGTCAAGTTTCACCGGTAGAAGTTCATTGCGCTGTTGATAATGATGACCCGTTAACTCCCCGATCCTTGTCCTTCCTCCCATCCTCTCTGTCCCGATCCCGTCCCGTGCGTGACCCGTCCGTACCCGTACTTAGCCCACAAAGTCAAATCCCAACGTACAGTCCTTCCCCATCCGTCCTCTCAATTCACCAACACTCGTAAACCTCCTCCACCTCTTCCTCTTCCTCAATACTCTCCATCTCCAAACTCCAAGCGCACCACTTATTCATATTCCTCCGCTTACCCAGCACCGCCCTCACCCAAGTCTTCGGCTCCCTCTTGCCCTCCACCTCATCAAAAGCAAATTCATCCCCGTCTCTCCACCGATTGAACTGATCGAGCTCGTGAGCATCCAGCAAGCGGAACATGCCCTCGTACATCCAGTACACCTGCTCGTCGTTGCCAATCACGATTTGTTTCTGCCCGTCGGGGTGGTTGAAGAGGCCGATCACGCCCCAGTCTTCGTCGAGGTCTTCGGGGTCTTTCCAGATGGCGAGGGTGGATTCCCAGGCTGCAAGGGGGTCGGAGGAGTGGTAATTGTCTTCGTCCTCGTCGTCAGCGAGGTCGGTGGATGAGAGAAATTCGATGCCGGTGGTGGGTTGATAGTCGGCAGATTCGGTGCGATCGATAAGTTCGATGGGTTGGTTGTTGTAATCGTCGTCGACAAAACCGTCTTGACCCTTGGATTCCTACTCCTCGGGGGTAGTGGTGTGGTTCTCGAATTGCTCGCTCTCGGACTCCTCTTCATCCTCAATGCTCTCAATAATGGCAATCGCGTTGCTGGTCATGACTCCCTCCTCGGCGTCCGCTTGTTGCTTCTTGTCGAAATCGTCGCGGGTCACGACGGGGGTTTGGCTGGTCCAGTTGATGAACTCCTGGTACTCGGCCTTTGACATTGGGCGGATCTCGTCGTCGTCTTCGAGGGCGTACCAGTAGCCGCACGACATTTGGACATAGCGGCAGTTGAGGTCGAGGCGTTCCATGATGAGAATGACTTCAAGATGGGAGGGTGAGAGGTGGGAGTAGTTGTACATGTTGCCGAAGGAGGAGGTATCGAGAGGGGCGATAGGCGATTGGCTCTTGTCGGCTTGCTTGAGCTCGTTGATGTTTGCCAGTGCGGGATCGTCAATCTTGTTGTTGACTTTGTTGGTGTCCGGGGTGGAGTACACCGTTTCGGGCGTATCCGGAGTGGTGGCTCTGCTCGCATCGCTATTGGTAGTGTTGTCCGTCTCGGTTGACGAGTTGGTGCTGCGCAAGAAGTTAGCGGTTTTGCTGTGAGTATGGGGTAGGATTTGGTTGGATGACTTACTCATTAGACAACCTGCGATTATGGTGAAGGGAGACGATTCCAGTGTCGACTACCTTCTCGGAGCTGATGTTCTCAGTCTTCTTGTCGGTCAAAAGCTTGTTGTCGGAAGCGATGGCCTTGTTGACTGGAGTGCTTTGCTTGGTGACCTCGATGGCTTGCTTCTTGGTCTTGGAGATCGAGTGGCACAGTTCGGGTTGATTGGCGACGGCATGCACCCACTTCATCTTATCCTCCCTCAGAAAGCGCTCGAAGTCGTGGCCGATACTTGAGGCGGAGGCGCCCATGTCGTCAACTTCGGCGACGTCGGCAATTTTGGAAGCCATGGAGCTGTTGACCTCGACAATGTCGATGATGGGGAGGACGTGGTGGTAGATATGGTCTTTGGAGTTGTCAACCTCGATGATGTCCATAATGGGGAAGATATGTTGATAGATATGCGTCTCATTCTCCTCCCTGATGAAAAGCTCCTCATCAGCGATGCGTGAAGTGGCGTCGCGATTGTCGTTAGTGACGGTGTTAACATTGTGGATGAGATCGTCTTGGTGAGAGACTTCGACTACTTGAGCAGACTTGTTGTCCTCGATGATGAGAGGCGCGGTAGCTTGAGCGTCGGTTGACTGGGTGGTATTCTTGCGATTGTCGACAATATTGGACTCGTGAGCTGTTTTGTTGACGTCAGTGGATGTGATGTCCCTGAGGGTGGTATCGATGATAGCGTTCATGCGCCGAGCTTTCGTGATGTTGTCGATCAGGCCGCCTTCCTGACACGAGTCAATGAGGGAGAGTGTTTGAAATTCTTGAGGGGTGCTGAGGATGTTGGGGATCTGAAAGGTCTCAGTGAAAATGGACACTAAAATGGCATGGTCAGAATTGTCTAGATACCCGAAGCTGCGACTATTGTGGACGACTTACCATGAGCGACGCTTGATGCGGCAAAGGATGCGATGGCCATTGCCTTGATGTCAGCAATGGTCGGCAACGCGAGGCGTTGGGTCTGCGCCGTGAAGGCGGAGGACCAGAAGGAGAAAGTCATTGCGACGATCTGAAGATTGAAGTGGCGTATCACGAAGATGATGAAGTAAGATGATATCGAAAGATGATAAAGGATGTTGAGGCTTCTTTGCTATGGTGTGCAATGATGCGTGGGATATCCTTATGTTTTTGGATGAGGGAGGAAGGATTCTGAGGCAGGATCTGGGGCAGCGAGGGAGATTCTTATAGCCTCCCTGGTTGGAACGTGCTTTTAACTGTCGCTGGCGACAGTCGACAGGTTTGGGTGGTTTGTTGACATGGTGATGGTGTTGAGGTTGACATGGCGAACGGATATATGACATCTGATTGGTCGGTTTGGGGATCAGGGGTACGAATAGGGCAGGTGAGGACTGAACAGCACTGAACAACAGTGCAGTGTTACGGATAGCACTTCAGCCCTGTTCAGCTCCGAAATCCATGAACTTCTATGTGGTGCAATTGAGAGCTGTTCGCTTTTTGGGTTGTTGTGAGCGTGGCCCGGCAGCCATACCTAGGTACAGAATAGGTGAGTACTGAACAGCGCTGAACAGGAACTCAGTGCTGGGGATGACACTTCACTCCAACGGTGACTGTCGAATCCTCAATCTATGAGCTTCTCTGTGCTGATATGGAAGCATTTTACCATTACGTTGGTATGAGAGTTCGCTGTCATCCAGCTTCCGGCTTTCTCACGATCTCACATGCCAAGACATACGCTGACGGGGATGGATAGACAAGGGCGACGGCTGTATTCACATCGTCGAAGACACTCAGCCACGATACCAGCACACTTTGTTCAATTGTAAGAAAGGTAATGCAGGTAGATATAAGAAGTACGGAAACAAGGTCTACGAAGTTTTGAGGTCAGTTTACCTATGCATTCAGAGGCAGTAAGATCTCATGGTCATGGCATAGGAGGAAGTTGCTGTACAAATGAACGATCATCAAAGACTACCGGTAGTTCAGCACATTTTGTACACAATGGAAAAATGATGAAAAGAGCGGTGCATATCTAGTCAATAAGCGGAAGAAGAGTCATCTGTGAAGTTTTCATCTACGTCAATCGTGACTTTCAGCGAAGCACTGAAATTTGGTGGCGAGCTTGCAAGTATCATGTCACGTCACAAATCATTTGAATATGGAACAATGTTATCTCATCAGCTGTCATTTATTTCCTTAGCATGATTATCTGATCAACGTTCTCCACCTCATGAACCAGTCCGCTTCAAATCCTTACATACTGAACCACATCTTTATCCTCGAGTCCACTTAGTTACCTCTAATCACAGGAATACTTTGAAGTCTTCCTCGTCCTCATCAACCTCCTGAATAGCCTCCAGTCCCCACACTCTCTCCTGATATTGCTGATTCTCCACCTCAGCTTCGCTAATCTCCTCGCAAGCCTGCTCCTCCTCCTCCTCCTCGATAACATCAAGACCCCAGACCGTCGTCGAACCATTACGATCCTTGTCCTCCTTGACTTCGCAAACCTCCTCCTCAATCTCTTCATCCTCCTCCAGGATGGTATCAAGCCCACAAACACCCTTGCAATTCTTCTCCTCCTCCTCAACCTCCCCGCTCAAATACAACACCGCAGCCGGATCACAGCTGCGCCAATAATTAAAATCCTCAAGCTCCTCATCAAGCATCAACATGAACGCCCCCTCGTACTCCCAGTACCAGCGCTCATCGCTACCAAGGACATAGTTCTTGTTGCCATCGGGGTGCTCATACCATGCCAAAATCTCCCAGTTGTCACCCATGTCTTTTTCCTCTTTCCACACCATGTACTCAGCCAGGGGATGTCTGGGTTCATCCTCGGTGTCGGACTCGTCGTCTGAGTAGTAGGTGACCATCTCTAAACCGCGGGAAGTCGCGACTGCTTTGACCTTTGGCTCTCTTTCATTGTTATGGTCGCTGCTCTCAAGCTGAGTTGCATCCACCACCTCGGGCTCCTATTCCGTGATGGTGGTGGCGGGCTTGGTATCAGGATCGTTCATCCAAGCCAAGAAATCCTCATGTTCATCTGGCAGCATGCGGCTAATTTTGCGGCGGTCATGGTAGATGTACCATTTGCTGTTGGTGAGGAGGACATATTGGAGGCCGTACTCGGGGCGGTCGATGGTGTGGACGATGTCGAGGTCGTCGAGGGAGTCTTGGTCTTTGGTTGAGTCATTGTCGTTATCGCTCGCGTAGTCATCGGCGTCGCTGGCGGTATCAGATGGAGTGGGTGAGGGGGAGCGTGAGCCGGACGAGGAAGGCGCTGTCGGGAAAGTGCCCCTGATGAGCCGAAATGTGGGGAAGCATCGGTAGGCGGTGGGGCTTTCGTCATGAATTGAGGAGTTGATGTCGCGGGAAGAACCGCTTTCGTCGCATTGCTCAGGGGTTTTGGTTTGACTGCGCTTGTTATTGGTGTTGGCGATGGAGGATTGGGAATACTCCGTGTCTTCGGTGTTGGCAGTGTCATTGCTCAAGTTGCTGTCGACAGAGAACTTGGAGTTGTTGGAAGCCGTTGTGCTGCAGAAGGTTAGTACCGGCTTATGCAGATGCAATGCAGATGCAGAGGGATGCGGATGACTTACTCGGTGGAGACCTTGCGGACACGATAAAACTTGTCGGTCGAAGCGACGCCAGCGTCGATGGGAGAAGCCTGACCATCGCGGACAGGGGAAGAGAAGTAGCCGGCTCGAGCGATTTTGAGGGAAGAGGAGGTGGGTTTGTCGTCGAGCTCGTCGATGTCGTCAATGCTCATGTCATCATCGATGTCAGAAGTGATGATATTTTCCTCGGCGTCAGCCTTGTAGACAGGTCCAGCCTGTTCAGAGAAGTTAGCGAGATTCTGGATATCAGTATGCGCGATGTTCTAATTGGTACTCACCTTTCGGGTAGGATCCTGTACAGAAGTCATGGCAATAGGAGCCTCGAAAGACCCGTTGAGGATCGCTTTGATGATGGCAGCGTTGGGGAGGGGCAGGCGGTAAGCATGAACGGCAACACCCGAGGACCATAAAGAAGACATGATGATGTTCTTGTTGGTCAAAATTGGCGAGAGTGAGAAGTTGTTGCGACGCTGTGTCGTTGCAGTGTGCGAGGTGCTTTCGGCTTGGGTTGCGAGTCGATATGTTGACGGTGCAGTTGGGTGTCCAGTTTTAGGATGAAGGAAGAAGAAGTTTTGGGACAGAATTTGAAGTGAGCTCGCGATATTATACCCTTGAACAGGTTGGCTGTCGCTGACACGCTGAAGCTATCCCCACTTGCGACTGCGGGCGAACTGTCCAATCGTTCACGTTATTTGGGTGGTGAGATTCCGTTGCGAGGGCAACCGGCGAGGCGATGGATGCCTGTAGATCCTTGGAGATATGAACAGAACAGGCGCATCCATGTTCAGATTTTGAACAGTGGTGCTGTTTATGGATAACCAGGTTGACCTCAACAGACTTGTGAACAGGTCCACAGTGGTTGGAGGCTATTCAGATTCGACGCGGGCAGCGGAGCAATCCATGTTTTCGTGTGCTATTCGCTGAACAAGGTCACGGACATATTGGCACGGGAAAGTCACATCATGAAGAAGAGAACGAAGGGAAAGAAGGTCTTGGAGATAGGCATAACAATTTACATTGTAGCTCACCCAGCACATAGCGCGGAGAGAGAGGTATGGCAGTCTTTGGCATGATATAGATGTACAGCTTGCACCGAAATGGTACAGCGGGCCAGCGGTGGTAAAAAACGGTGATGACATGACAAACTGTAGGACCTTTCAGTCAATAGACCACAGGTAAGGATGATGAGACATTCTAATTAGAAGCTTTTATGCTCAAATTGTTATCCTCGAGCGCCGCTCAATGTTAGATAGGTACCTCTAGCAGTGCAAATCACAATGATACTATGATATTACGATCAGATCATAGTCACTAGTGGGTCGCAGAGGAGTTCATCACGTTATAGCTTCCTATTTTCTACCGACTTCTTCACCTTCTCATACCTCTTCTCTATGCTCATACGACTTCTCTCATCTCTGACTCCTGTCCTTCAACCCTGACGTGGCAATCTCCTGACCAATTTCCTTCAACCATGACCCTTTCTCATGCTGTATCACTCTTTACAATCAAGACTCCTCTTATTCTTCCTCCTCGGTGATATTGGTAAGCCCCCAACTGTTTGTAGCCGACTTCTCCCCAATTACATCGACTAGCCCGTAGCAAATCTCCAGCCTCCGGCGGTGGAGCAGATCCATCTCGTCCTCTATCAGACGGCGGTACTTTCCCTCGTACTCAAAGTACCATCTGTCATCGTTTCCCAAGGCGTACTTCCTGTCGGTGAAGGCTGGGTGCTTGAACGATTCTACGATGCCCCAGCCTCTGCCCAGCTCGTATCGTCTCTTCCAGCGGAGAAGTTCTGACCAGTCCTCCTCCTCCTCATCTTCGCCTTCCCCTTCAGCGGCATCTTCATTCTTTTCGGGACCCTCTAGGATCTCCAGGCCTTTGGATTCCTAATCCGCGGGTTTGGGAGTCCAGATAGGATTGAGATATCGAGGACGATCTTCTGTCTCGTTGACTTCCGCCTTGTCGTTTCCCGGTTCATTGTTCTGCGAGGCGGCTGTACCAATCGTGTTGACCTCGCCGATCCAGTGCACAAACTCCTCGTACTCGTCCTCCACCATCAGCCGCACGTTCTTGCTGTCCTCGAGGATGTACCAAAATCCACAGTTGAGCTTGGCATACTCGGTGACGTATCCGGGGCGCGTGAGGATGGTCATGATCCATAGGTCGTCGAGGTCCTCTTGAGCGAAGTTGAGGGCAGCGTAGTCGTAGAGGCCGGAAAAGGGGGGCAGCGACGCAACGGTGGGGATGTCGCCTTCGGATTGGAGAGCCGGCTGGGTGTCGTCTGCGTTTTCGGGGTAGACTTCGCTTGGCTCCGTTATGATGATCTCGGGGATGATGGGATGGTGGAGCTTTTCATCGTGACTTGATTGCTCCGTGGAATCACCGGGCGAGTAGATCGTGTTTGGCGTGCTGATAGCGCTGTGCACCGTCTCCGTTTCAGCGGTTGGTAGGGTATCATCCGAGCTGTTGCTCCTGCGAAAAGTCAGTACCGGTATGTCGGAAATGAGGAAATATTTGAAGGACTTACTTGATGGAGAGCTGGCGCATGCACGTGGAAAAATCCGAGTCCGCATTAGACAGAAGGCACGTGTCGGTTGCAACTTCTGTGGGGTTGTGGGGGATGTCTACTCTGGTCGCATCGACATCAATGCCCTTCTTCGAACCAAGCATAACCTTCGCATTGTCAGTCGAAGCCTTGATGTTCTCGGCAGTCTTTTCGAGCCGACCCAAGGTCTTTGTGTTTCTCTTGATCTGACGATTAACCCTCTCTACCGGACTAGGCACGCCCCACATCCTGTCCGGGGCGAGAAAGCGCTCAAACTTGTTGTAATGGGAGCTGGATGCAGATGCGCCCAAGTCATCCACCATCTTCTGGGCAAGATTGATCTCGAGAACAGGTGTCGCCGGGAGGGCATGGTGGTAGGAATGCAGTTCTTCCACTTCGGTTTTGGTGACTTCAAGGGTAGGATCGTCATTGGCGATGACGTCGACAGGAAGCGCGGTTTCGACTTCTTGAATGCTTGTGGCGTTGGTAGTGTCAGTATGGTGAGTGTCCGCCTCTTGGGTTGCATTGAGAGCGCCAGCGAGTTCAATGTTATGAGTTCCTTCGATGGCGGTGTCATGAATGGAAGTGATGTCTTTCTCCTCGGATACTCCAATGACCTAAATAGAGTCAGTATGACATCCACAAACGATGGCGACGAGGAATCATGCTTACCTTCTCGGCCGTAGAGGAACCTTCAAGAATGGTAACGACAGGGACTGATACTGTAATGTCGGGATTGATGGTGAGGGGCGCAGTGACTTCTTCGGACGCCTCGAAGGCGGAGATCACTTCAGGCCCCTTGGTGGCTTGGACGGCGGCATTACCAGGGAGAATTGTGCGAGACTTCTTTCTCCTTCTCTTGTCGGGAATCTAAACGAGATTAGTATTTCAAGCATTTGATGATGAGAGTACGGAGGGGATGCTTACCTTGTTCGATTTGGTGATGCGGCTGGAACCATGATTCATCAACGTGAGGACAGTGAAGGTAGCATCAGCGACGTCAATGATGTCCGCGATGGTCGGTAGAAAAAGTCGGCAGGCGTGAGAGCCCAAGTGCCAAAGAGATAAGGTAGTCATGCTGGCGATGTTAAAATGAGAGAGTGAGATGACGTTAGAGTTGAGTTGTGATGCTCGAGGATGCGTGTCAATAGATGACGGTGCAGTTCGGAATCCTGAATTTGGATGAGGAAGAAGGATTTCGGGACAGGATTGAGAATTGCTGCGCCCAATATATACCCCTCCAACAGGTTGACTGTCGCTGCGACCATGAAGCCATTGGCGACTCTCAACCTTGGTGAACTGTGCTTGTCTGTTCACATCTTGATGGGGTTTATGCCCGTTACTCGGGTAACCGTTGATGAACGGCAGAGCTGGGCTCTGCGCAGTGATGCTGTTCATGGATGGCACATGATCACCTGAGCAGTCTTCTGAACAATAGAACAGGGGCATCGAGGCTGTTCGAATATCATGGCGGCACTAGGTTACTGTTCAGGGAGAGCCGTAATTCTTGTACTCTACGGAATCATGACGGCGTGGACAGCACAGGCAGGCTCTGAACAGTGAGGTTGTCTTCGGGAGGGTGCTCGACCGACGTGAACAGTCTTGTGAGTTCAGGTATCTCTGGACATCCATATAATTCTAAGATACAGCCGACCGACCGTGTACAAGTAGAAGAGCGACATGGCGTAGGGTGAAAGGTACCTAGATGTGCAACAGAACGAGCAAGACATATACATATGCACTTATCATTCTCCCAGGACCTGTGGTTATGACCACCCATGTGAGACTTAAATACATGTCCTTCTAGCGGTGTCCCAACTTCAGATACATTGGGATCATGAGATAACTAAATACCGATCGGTAGTCCATGTTATGAACGCGTGAAGACACTCGTTGATCAAATGACAAGTTATCCCCCCTCCACAATATAGCATGGACGAATCTACATAGCGAAACATGGACACGGATGCTATCTCGTGAATTGTTTCATACATCCAGTAATGTGACAACAGGCGAGTGTAGTTGGGTTCTACAAGTAATTTTTGCGGATTTTGCATAATCGCTAATACCAGTCTCATTAGTAAAGGGTAGAGAGCATGGAAAGTGTCATTTGACAAAGCAAGGTCATCGTATCAGTCACTGCACGTATTGCGATAGTCACTTGGAAGTCAAATAATAGTAGCATCAGCAGTCAAATTGCTATGTAGACCGTTGTAACGAAGAAAAGTCCGCAATTATGACCATTCCTGACTCCAATCCCTTGCCATCTCCCTCCTTCAAACATATCCCTCCTTCCAGTGACCCCTAACTGTTCTTCGTTCATCTCTTCTCTCACCATAGTGAATACTCCTCCTCCTGTTCCTCAACCTCCTCAATGGTGTACAAGCCCCACTTGTCCCATTTCTTCACCTCGTACTCCTCCGCCGCCTCTTCGGCCAAGTCTTCTTCGTCCTCCTCACAGATGGCGTCCAGATTTGGAGCCTTCCACTTGCTCATCCTTCCCTTGGGTCTCTCCAACTGCTCGATAGGCTCATGCAGAGCATTGTTGTCCCCGTCCCTCCATCGGTGGAAGCGGTCGAGCTCGTCATCGTCCAGAGGACAAAACATGCCATCAATCAGCCAATAAACGGCATCGTCGTTGCCGATGGCGAATTGTTTGTTGCCATCGGGGTGGTCGATGAGTCCGACGATGTTCAAGTTGGGGCCAATGTACTTGGCTTCCTCCCACTGTTCGAGCTCGGATAGTTCTTGGGAGTTGTCAGGATAATTGTCGTTGATGGGTTCGTCGGCGTAGGTAAGTAGCTCGATGCCCTTGACATCCTGGCTGGTAGACTCCTCCTGCTCGAGTCTCTCGTTGTCGTGGAGCCAGAAGACGAATTCGTCGTATTCGCCTTCAGTCATTGGCTTGGCAGTTGTGGTGTCCTCGTTGAGGTAGTGCCAGTAGCCGTTTGTGAGAAGGACGTATTTAACTCCGAGCTCAGGACGATCTTGAAGATCCAAAACTTGCGATTCCTAGTCGACAATGTTGATGGTCTTCGTCTCATTCTGGCTGGAGCTGTCTTCGGCGTGGTCGACGGAGCTGGTCTCGTCAATCTCCTCCGCGAGGAACTCGTTGCCCTCTTCGTCGGTAACGAGGACAATGGGAGGGGGAGCCTTGGACTTTTCTTTCTCTTCCGTAAAGCTAGCGAACCAAGCCAGCAGGTCCTCATATTCTGATTGACTCATCATCACAGGGTTTTCGTCTTCATCCAAGCGGTACCAGAAGCCGCATGTTAACTGGGTGTAGCTGACCTTGGTGTCCGGGCGCTCGATCACAATGATGGTGTCTAGATTGGCCATCTCCTCGGCCGACAAGTGGGAGAAGTCGTACCACTTGGAGGGGGAATTGTCGACCGGAGAAAGGGTGGTCGCATCGTCTTCATGGTTCTGAGAGTGTTCGAACTTCTTATTACCAACAGGGGTAATCTGGCTGGCGGCTTCAACATTGGGGGCTGAGTAATTGGTGTCGGGAGTACCAGGGCCAGTTGAAGGCGACTCGCTGTTAGCAGTCTTCCTGCTTTCAGTGGAGAAATTGGTCCTGTAATAAGTTAGCGATTTTCCATTGTAGAGGAGGGATTCTTGTAGGGTCACTAACGCAGTAGAATCCTTGCGAGTATGGTTGAGAATGACTTCTTCAGCCTTAGGAGCAGCGTCGCTTGAGGCTGTGCTCTTTTCCTCATTGACAAGCATAGCCGTGTTGGTGTTACTCAGAATGGGCGAGGCAATGACCGTCGCTTGCCTGGACGGAACCTCAACCACCTCGATAATGTCGGCAGCTGGAAACGAATGGCGGTAAGAACGAACTGCCCTATGCTCGGGGGCAATCTCAACAATTTCCACGATGTCAGCAGCGGGGAAGGAGTGGCGGTACGAGCGGACCCCATTCGATGACTTGATAGCGGGCTTCTTGGTTTCGACGATGGGAGTAGCCTGAGTCGAAATAACAATCTCAGGAGCGTTTTCGAGCTGAGTGGGGCAGGCTTCCTTAGTGTCAGGGACGATCTCCGTGCTGTCGGCGCCTTGCATGGCTATGTTGTCGTCGGCAATTTCGACGTCTTTGCTGGGTTTGACATCTTCGGGGGCGACAGCGAGCTCGGTGGTATGAGAAGCGCTTTCATCGGCGATAATGTCGGTAGCATCAGCGCTAGGAGAAGTGGTAGACATGTTGTTCTTGGGCAATTCAGCATCTTGACCAGCCTGGGTAAGGTGGTCAGCATCGATGTCGTCAGCAGAGGCCTTGTGAGTGAGCAGACATACCTTGTCATCAACGGGATGACACTCATGATCGTCGTCGGCCTGCGAGGGCAGGACAGTGTTGAGGATCATCTTGACCGACAGCGCGGCGAGCGACGCAATGGCGATAGCCTTGACAACGTTGCTAGTCGGGAAGGTGAGAGAGCGAGGGGCAAAGCCCAAAGAGAAGAAAGGGAAAGACATTTTGTCGAGAATGGTTGCCAAGATGGAATATGTTGAGGAGTGATGAGGTGTTGTAAGAGTTTGGGTTGAGATCGCTTGAGTGCAAAGTTGCATGAAGTGATGCTTGTCCGAAAATTGGATGCAGCAGGAAGAAATTCGGGGACAGATTCCGGGTGAGGGGAGGAATTTTTATACCTCCAGTTCTGGACCTCAGGTTGACTGTCGCTTGTAACATTGGACCTGTTGTTGACATGGTGATCGATGAACAGAATGGTTTCTACGTATAGTAAGCACTGAACAGATGTTGTGTTGGTGATAGTTTGGTGGTGGTGACACCCAAGGACGTCGGTCTGTGCGTCCAGCGACTGTGGATGTACATATTGGTCCTTGTAGGTTTGTTAGCGCGGTTCTTGCCCCACATAACTTGACAGGGGGGGACACGTCTATCTACGCGATCTGATTGACTGAAATCGCCTGATCTCAAGGTGAGAATCTGGGATTCCAGCTGCCACACACAAACCTCCCCCTTTATACCTCTACTGGCTCAGAATTACTAAAGTCACTAAAATAAATCCCTTCCACCCTCTATATTCGGTATTATTGTAGGGCGTTTATAGGGCATTTGCAGCCGTTGCATTCCTCGTCTTCCCCCTGTCCAAAACCCCTGTGTGTAGGTACCAAGCTAACGAACCTACCAGGACTGAAGTGTATTACATGTGATTGGTCAGTTCCGCCCATGTCGTCCGAACAGGGCAAGTGTCCACAGACCAGTTTGCTGAACATCGTCCGAACTGCTATCTGAACAGCCATCTGAACAGTGTCGACGATGCTCGTTTTCTCTGAACAGCCCCAAGATATTCGGCACGCCAGCTCGCAATTGTAGCCAGAGTAATCTGATCTTCGGGGAGTTCTGTGGGTTCCATGCCAAGACGCGACTGTGCAAGCTTTGGAGTGAATGTCAGGTCCGATGGTACCGCTGTCGGCGGCTGCCAAGGCCGCCTTTGGCGCTTGTCCCGAGTGTTCGCGGCACAGCAACGACAAAGAGGGGCCCGAGTTCATGGGATAAGTACACTACCCACTCTTGACTGCACTGAGTCGCATCTTTCGGAGGATCAGGTAATGCCGATCACAGTCTGTTCACCGGGCCCGGCCGTCCCGAGGATGCGAGTTTCCATATCACTGCCCCGGACCCGGATGTGGCTTCGGTGTCTCCTGTGTCATCCGCGGCATCGGCGATATTGGCTGCAAGTACATTGAATGGGGAGGTATCGGTTGAGGAGCCATTGAATGCAGTGGCATCGTATAAAGTAGCAGCTAAGGGAAAACTGTACATGACTTCGCGATAGGCTTGAGAAACCGGAATGGATGTTTATTTTCCTCGACGCTCTACCGCTGACTGGTTCTTGCGAAGCTAACTCGCCCTGCCGCATGACTGGGAAATCAGGACAACCGAGATCAGGCCATTAGTCCGAGCCAGGACCTTGCAAATTGAGTATTTCTTTAGAAATACAATCTTGTCGTAATTAAAGAATCACAATTAGCTGAGTCAACCCGTTGAAACATTGTCCATGAAATATGATAATGCGGCGACCATATCTTCAGTCAAGTCCTGCCGAGTAGTTCGCAAGAGACGCCCCATTTTCTCGTAAACTAGGTTGGACATGATTAATCCACTAGACGAGTCAGAACATGTTCGCAAAGGGAGGAGATCACCTCTCTAAAAGGGGACTTACTCGAAAATCACATCAGCTGTCGGGCCACTGCTAGTGACGCCTCGGAGCAAATGTGAAATTCTTTGCATCTCCAGCTTGACATCGAGGGCATATTGTATCGTCATCTCGACGAGTCTCCTGACACCATTTGTGTACGCGGTGTTGTCGACGGGGGTATCTCCCTTGTCTAGCCCGAGCGTCTCCCTGACCTTAGCCTCAAAAATCTTCTTCTCTTCCCGTTTCTGAATCACAATCTTATAGATCTTAGTGATGATGGCGTGCTCAAGAAACAGACGCCCCGGGGATGGAGTACGCGGTCGAGGAAAGGGCGAACAATCGTCCAACAAATACCACTCCAATAATGTGCTGTAGACGCTCGTAGTGAAAGCCCCAGCCTCATTGATGATATGGAGCTGAAACAAGACAAACCTCAAATCACCCAGTAGCGGAGAGTAGAGCTGTTTGGCTAATAGATTGGTTCGTGCGTCGAACCAATCCATACGGACGGGTTTGTGGACCCTGATATCGGCCTGCTCGTTAAGTGTCTCGGGTGCGGCTCCTTCTCGGCCAACTTTACTTGGGTTGTTGGCCATGGTGATAGTGGGAAACCGGTCGAGTGGTATGGACGGGCAGCCGATGTGTGCAGTTGGAAAGACTTCTGCGATTGAAGGCGAAAAGAGCAAAGGATAATTGAGCCGTAACCCAGGATGGAAGAAAAGAACAAAGAAGGGGAGAATGGGGCAGATTAGAGGAGGGGAAACGGTGTCCACGGTCAACAAGACCTACAGATGTGTCTGAAGAAAGTTCAGGTAAGTTTTAATCACGAAGCGATGAGCTGGAATGATGTGGGAAATGATTGATTGATGGCATGATTGCAGAGAAGAGAATTGGCGGGCCAGGCCAGGTTCAAGTACTTCTTCTGATTTGGAATGATGTTGGTGGGATGCTCTTTCCAAGTTTTTCATGCCACATATCTTGGAGAGGAGTTAACCAATGCATAACAGACAAGGAGAGGGTGACGGAGATATCGGATAACCTACGATAGGTATGTGTTAAGGTGCATGAGTTGCATGTTGATTAACAATCCAGTCATGTGAAAAGAACAGCATGCACCTGCAAGCGTGCCGAGAGGATGATATATTGACCAAGTATTGATGATTGAGCTGGTAGAACAGGGACAGGAACGATTACATCGACAAACTCGACCCTAACTTTCAAGGAAATAGACAGCCGTCGACACGACTCCAACTTTTTTTCGACATGCATACATGACATTGAACCCTTCCTCAAGGACAGTATCCCAACCCTGAACACCCCCACTCCAATTACCAAATGGCAGCCAGCATCCTGTTCCGCTCCTCGGCAACCTCTCTCTCCCATGGCAAGGCCTCGTAGTCGACGGAATCATCCAGCCAACAAACATCCCCCTCCGGTGTGACCAGCTTCAGCTCCGGCGCCTCCGGGGCACCCCAAGCAGAATAGTACTCAGGCTTTGACCAGCCGTCCTCGGGAAATACTACCCAGTTGCATCTGGCCAGAGAATACGTTCGTTCCGAGTGGCGCACCCACATGTCGATGTGATCGGTTTTATCGACAAAGCTGTGGTGAGTCCAGTCGCTGTTTGCCAGGCGATGGGAATGCCAGCCAGCGAGCGGGTGGCCGCTATCTTCTGAAGTGTTGTTCGCCTCGGTCTGGGAGTTGTCTTCCTCGTTGTAGGTGTCAATGTCGTTCTGGGCCCAGTCATCTTGGGGCCAAGCGTCCTGTGACCAATCGTCTCCATTGGGAGGAAGGTCTTCAACATCTTCCATTATATTTATGGGCGAGTCATACTCATCGCCGGTCAGAGCATCGAAATACTCGTGGTAGGAATCGTCGTCCGAGTCTCCAATAATGTCTGTGGTCTCAGACGAAGTGGGCCGAAGACAGTAGACCGACGGAACCTGGACCTCAGGTCTGGATGTACACTTCTCCAGTTCAGGAGAGAACTGTGTCGCAACCGATCAGCTCTGAACTGCGACAATGAGTAAGGTAAGAAGAAATACATACCATCGATAAATGGATGTTTGGGTCCATTGATTCGAGGATGCGATAGGTATAACACATCTTTTTCGTTGTATGTAATCCGAATAGGAGTGGTGGTTGTAGTGGTGTTCTGGAGTAGTCGCTATATAGAAAACCAGCGCAAACGAGTCGAATTAGAACGGAAGAAAGGGAAACACCAAAAAGTCCATCGCGGCCGAAATTAAATAGGTGGTGCGCGGGGCCACCCAGGTCCGCACGACACTTCACTACCTCTAGGCATTTGCCACCTGACACTTGCCATCGGGCTGTCGGACAGATGCCAGAGACCATTCACGAGCAGAGAAACCTGGGGGTATTGCCATTCACGAGCACCAGAAGCTGGAGGTACGCTTAGCAACCGTCGAGTGAATGACACCTCTGTCTGATAAGATAACTGCCCCGCCGTGGGACGGGAAATCTGCTTCACCTTGGCCAAGCAAAGGGAATCGGCTCTATTTGGGGGTAGTCATTTCCGATACTTCATCTTGAGACGTAGGCATTGCTGGGATGTCATTGTCGTTGCATGGTGGTGGTGCACTTGGGCATATGGTCCGTCTACTGCCATGACAGTCAGAAGTGAAATAGTTCGAGAGAAGCCTCTTTACGCAGTCAGCAGGAAATGTATGGCAAATAAAGAACAAGTGATATCATAGAGACAGGCCGCTTGGATCAAAGATAAATACAAGGAAGAGAAGAAAAAGATTATACTAACAAGAAAGCTATAATTGATTGTGCTTGTGCACGTAAAAGCATCCGTCCGTAACCCTTGTTCTCCGCTGATGAACCCCTAAAGTGCCCGACAAAAGACCTGAAAGTCTCCTACTTCTTTCCTCCATGCTCGATGTCAGTCTCTGATAAGGTATCCTTACGAACCGCTGCTGCTCAATCCGTAGACATAGACCACAATACCATAGAGCCATCAATATCTCCGCTTCGATCCGTCCCTCACAACCCAGTCTGCCATGCCCGCCCTCACACCTATCCTCTTGTCCCCCTTCAATCCCCCCTTCGTACCCGCGACAACGCCCCCTGCATCGAAAACCGCATATCCTCCAGCGAGTAATGCCTCCCCTCCGGATCCGTCAACACCAACCTCGGCACCCGCCCATCCACCGCATCAGGCATCAAAACATTAATTTCAGGTTCCCGATACCGCACCCACTTGCACTGCTGGAGTTTCCGTCGAGGCGTTCCGGTCGAGTTTCGTTGGTTTGCCCTGGTGTTCAGCAGTCCCCTATGGTCAACGACACTGAGCTCGTCCCAGGTCTTATGCGACGTACGCTGGCGGATACGACGACGGGGCGTCTGTGTCTTGGGCCTTTTTTCGATACTCTCTTCCGCCTTGGGTTTCTCCTTCTCCATGTCCTTGTCGGTCAACTCCATGTCGAGCACGCCTCCAACGGAAGAGTTGGACACCTCGGGCTCCTAACCCGGGGTGCGGGCAACTCTGCTGTTGTAGACGGCCATCTGTATGGGGGAGGTAAGGCGGAGTCGAATCTTGGATGGGGTCGGGGTGTCGGCCTGGACGTCGACGTTTTCAGGTATGGTGGTCTTGCGAGGCGGGGTGGGAGTGTTGAAAGAGATGCCTTTGGCTGTAGCAGGAGGGCTGAAAGAAAAGTGAGTTAGCGGTCGCTTCTTCACACACAAAGGAGGGCGACTTTGAGGGCCGAAATACCTTCTGATGAGACGCTTCTTAGGGCTTGGGCTGTGAAGCACGTCAAAGAGAGATGTGGCGACCGATTCCTCCCACTTCCTCTTCTTAGGGCTGCCAGAAACGAGTTGGTTGTCGGTCGGCGAAGAAGTGATGCCAATAACAAAGTGAGATTGGAGCGTGACACAATCGAGGATCATCTCATCGTCAGAATTGGCAGTCGGGGGGTTTTTGTCCGTTGACACTTTGCTCTCATCCGACTTTGATGCGCTCACGTCCGCGCCCACATGCGTCATTCTAGGGTCCTTGTTTTGCTTCTTTGTCGCGCTTGTATCGTCGTTTGTGCAATCCTTCTTTTCGCTCGTAGTGGAAGCACTGACAGGCTTGTCGCACTCAGAAGACTCAATGGATGACTCACTCCACGGGTCCTGATATGTGCTGACGTTCTCCGTAGGCGTCGGTTTGGTGGCTTCCCCTGCGCCAAAGATATTCCGAGCTGAAAGCAATGCCTGGGATCCGAGTACGCCGATAAAGGGTAGAAAGAAGTCCATTTCTGTCTACCGTGAGTGGTTTGTTCGAATGCGCGCTCGCAATATGGGTAGTCGTTGATGCTGGTTGTTCAAAAAAGTTGGCGTGCCGTGGTGTTGAAGGAAATGTGATTTTGTGACAAAGAAAGTAATGGCTGGTAACGAAGCTGAGTTGGGGGAGGAAACAGAAACATAACCTGTACTAAAAGAAAGTGCGATTGTAGAAAGTAAGCTGTGAGTGATGGGCGGGGTCACAGGCATGAAACCTTGACCGTCTATTTCCTGCGGCAGGCAACATAACCTGAAAGTTATCACAATACGAACGTTGAACTTGAATGGGAGGGATTTTATGAAACAGTGTGAAATGCACAATAGAAAGTGAATGCGGGAATACAAATACCACGCCGATGTCTTCTTGATTTCTTTATGGCCCTCAAAGGCTGGATCGTGGGAGTCTCAATAACAGCTCGCTTCATTTTCAGGCACTCATGTATGGTTCGACAAATGCCATGAGGTTTAGCAGATCGTAGTCATACAAAAACATCATAGTCACAATGATATAGCCACTCTCCCTTGAAGTAACGTATAGTCAGCCTTTTGTATCTCTAGTTGCCTCGAATCTAGTGATCCTTCCATTCATGCTGCCAATGGTAAACTCATCGGGCACTTTTGGGCGAGATTTCCAATTTCCCTCACCGTCGACTTCCATGACTAGTCCCATAGTCATGACTCGGTGGGATCGCGCAATGAGAAGTTGCCCCCCTCTGGACTCGTCAAGACCAGGCCTGGGACTTCCACATTCCCCGAAAGCTGCTCAATGGGCCTCTCCTCCGGCACCGGAATCCATGTGCAGCGATGTCGTAACTTGTGCCCTCTCCTGTCATCGTTTTTGCCCCAGGCACTCAGCAGACCATTTCTTGCCACGAACTGATGTTCATGCCATTTCATTTCCTGGGGTCTCTTCCGGCGCGAGCTGCCTTTTTTTGTATTCTCGCCTTTGATGCCCTTCTTGCCCTCAACGCTTCCCCTTCCATCTTCGCTGGCTTGGCCCTTTTGGTCCTCCTTACCTTGTTGAAGAATGAGAATCTTTGTAACTTGCTTTTCCATCTCCTTCAGCCTTGCGAGAACCTTTTTGACCTCTCGGTTGTAGTCTTCGAGGGTGTCGGCTTTGAATAAAGACGTCGAGCCAGTAAGGCACTGGCGAATTGATTCTGCCTGCTTCCGCTGACCCTCACCCGAATCAATGACTGGCGCGTTACTCAAGCCAACGGCTTCGACATGCTGCTGACCGTTCAGTTGGCGGGCCTTCGACGCATACCTCAATCTGTACCAGTGTCCGTTATCCAACAGGACGTACTTGCTCCCATTTTTCGACGGTTCGAAAACGCGAACCACTTTGGGTCCGCAGTTATGAGGACGTTTAACGAAGTTATGGGTAGTCGACGCACTTTGTTGGCCTGCTGATGGAATCTTCGTGATCTGAACACCTTCCGGGTGTTTGACGTACGGCTTCGGGCATGCGCTAACGGGAGTATTGGGCGCGGTCATTTTCGATGATTCTATGCTTGATGTCGAGGTAGTTTTCGTCTTCTTTCTTTCGATTTTGCCACAAGACAGTTAGGGTGGGTTGCATGTAACCGGGGGGGAGAGAGGGGCTCAAGGTGAACTACCTCTCCGCAAGGCGCTTTTTAGAGCCTTCTCCGGCCAGTTGATCGGGCTGGGTTGTATTTGCGGCCGCAAGTATTTTGTCGGATTTCAAGCACGCGCTCGCCTTGCCGTTCGTGCTGTGTTCGACGTCGCTCGTCGCTCGTCGCGGCGAGGTCGGTGTCCGCGAGGACTTTGGCGTTGTTAATCTCGGCCAGAAGCGCCGTTCAGCTCCTGCACTTGTTCCAATCTAGCGTATGGAACAGTATTGATCTTGGAAGGCGAAGTGAATAACCAGCGTGCTGTCGGATATGGGACGTCGTCGAAATGGGTCGTGCGATCGATTACGCGGGATCAGGATGTTGGAGGAAGATTATCGTAAAGGCGACAAGGTAAGAAGACCGATATTGGTGTTTCTTTAATAATATAATAATAATAATAAAAGAAAGGTTCAACCATATCTGGGAGAGATTTGAACCTTCAAAGCGCACGTAACGTGTAGGATCATGGATGGGAAGGAAGTAGTAAGTGAATGCGATGGGGGGCAATTGCCGGGCCGCAGCCTCAGCCGCCGGATTGAAGCAAGCAACACAACGGAACTCGTAGGTGACGAATGGTAGCAAAACCTGGATGTCTTGTTGTCATCTAATTACTCACCAAGCGACTGCACTTCTTTTTGTTTGTTCAGGTTCAGGTCGAATTCGTACAATGCAAATAGATGCAGAGCATCGTATGGGCACGTCAAGTGCCCATCTTGTTTAAAGTCAAGGCAAGCCTGCGACATGGACGAAGGGAACAGAAGTGAGCGAACCATAATGTGCTCGTTTAATCCACTTTGAGTAGCTTGATGCCAGCTATAGAACTATCTTCTTTCACAAAAGTAACGAGCAATGAGAGAAGATCTTGTCACCTTGTATGACTTGCCCCCGTGGTACCTCAACTAGAAATCTTCTTGCTCGGCCTTTACAATCGAAAGATCACCCGAGTTCCTGTAAGTTGTGTCCTATCTCCAACTTTCCCGCATCCTCCTTGCCATGGCCTTTCAAGAGCACTGGATGACCTGATCTGACCGTTACCGGAATCGTGCAACCGGCGCCCGTTTCCTTTCCTTGTGCCGATTCCTGTCATGACCTTTGCTCCAACCATAAACCAATGCGCGTACTACCAGATTCCCATTGTCTATTCATAGTCCAAAGGGTCGTGTAAGGAGTAAGACTCTCCTTCTGGGCTCGTCAATGTCAGATCTGGTACCGATGAGTTGTTGAGGGTTGGCAAAGCAGGTACACGTAACCAGTTGCATTGCCCCCGCAGCCTGCGTCCCTCTTCCTGACGTCTCCTTTTGCGAGTGTCGATGAAGCCGTTCTCATCGACCAGGCTATGGCTGGCCCAGGAGTTGTCCTTCTTCCTCGTCCGGCGCGATTGGCGCTCTTTGTGCTGTAAATCGCGCGGGCAAGTCTCTCTCGCCTCGCCAATGCTAGGCTCTCTCAAGAAATATAGATCATCAATGTCCTCTGTCGTAAATCTCTCCAGGTCTTCGTCACTCAAAACGTCGGAGAACCAGTCTCCGTCATCAGAATAATACGCTGTATCGACCGCATAGGCGTCGACTCCTGGATCAGGCACAGAGTCATCGTTGGACATGAGTGTGTTCACCCTCCAGCTGATGAAGTCGCTATACTCCTGGTCGGTCATCTCGCTGAGGCTCCCATCTTCCTCCAAGTGGTACCACAGACCATCGTCCAGGCGTGCGTATTCCAGTCCAGTTTGTGGTCTCTCGGCGATTTCGACCAGCTTGGGTTCCTAACCCGCAGCCTGGTCATCGCAACTGCTGTAGAGGAATGACGCTGCCTCTGTATTCCTGATCGTGAACTTCTTCGGTTTCGGAAAGGTGACGTTGGGCGACTCTTCGGTTTCACTGAAATACCTAGTGTCCGCAGTGTTGGGTCTGATGTCGGTCGACTGAGATAGCCCTAAGTTTGTAGGGATAATTGTTGTGGAGATACTGCCATGGCCATTTGTTAGATGTTGTGAATAGTCACTGATTGGGAGGTTCTTGGTGTAGATGACTCTTTACCTTGCACTTTCATGCCTGTAATAATCGGCACCAGGGCAGTCTCTGGGCCCAGCTAGTGTATCGCCATCCTTCTCGTCAGTGATTGATATGTTAGAAGCACAAGCTAGGATGTGCCTGCTGGAGGTCTTCTTCATGTGTGTATATATGTTATCATGGCTGTCTGCGTTCTCGGTTGTTTGTGCTTCGTCGGTTCCCATCTTCGCGTCCACGCTGTGGTCTGGATTGCGGTACTCGTCGGTAGTCACGGATTCAATATTATGTGCTGGTAGAGGCGCGCCAGCTTTGCTCCCCTCTTAATGAGCTGCGCCGGCGTCGGCCGTAGTGCACGCCGCGACTCTAGCGAAGTCGAAACTCTTCAGATCGATAATGGCGGGTGGCGAAAGTTGGATCGTGAATTAATTACTTGCGGAAAGTCGTATTGAGAACAAAAAAGCATCGAGTCAACGTTGTTGGAAAGTGTAGGTAGGTACGTGATGCGTCGGGTGGGGCTGCCGGAGCCGGCGCCGGAGCTTCGCCGCCTGGATCCCCGGGGCAGGCAACAAAGAGCCAGCCCGGCAGCAGCTCCTGACGTCACAGAAGTAGTCACCAGCTCTTGGTTCTTGAAGGATGGATCACGAACGTACCATCTTCTGGAATTAGACGATGAATTAAGCATCAATTGTCACTTGTGTTCACAGTTTAACAAAAACGGGAGAAGGAACGAAGTATCACGGCATGATCACTTCAAAATAGAGTATCGACATTCAATAGAATGAAGAGTTTAAAGTAACAAATCACAAGTAGTTCAGAGTTTATTCACGGATGGCAATGTATCAGAAAATCTTATGTGGCCAAAGAGTTTGTATGATTTGACTAACTCTCGACCTTTTTCCCATCCACCCCCCCATGATCCTAGCGTTTCCTACTCAGACACAAACGACCATCGTCAGCTTATCCTCATTCCATAATCCTACATTACGAGTCCATCATCACTTTCCTCATCCCTTCTTTGGCTCTCTTGGCCCCCTTCCTTCCCCACCCTGTCGACCCCTAGTTCTTGTACTTCTTGGGATCCTCCAAGAAGTACCGTCCTCCCTCCGGATCCGTCAGCACCAGGGACGGAATCGGCTGCTCCGCCCTATGAACAAACTCGCGGAGCGAGAAGGGCTTCTTCACCCAGGTGCACCGATGGCGCAACCTCTTCCTCATCTTCCCGAGCTTGTTCATTTTGGTATCCAGGCGGCCTTTTCCGTCGATCAAGGCATTGCTGGCCCACTTTCTGCTTTCAAGCTTTCTCTGTTCGCGGCGTGACAACCGCGGCTTGCTTGCGGATTCGTTGTCGGTCTTGCTGTGGATGCTTGACACGATCGTTCTCTTGACTTCAGGCACGGAAGCCTGGCTCTTGATGACTCTGACCGGCTCGGGCCCCTAACCCGTAGCGCGGTCATGTCCCTGGGAGTTGGCCAGCGTCACATGCTGTTTGATGTGTCTTTCGCTGCGGTTCGGGGACTCGACGAGGTTGTCTTGGTTGTTGTGCGCGGTCGTGGTTGTGTAGGTTGGGAGTGCGACCCGTGCATCCGTGGTCCAGATGGATTGCTTTGGCGTGGCTGGGCTGTGCAATTGTTAGCAATGGAAGTTTGAAATTTGAAGATAGAATAAAGTGCAAGCTTACCTGAAAGGACTAGCCGTCAACCAACTGGTTCTGTAGCCATCGCTAGGCCTGGTGGGAGTTGGAGAGATCTTCAGCTGCGACATGGAGCTGGTAAGGGGGTCGACGCGGTCATTTTGACCGAGGTTCGAGGTTTCGACAATGGAAGAGGTATTCTTGTTGTTCGTCTTCATGATTTCCTTGTCGAGGGTATTGTTGGTGATGGGAATGTTGATTGCGACTTGCTTGTAGGAGTCAGCCGGCTTGTTGGCTTGTGGAAAGCAGTCTCTGAGCGTTGCGCGACGGAACGGCTGCGCTTCTGTCTGTTGGTATGGGTGATGAATGGGTGTCTCGATAGTGGCCTCTTGCTGCTCGTTTGCGCGGGCCAGGGCGCGATGGTGCTGAAGAGCTCTAAACATGCTGAAATCGTCTTGATTGAATCGAGTTCTGCGGCAGCGCAAGTGGTTAGTCGGATACTAGATCAAGAGTGATGGGGTTGGGAGGCGCATTGAGGTGGGAATCTATACTTACAATTTTGTTTAGCGACAATGCCAGTCAATAGCGTCGACAGTGAGGTAGTCGTGGGGTTGGTCGAGGAGGGGTAGAGTATGTGGGTTGGATGATCGATGAGCGATGCGAAGTCTTTGTGCAGGTGTGCAGAAGAGTCGGTGCAGGTGCGGGTGCAAATTGAGATCCTCGTTGTGAGATGGGGGAGGAAGAAAATTTGGAGAGGGGAAGTTGGAGTGGCTCGACATTTATATCCTCCTCCGGACGAGAGGCGACTGGCGATGAATTCCTGGCGACATGGGACGATTTAGGTGCGACATTAGATGAACACCAAACGACAGAACTGGACTTGTCAACTGTTCGGGTCCGAACAGTCTTGAGGATTCTGAACAGCCATGAACAACCTTGAAATTTGAATAACAGCCAGTCCACGACAATTGCTCAGCCATGGCTGTTCAGAGTTCAGTGCCTCACACTCTGCTACCGCTGTTCACATTCAGCCGACCAAATCTGACCTGTTGCAATGTTCAATAACGTGAACAGCCAGGCTGGGTGCAGCTGTCCAGAGAAGTGCAAGTCAGGCAAAGCATCCACAGAAGCCTTTCGGTGGCACTACTCTACATCTTCGTGAAGATTCCGAGACTGGCTTCAAGTAGGTAGCTTCTGAACATGGAACTCAAGAGAAAGAGTAACAGAATGATGTACTAGCGAGTTACTCGAGAGATTTGAGGACATCAATTAGGAGACGGGATAGGTTAACTGGAAGATGATCGATAAATTCGCGTGGGTCCCGTCCTTTCAGCTCCCTTTCGTCCTTCCTTCCCCGACTGGGCTCTACCTGTACGTCCTTCCCCGTCCCTGGCCCGGCCACCTCAGCACTACTCCTCAATTTCCTGAACAGTTCCCAAATCCTCCACCCTCGACCTCCATGCACATTGCTGTACTACGCTCATGAACCGCTTTGTCTTTCTCTCCATGTTTCGTTTCGACTCGGACTCGAACTCCTCCAAACCCTCGATGGAAGAATCATCATCGTCCTTCATGGCGTCGTCTGACTTGTTGACGACATGGCTCGCAACCGGGTTTCGGTCACATTTAGGAAACCGCAGGTGCTTTGCGCGCGCCCTGAAAATGTTTGGGCGACGCGGGGGATAATATATTCCCACAGGCTCGGTGCTTGCAACGGATTTTGAGGTTGGTTCTATGTCGGGTTCGTTGCCCTCGACGTGGCTGATGTGACGAGTGATGGAGATGGATGTTGGCATTGTCTGGCTGGGAGTGACCTCTTTACGCTGAGACAGAGCCGAGTTCGAGATGTCACTCGGCGTTTGGGGACTGCTGGCATGGGTGCCTAGAGTGCCGGATCGGTTCTTGGCTGGAGACCTTTCGGTGCAAGGGGACGGATCCTCGACGACGGTGCTAGACACGACGGTATGGGTTAGCATATGGTGGGGGTTTACATCAGCAAGCGGCTCTTCCGAACGTCTCACCTTTCCGTACCAGCCCCGTTACTGAAATGGAAGCCAGCGACATCGTTTGCCAGTCTGTCGGTGGATGAGCCGTCTGCTGCCATATCATGCTCGTTATGGGTAGATAGTTGTACGAGTTTGTCATGGTTGACAAGAATTGCCTTATTTTCTTCGTTAGCTTGAGCTCCCACGCTGAGCTTATGGGTATCCGCTCTTACTGGAGCTTCTTCGGCAGCGGCTAGGAGGCCAGAACTGGCTGGAACCTCGCCGTCCGAGTTGAGAACAGCCGGGGATGTCATGATTGAGACACTAATGTGGGTGGATGAAGGAAGGGTGTCGATGATTGCGCTTGGTGCAGAGCAACAAAAAATAGGCGCACAAAGAAATTATTTACTGGTCTTTTGGACAGTTCAGAAAAGTAAACCTGTGACGGTGAACTAGCCATCTGTTCAAATCCGGAGGTGAACAGCCCTGAAGACGGGATGCACATGGTGAACAGTCTTAAGGATGATGAACAGCCATGAACAACCCTGATACTCAAGGTACAGCCCGCTGCCGTCGGTCGCCCAATCTTCTCTGTTCAAACCTTGAAAGCGACTGTCGGAAATTCTAGTTCGTTCAACCCAGCGAGTTCAGTTCTGTTCACATCCAGCCGCCCGACTCCCTTCCTGTTAGTCTGTCGCCAAGATCCTCTGTCGCGAACATTATGGTTGCAGCTGACCCCAGCTGTCGCACATCAGTCTATCGACTGGCGCTCTTCATGTGGTATCGCTGAGGCAACTGGCTTGTAGATTAAACTCGGATCCTGCTCAGCCTAGTTCCCTGATGCCACTGAAGCGACATAGTTAAGTGATGACACAATGTCCATTGTTCTTGTGCCCTTTGTTGTCAAATGCGTCTTCTCGGTGGAAGTGGTCAAAGACCAATATATTATCACAATAATGAACAAAGGGAGCGAGGGGGTAACAAGTAGAGAAAACATAGTAAAGAATAAGTTACTGGATGACAGGGGAGGCTGTATTGCACCACGAGTGGTATCAGAGTTGGTAAACTCGAAGTCCGATCGATCTTCAGGAAAAAGCCGCGGAAGTGGGCCCGTGAGTATTTTATCCATGTAGGTAAGTATGCGTTGATAGCTCCTTCCTGTTCTTCGTTCATCTGCGACTTCCCCCATCTTGTGTCCATCCGCCAGATGCCATTTTCTGTCTCGTACAATGAGATCACGGCCAAAGAAAACCAGAGGCTGATTGGATTGAGATGGGAACAGACATGGAGTAGGTAGGTCAATTCAAGGTATGCGTATGAGGGACTACATACTAGTTGATCAGATGCAAGAAGAACTCCATAAAAATTGACATAGTACCTCGCAAGTGACGTCCCGCACACCTTCGCCAACCGCCGAAACCCTTGATTTGCTGAATTAGCCGTTTCCCGGAGACTTGATCATCAAGCAACCCTTATTCCATTACTGTACCCATCCGATCCTCGCTGTCCTTTTCAAGTGACCTTCCGTGACTAAGCCGCCTCCTACTCCTTTCCTTAGACTCGCCCCCACTGGCAGCCGTTACATGTACGGACTAAACCGCTAATCGTCAAGCGCAAAAGCCTCGCCCAAATCCTCCACGACACGGGGCCGCCAGGAATACTGGCTCACCATGCCAAGAAATTTCGCCGTCTTTTTCTCCATTACCTCCCTGTTCTCCGACTGGAACTCTTGAAGTTCTTCTAGCGTAAGCCCGTCCCCGTCCTTCGCAACGTCCTCAGTTGCGTGGGGTGCCAAAGACGCAAGCACCTCTGGGCGCCAACGAACGTTGCGCCGAGGAGCGCGTTTGTTGAAAATGTTGGGTCGGCGCGGAGGATAGATTGTGGGAACGGGTTCAGTGCTTGTTAGAGCCGTGGTGTTTGACTCGTTGGCTACCTCTATCTTGGTCGATGACTTGGTGGATGAGGTGGTAGACAGGTGTGGTTGTGGAAGACTACTCGGGACAACGAGGTTAGAGGGAGGAACTTCTAACCAAGCAGTAAGGGGTTTCATAAGGTATGGTGCACTTACACTTCTTCTGCAGGTGCAATGTAAAAAGAGCTAGCAGTCTCACTTTGCTGTATACCAACCGGTTTGCTGTCTGACATCAAAGCTTTGTCGTCATGTCGGCATTCGGGAATGTCGATGTTGGCAGGTGTGGCCGCATCTTTCTCGTCATGGATGTTCAGACGCTTGGTGCTTTTGACGACATCAGAAATACAGAGGGTATGCTTGTCTTGAGGAGAGATGGTAGCGCATTCTTCCTTTTCTTCCGTTGGGAGTACTTCATCGGGGGTCGTAGGCATGGCGGCCTTGTCGACTAGGGGAGTGTCTGCAAGATCGTTAGTGATCACAACAGGGCAGTTGGAGTTGTTATTTGTCTGTACCTTTAGGCAATGTCATGTTGAAGATACCTAATGAATGCTCTTCTGATATATTTGGATACAGAAGACGGATGCTCGTTCGGTACCTGCTAGTAGAAGAGGTGTTGTTCCGGGGAACTTGAATTGTTGAAGTTACGCAAAGAAAGAGTCTAGATCTTCAAAATTGTCATAACCAGGGAAGATGCGAAGGGCCAACGAAGTAATTGACACTAGCCTGGTAAAAACCCCCCGAGGGGGACCTGAACAGCTAGCATTTTAGCGGCAATAGGAGGTTTCTGGCGGTGGTAATCACTCCGACAACTGTCAAGGTCCCAGAATCTTGAGATGTGGAGATGTGCCTCGTTGCTGTGGTAATACCCGGTTGGCCCTCGTCTGTTTGTTCAGGTTCTCCGGGTCAGTCGGCTTGGTAATACTTTGCCCTTCACTTGTCAGGTAGCCGACGAGATAGCTGGAAGCGTAAAGAACGCTGTTGGTGCTCATAACATGATGATTGGATGTGGACGGGAGAGATTGACGCATAGCACATGCCAGGCTGCTAGACACCCCGTATTGGAGTTGAAGGGGAAGATATTCACGAACAGGAAAGGGTCCAGAGATCAGGAATGGCACAGTGAAACGAACGTAGGAATTAAAAGTAAATGCAAGTACTTCGCTGGATAGGTATCTATGGTTTTGAATGCAGAAAGAAAACTTATGTCCAACCCATTAAACTCCATCCATCATGAAACTACCCCAGAAACTCATAGTTCCACGGGTATAACCAAAACAACGCTCCCTCAGTGTAGTAACCGTTATCTTCGGCACCCGACACAACTCTATGTCCGCCAGCTCGTCCAGGTATCCAATCGTGCAAACTCGTCAACGAGTGTTTCGGTCTTGCGCCAACAGCGGGCCTTGACCTCGTTCTCCTTCTCGCTCAGTTGGGAATTCCCATCTTCGTCCTCTCCTACTTGGATTCCCCGAGCTCAGAGTCGATTTTCTCCATTTCCGACTCGATTTCTTCAATCTCCGAGTTAAGCATTTCCAGCGACGGATCAGGAACTTCGTCTGCCGCATCAAACTCAGCAAGGAGTTCATCGTGATCATCCGATTCTTCCTCCGTCTCGTCGTCCTCCTCTCGCTGGTCCCGGTCCATCTTCCAGGCAAGGAAGTCCTTGAACTCCCTGTCCGTCATATGCATATACCCGCCGTCTTCCTCCAGCAGGTACCAAAACCCATTGTCGAGCTGGGCGTACTGGGTGTTGAGCTCTGGTCGTTCGACGATCTGAATGACCTCGGGCTGCCAATCTGGTCTATACTTGGAGATGTCGAAGAAGGCGTAGACGGGCGCGGCAGGCTTGCCTCCATTTGGTGGGGCGGCAATGGCACGTTGGGCATCTGTTAGCCCGGTTGGCTTTGCGTTCCTAAGTAGGTACGGTAGAGTTAGCAAAGCCTAGGTATTCAAATAGGCTGTGGTGACGGCAACTTACTTGATACTCCATTTTCGGATGTAATGGGGCTGACCCTCGTGCTTGCGCTCGAACAAGTCCTTGAAGAGGAGAGAGTGTGACATCTTGAGTAATGGATGTTGATAATCGACACAGTGACTCGGATTCTACCGGCTGGGTAGTTGAGAGAGGGCGAATGTCGGACTGTGAGAGGGTATAAATCGGTGTGCGGTGTTGCTTGCTGGTGTTGACTTGGTCGAGGTGAATTCTGGTGTCGAGTTGTCCGGGAGTCTCGCTGGAAGAGGTGCGGGAAAGGAGAAGAATGGTTATGGGTGTCAAGCTCGAGGAGATATGGAGGTTCAAAGAATTATTCGGATATGTCGATGCTGGAGGTTAGTTGTCCTCAAACGTGGCTGTCAGGATTCTGAAATCAGGAATATCGCGGAAATAAAGCGAAGAGTTGAAGAGAAGCTTGAGTCTAAAGCGCTAGAATTTATATTTCAGATTTTCCACCACGGCACGAAAAAAAAAATTATCATCCATCGGAAGTCCGCCCTTCACTGGTACCTCGCAGGTTTGATCGCAGATTATGTATGACCCAAAGTCGTCCGAAGTCAACAGGAAGTCCGGTAAATTGGACTTTGATGCGCTCTGCATGCCGGGCTGGGCACCTAGGCTTGGTGGTCTGTGAACCTCACGCCCAGTCGAACGGAGCAACAGGCCACAGCTCCGCAGGTATGTAGAGATACTGCAGTAAAGATGCCCATGTTTTTTGGTGACTACCTGTGAAGTTATGGTTTTTGTTTATTGCGAATGGCCATCCTAATAATATGCGCCCCTTGAGGTCCGGTCGGTCGAGCCCGGGTTACCGGTCTGCCGGGATTCCACCCAGTGCTTGCCGATGGCGCTGCGACCTGCAAGTGAATGTGGCCAACGCAGCGCCATCCCCTCGGAAGCTGCAAAACCTAGCGAGGACACTCGATAGAAAAGCCAACATTCATTAGGCCCCATGGCATACAAATACCAGTGATCAGTGCGTAAACGAGTAAACTAGCTCATCCTCGAAATCTCAAATTGATTTACGGTTTTGGACGCTGTTTGAACGAGTTGTCCCGAGCCGGGCACTTGACAAGGGAAGTCGCGAACATCTCGCTCTTCCCGCCCCAACGGAAAAACAGCCCTGTAGCTGCCCTGTAGCTGCCCTGTAGCTGCCCTGAATTTCAGCGCCCATGCATGGCATATTTTGAACTTGGAACCACTGCCCCGGACATACAAATCTGCACCTCCCATACCTACCTAGGTCTTCATGCCGACCTCCGCAGTCCGCTCCGGCCCGAACAAAGAAGACGGAGGAGCACCGCACGCAGGCCAAAAACGCTCACGCCATGCCATGCCATGCTATTCCGCCAAAATAAGGGAAGAATATCCCCTTTTATGTACGAGATTGCTATTTATCCATCTGGCTGCACCGTCACGCACGCCCGCAAGTTGAAAGAAAGAAAGAAAGGAACAAGTAAGGCAGTTCGAGATATATTTACCCTCCCGCATCGCATCGCAGTGCAGTACCGTAAACAACCGAGTTTGCCCCGGCCACCACCAAGTCTCTGTTTTTTTTAGACCCCCTGCTGGCTGTTTGGTTGTTTCGGGAGGGGGGGAGCACGCCGAAATTGGTAACCTAGTGGACAAGCGAAGCGATTCAGTTACTGAGCTAACGAGGGCTCTGCGGAGAGAGTAGGGGGTGGTGATAGCGTCACATCTAAGTCGTCCGCTCGCTTGTTATGTAGTGTATAACTGCGTGCAAATGGCATAACACCACGGAACTCGTATCCCGCATTAATATCGTGCTCAGGTACCCAAAACATGTGCACATCATATATCCATATTTTGGGTTTGTACTCAATCAATTGCTATCTCGCCAACTTGTAGTTCATCCTCAATCTGTATAACCAAATGCTAAAACTTCAAACTATTCGCTGATGCTGAATGATGATAACGGGGTATACGCTACGCTCAACAGTGCTTTGATCTCCCCTTCCAACACTGCCAAACAAAACAAAAATAGAAAAATGATGTCACAAGTTATGCATAAACAATCAACAGCCATAACCATAATACCTCTCCCGCCCATTTTCCGTCCATATGGTGTGGTCCAAAGACCGCTGTCAAAAGGCAGCATATCGAGCAATTCGTTCTAGCTGTCCCTCTGGTGGATATTGAAGGCCGATAAAAGCTAACCTTGAGTGGCAGCACCCTGAAAAGCAGCTTCATCTTGACCGGCAGCTTCACCTTGAGTTGTGGTGTTCCCTTTGACGACCGCTTCCTGCGGACTTGGTCTCCTCCTGGAGACTCGGAAGCGTCGAGCTTGTTACGATATTCCCTTCCGCAACAGGAGCCTGCGAAGGGACTTGTTCTCCACGATCACCATCTCCCTTGAACGAATCCAACAACTTCTTTTGGTTTGGACTCAAAAGGCGTGGCCCCAGCCCTGGCTGATTCGGGCCACTGTGTGAACTGCTCGTCCTTCTGGGCCTCGAAAGCCTCTCGGCCCTTGGACCCTTTGGGGGATTAGAACCTGACGGATACGGCTCATTTTGTGACCTGCTTGGGTTGCGAGGGTCGTAAAGTTGTCGATGATAGTTTGGTTGAGGATACGGCCCTTGTAGATGTTGTCCAGGAACTGCATCATTGTGCACCCATACAGGTTCCCGTGGCGACATCGAAGATCCTTGGGATGGGTTGAATTGTGGTTGGAATTCATGCGAGCCTTGCTGTGGTGCGTTTAAATGTGGTGGAGGCGCATTCCACTGCGGTTGGCGCACGTATGTTTGTCCTTGGTAGCCACTTTGATATGGTGATGTTTGGTGCGAGACCCGAGTCAGTTCAGCAGGAGGTTGAACAGGCACAGAGGTATGGTCCCAAAAGCTAAGATGATGAGTAGGACAATAGAGGAAGCCGTGTTCCCATCCGCACCATTGGCAGAGAAGGGGACGAGCTCGGCTGAGTGACCCCCTGGTGCAGGAACAACCTGTAGTACATGGTCAGTATGTATTTAACGCAGAGACTTGAGGTGCAAAAGCTTACGCAGCTTTTCGAATACCCAGTGGCAATGCTCGCAGAACACGCCCGCGAAGCCGGTTTCTGGGGGTTGGTTTCCGAAGTTCTGCGGGTGAGTCTGGCCTGGGATCGTGCTTTGAAACTCTGCGGGTAGCCTTGATACCTGAGATGCATTGTAGTCTTCTGTAGGATGAATCACAGCTATCTGAGGGACTCGAGGTGACCTTGGTGGTTCGAGTAGCGGGTTTCTAAGTCCTCCTGACTGCTCCTGTTCTGGTGCTGAATTTTCGGATTCGTTAAAAGGACTCGAATTCCAAGACGGAGCGTCAACTGAAGGATACTGGTCCTGCTCGGGTACACGTCCCCAAGCCGGATGTCCCTCCGGCGGGTCTTCCTCGCCATGATTCTACCTCATGCGTTAGTAATACCCACGATATCCGATGGCTGGACAAGACATACCTCATGAACTCCTGGAATTTGACTGCTCAAGCCCACCGCAGAGCGGCGCTCCCTTTCCCTTCCCCTTTCATGTCCTTGCTCCCGGTTCAGGTTGGGTTGGGCCGAGGACACAATGAATGGAACCCAGTCAAGAGGTTTTTCAGCCTTCACTTCCGCCTGCACCGCATCAAGCATCCGCTCCTTCGCTTCCATTTTTCGTCGCTCTTCTGCGATTACTCTACGTATAGCGCGAACTTCCTTCTCCAGTTGATCATCAATAATCTTTATCTTCTGAAGCTCTTGCTCTCTGATCATGAGATTGCGATCCCTCAGATGGACAAGTTCCTCCATCTTCTCGTTCTGGCGCTTCGCTACTTCACCATACTCCTCGGCGCTTTCAATCAACTCGAGCCTCTTTGCTTTCAAGTTCAAGCAAATTTGGAGCATTTTATCCTTGTGCTTTGGTTCCGAGCCATCAAGATTGAAAATTGGCTGGCCAGCACGGGTTCTCTCCTCCTTTTCCTTGACCACCGGGTTTGTAGTTCCACTCTGGAGAACTGGCTTGGGTTTTTCAGCTTCCACATACTTATCCTCGGGTCCACGTTCTTTAACCCTTTCATATTCGGCCATTTCACGTGCGATCCTTTGGGCCGCGAGGTTGTGCCGCTCGAATTCTTCAGCCTTGAATTTTTCGTGCATCAATCTCTCGCGTTCGGCTTCTTCACGCTCTGCCGTCTCGCGAGCAAGCCTTTGACGATTGCCTAATTCACGTTCGAATACCTGGCGCTTAGCTTCCTCATGCTCGGCTTTCTCGCGCTCGGCTTTCTTGTGTTCAGCCCTCTCGTGCGCAAGCCGTTCTTTTTCAATTCTCGCGCGATCAAGTCTTTCACGTTGGGACTTTTCACGTTCGGCCTTCTCGGTTGCAAGCCGGTCTTGTTGGATCTTTTCGCGCTCACTTTTTTCACGTTCGGCTTTCTCGCGTGCGACCCGCTCCTGCTCGGCCTGCTTACATTCGGCCTGTTCACGGGCGATGCGCTCCTGCTCGGCCTTGTCACGCTCAGCTTTCTCATGTTCAGCCTTTTCTCGTGATATACGCTCCTGCTCAGCTTTTTCTAGCTTAGCTCTCTCACGATCAGCCCTTTCGCGCTCAGCCTTTTCCTGTTCGGCCTTCTCAAGCTCAGCCTTCTCACGTTCAACTCGCCCATGTTCGGCTTTTTCTTGCTCAGCTTTCTTGCGCCCTTCCTCAGCTGCAATCCGCTCACGTTCAGCTTTCTCGAGTTCAGCTTTCTCGCGTGCGATGCGTTCCTGCTCAAGCTTCTCGCGCGCCTTCTCACGTTCAACACGCTCCCGCTCGGCTTTTTCACGCTCAGCTTTTTCTTGTTCGGCCTTCTTGCGCGCCTCCTCAGCTGCGATCCGCTCACTTTCAGCTTTCTCACGCTCAGCCTTTTCGCGCTCTGCCCTTTCGGCCTTCCCTCGTGCAACGCGTTCTTGCTCCGCTTTCTCGTGCTCAAGTCTTTCCGCTTCGACTTTCTCGGCCTTCAGCTTGTCTTCCTGCGCCTTAGCATCAAACATTTCTTCATGCTGTGGTGGAACGTATGGTGTTTCCTCGACCTTTTTGTCGTCCATTTTTGTAACTGGAGTAGCTTCAGGTCCAACATCTTGCTTTGTTTTGCTTGATTGAGGCTTAAGTTGAGGCTTCTTGTCAGTTGGAACTTTAGCCTGGGCTTGATCTGCGCTTTTCTCCTTCTGCAATTCGTTCTTTTTCTCCCTGAATACAGTTGAGGGTCGAGGCGGTTGAGACTTTCTTTGAGCACTTTCTTCAGAGATTTTAGCATTCAAATCGTTGATCCTTTTCTTCCAGGCAGAAGGTTCCGGTTTTTCTACTTGGGCAGGAGCCTTAGGACTCTTCGTAAGTTGGGCTGAACGAGCTGGAGGTGCTGGCTTCTTCTGTACTGGAGCTTGATGCTCTTGTTGAGGTGAAGGCTGTGGATTCTCCTCCGCTGGAACTTGAAGCTTTTGCTGAGCTGGACCTTGATTCTTCTGCTGGGATGAATGCTGTGGCGTCTTCCGAGCTGGAGACTGCGACTTCTCAGCTGGAACTTGAGGCTTTTCCTGAACTGGAGCTTGATCCTTTCGTTGGGGTGGTTGCTGTGACTTCTTCTGTGCTTGGGACTGTGGTTGCTTCTTAACTGGAGCTTGACTCTTCTGCTGGGGTGGATCCTGTGGCTTCTCCTCGGCTGGAACCTGAAGCTTTTGCTGAGCTGGAGCTTGATTCTTCTGTTGGGGTGGAGGCTGTGGCTTCTTCTGAGCTGGAGGCTGTGGCTTCTCCTTAGCTGGAACGGGGTGCGTCGTTGGCGCCGGGCCTTTCATGTTCTTCTGAGATTGACCCTGAGTGTTTTCCGCAGCCGAAGCTTGAGCCTGCTCTTGAGTTTTTTCTTGCGATTTCACCTGTACCGGAGTCTGGGTCTTTCCGCGATCCTTGCCATCTGGCTTCGGTTGAGACCAGGCTTGCTGCGGCTTTCGGGTAGGCGATTGAGGCTTCTGCTGCGGGTTTGCCTTAGCGGAGCTTTGAGACTTCTCTTTAGGCGGGGCAATCTTGATAATTTGGGGAAGTTTGACTGATGGAGGGGCAGCACCCAGAGCTTCAGGCTTCACCTGCTGTGATTGAGAGGGCAAACTGGGCCATGCCTCTTCCACCTTCGCCTGCTGAGTGGAAGCAGGTTTGGCGTTGGCATGCATTTGCTTCTTTATCTCCTCCAACCACTCCCGTCGTGTTTCCTCATCTTTTTTCTTAGCCTCCTCCCGTTTAGCTTCCCATTCCCTGCGCCTCCTTATGGCCTCGTAAAAGTTTCTTTGTTTCTCTGCTTCTGTTAGAGGTGTGGGAATACTCGCTTCAGGAGATTTGGAAATGGCCGGATCAGCAGGCTTGGGAGCGTTCGCTTCGGAAGGCTTGGAAATATCGGCTTCAGGGGGTTTAATGATTTTTTCAGGAGCCTTGGGGACGCTCGCTTCGGAAGCTTTCACAACGCCCGGCTGCTGATTCCCCTTCTTGATCTCTTTGCGCTTTTCAGCCCCAGCAGCCTCGAGTGCCTGGCGCTTCTCAGCTCCGGCCGCTGCGTGCTTGCGATCGGCATCTTTGGCGGCTTCGCTTCTTGCTTCAGCAACTTTCGAAGTCTTCAAAAATGGCACAAATTTGTGATTGTCTCTTGTCCTCGACGCATCACCTCTTGATGTAGCAATAGACGTGAGTTTTCCCCCTGGTGTAAAAGTCTTGGGGGTTTTCTCGACGGTTGTTTTAGCCGAAGTAGCCTCTTCTGCCTCGCGAACGATCCTTCTTCTTTCGGCTGCAGCTGCCTTTTCGTTCACGGCCACGTTCCAATTCCCAAGTTCAGCAGCCTTGGCCTTCTCCGCTTTGACGGCGTCCTGCCTCACAAGCTCAAGGAGTCTGAGCTCTTCACGGGCTTTGTCTTCCGCCTCTTGATACACCTTGACCTTTTCAGACGCTTCTTTTTCTGCAAGTGCAGCTTTTTCGGCCAATTCAAGTGCTTTGCGCCTCCTGTCTTCAAGCGCTTCAGCATCTTTGGCTTTGCCCTCTTGCGCGGCTTTGCATTTTTTTTCTTCAAGAGCCTCGGCATCTATGCGGGCTATGGACATCTCAGAATTGGCCGTTTTGACCTTGTTTTTTTCGGTCTTTGTGAGCCTTTCGGCCTCTGCAACTTTAGCCCTTGCGTGTCCAATTTCCTTGAGCATTTCAGCTTCAGCAGCCTTGATCCGCTCTCCGAGGGCTTTGTCCTTTTCGGCCTCGGTGGACTTGGCTAGATCGTCAGCTTCCTCTGCCTCTCTGCGCTTTGCATCCTCGGAAGCTTTTGCGGCTTCTTCTTGTTGGGTTTTGGCAATCTGCTGTGCTAGTTTGCGATCCTCTTCTTCTTGCTCAGATTTTTGCCGCTCCTCCAATGTCTTGGGCTTGACATCCCCGTCATTCTTTGCGGTTTTCTCTTCCTCGCCCTTAACAGTTTGCTCTGCTAGCTTGCGCTCCGCATCTTCTTGCTCAGATTTTTGCCGCTCCTCCAATGTCTTGGGCTTGACATCCTCGTCATTCTTTGCGGTTTCCTCTTCCTCACCCTTGACAGTTTGCTCTGCTGGTTTGCGGTCCGCATCTTCCTGCTCGGCTTTACGCCTTTCTTCTGCGAGGGAATTGTACTCCGGAGCTTGATCGCCCCTTGCCTTGAGGACCTCTGGCTTCTCGGGGTTATCCGGTTCCTTGGCAACCTTTGGCTTCTGGTGCTCAATCGGGTTAACTTGGGGGCCATCCGTCTTCGTTTCCCCTTTAGCTACCTTTTTCTGAGCGTTTTTGGCTTCTCCCAGTTTTTCGTCGAGTAATTTGTCCAAGGCTCTTCCAGATTCAAGTGATTCCTCTTTGCCAGCTTCAGAGATGTTTTGCGGTGGAGAGACTCCCGCTTGTGCTTGCTTCATGAGAGGTCCCGCGGAGCTGCTGATATCTTCTTCTTCATTTTGCGGCTCTTCGAGTGCATCCCACGGTATTGGAACATTGTATCCTTCTTTTAATAATTTGATCATGATACTGTTATGGCGGCTTCTCTTTTCAGCCATGTGTTGAACGTGGTCCTTGTTCTTCTGTTCATCAATTGACGTTGAAACAGCACCGCCAGTCCCAGTTTCAAGCAACGTGATCCGCTCACGAAGTTTCTCTGCTCGTTTTCTTCCCTTTTTGAAAACTCTCGACAGGTTTTCAAAGAACGTGCCTTTGTCGAATGAGCTAGTTAATGTGGGAATAACGCCGTTACCATTGTGCAGCGGGGTGGCCAGCGGGGTGGTCTCGGCATCGAAGAGAGTGCCATCCGAAGATGAGGCAGCATCCGTCGGTTCTGCGATTCTATCGCCGGGCAAATCGTTGGGCGGAGTGTCTTGAAAAGCAGGTGCGTTGGAAGCAGTCTCGGAAAAAGGAGCATAATCGAACATAGAGGCCATCGTACCCATAGGGGGCTCTGGAAGTCCCCGGGACTCGTCTTGTAACCGTCTTTGAAACGCGTCCAGGGATTCGTGTTGCGACTGGCCTTCAGCAACCTCTGATGTATCCGACGAATTATCGTCCGAGGAGTTCAATAATCGAGGTGGACGTAGAACATTACATAACTCGGGAATATCCGAGGACCCGGCTGCAGGTGCTTTACAAACGTCAGCCTCAATATCTTCAGAATTGCTGGTCATGCATGTTTCGGTACATACCTTCATTATCGGGCTCAACACGGGTTGTCAGTTCAGCTTCTCCTCTTGCCCAGGCATCGATATTCTGCCGTTCACCATCTCCCAGACTGCTCCAGTTGCCGTCAGCATTGAGATACTAACCATCGTTGCCGATGAAAATGTACCCGTTGTCTTCGCTGTTGTCATTCGCTGGATCCTCTTGCGCAAATTCCGGGACGGCGGGTCCATGACTTTCTGGTTTGACCGACTGTCCCTCACCAGCAGACGATGGCGCTATACCACCGGGCGTGCCTTGTCAAGCAACCTAGTCAGCTGATATGTGACTTGGAGAGGATGTCATTACTTACCGGAAACTGTAGTTCTGTCTGGATTGAAATATAAGGGCGGGAAGCTTTCAGGGTGAAGCTGAGCTGGACTAAAGTCGGTAGACATTTCGGGAGTAGTAGGGCCCTCCAGAACCATTTGTGGTGGTTCTCCGCGCAAATCAGTTAATTGTACATCAGTGTGGTCTTCTTCCCTTGGATCAACTGGTAGAAAGTTGTCGTGGGAACCCTCTGACTCAGACGGCTCTTCAGGTATTGTGCTAAGCCTGTTGTCATTGTCACTAGAGCTCTGACCCTGTGTACAAGACTCGTAACCGGTCTCCTGTTCATAGTCTTCCAGCTCCGACCCTGGCGACTCCAGCTCCGGGAAGTCTGACTCTGGAGGTGCCACATCCGCAGCAGCGGGTGTTACCTCCCCTGGTAGCGGGATTGTAGTGACTTGTACGTCCTCTTTCTCAGCGGGGTCCTCAATGTCATCTTCAGCAGCTGGTTCCGGTACCGCTGCCGGTGGTGGTTGTTCTTGGCCAAGTTCTTCCTCAACCTCATCGGCCTACGATGGGACCGGCTCCGGAGCCTTGACTTCGTCCTCGGGCTGCTCTGTGTTGCTCGCCAGGGCTGGAGGTACTGGCGAGGTGGTCGCGGTAGGCTCAGGCTCTGGGAGGGGGACGCTGTCTGGGAAAAACTGCTCGAAGACGAGCTGCTTGAAGTTGTGGCCTGCCATTTGGGGCAGCTACTGGCGAGTGATCGGAGTAGTGTTCTTGGAGGCTCAAAGCAAAGAAAAAAAACACGCGACGGGGCACTTAGGGGGCAGGTCTGGGTGGCTGTAGCAACAGGGTTATTAGCTTCCACATTCAGTGAATTCTTCAACAGCTACGACAGCCAGCAAGGGAGGAGGTATTAGGGATCCTGTACATACTTTGGCTGCTCTCAATTCCAAAGCGACAACAGATATGAGCAATAGCGGTGCCGTTGCACGCCGAATCGTCGCAAGTGCGGGATATGGTCGTGATTTCGATGGTCGTGATACTGATAACGAGTGTATAGCGATAGTTGACGATCGTAACAGCTGCTATGCTGAAGATGCTGCCAAAAAGAAAGCCGGCGCGGTGACCTGCGGCGGAGAACAATATCGATGGTTGGTGTTTTTTGGATAAGGTGGCTTCGGAGAGGGCTGCGGTCATGTATTGAGGTGCCCCTGGGCTGATTTGGGTTGCCGGCCAGTGGCGGGGTAGGCGCGCTTGCTCTCGACATCGTGGCCATGGCGTGGGAAGCTGCTGTCAAGAATTTAGAAAATTGCGATTATCAGTCGAGCCTACTATGCAGGATGGTGGCAGAGGGAGGAACATAACTGAAGCCGGATGCAGCTTGGGTGCGAAAAGTGCAGGCGGAGGTCGCGACCCATCTCAAGGAGACCCTCACGCATTTTGCCGACCCCCTTCTCTCAACTCACAACAACACGCCTCAAGATCGTCAATTCTGACCCAGTCGCGGAATTACTTGCGGCATCTCCTCCACTGACTGGCGCCAGTACGTGCCTACTCTCATGTAATCATGTCGAATACTTCCTGTCGCCCACTCGCCGCTCTTTTTGCCTCTCGCTAGGTACCTGCATGACTGAGTCCTAGCAGCTTCCCTTCGGTTGGTTGCCGAGGACTCGCCCCTGGATTGGCCTGTTTCATTCCGGTCTCTGCATGCCCGTTTAACGTCTGCTCTATGCGTGTTGCTCCTCTGGTAACAGCTCGATCAAGCGGTCGGAAAGACATTCAGAGTTCTGCTTTTCCTTAAAGCAGTGCAAGTAAAGAAACACTGGAATACTAGAGGGTCACCATTGTATTAGATAAGTCTCACGTCACATCATTGCGAGCGGGATTATCATGTTGTTCAATTTTCATATTTTTTTTGTGCCGTCTATCATTTCCATCCGTCTACAATCTGATGGCTATATGATCAGTTTTCTCCCTATTTTGACGCTTTTTGTTTTTTCAGTACCCTAGTTTCTTGTTTTAACCCGGTTCAAGCCTTCCACATGCTTTATGTCCCGCTTCCCCCTTCCCCCTCAGCCACTTCCAGAACCGTCATCCTGTCCACTGCACCCCTACCAATCATCATCATCATCATCCAAATCCGCCCAACTCCTCGGCTCATCCAAATAAAACGTCCCTCCCTCCGACACCGTGACCATTATCTCCGGCACGCCCTCCAGCTTCTTCTCCAGCGGCGCAAACTTCGACAACACCCAATTATCCCTCTGCAACCTCCGCTGGCCCCTCACCACCCGCTCCCTCTGTTCCTCATCTATCACCCTCTTCCACGTGTCCAGACAGCCATAGTCATCGATAAAGTTCAGACTGAGCCACCGCCGGTTCATGCATAGCCTGTTCCACGGCAGCGGGTCATCAAGCCAGAACGTGTCGCCCTCGGGGGTCGTGACGGTCAGCTCCGGCACGGGAAGGGACGGCTGTTGCTGGCTAGAGGCATCGATAGGGCCCAAGTAGTGTGTGATGGTCTGCTTTGGCTTGTAGGCTTCGAAGAGACCCATCCAGTGGCAGTGCTGGAGGTATTGTCGGCTGGGATCGAAGTTGGCGTCGTGGACACGCTGGTAGGTGTCGAGATGGCCCGTGGCGTCGATGAAGGCGTGGTCTTCCCAGTTGAAGACGTAGGGCTCGAGGTCGTCATCATCTGGGTAGACGGTCTCGGTGTCGTCGTCGATGGAGCCTTTCGCCAGTTCTTGGGGCTGCTCGGGAGGCATGGATGTATTGGCGGCGACGGGGCTTTGTGTGTTGGCTGACTCCAGACCAGGGTTTTTGGTGGCTTGGAATTGGCTCGGGTTGGGTTCAGCCGGGCTATAAACCGGGTTTTCCGGTTTTTGGAGTTCAATGGCCGTCTTCTCCTTAGCATCGGCTTCATTAGCCAACTCTTCCTGTTCCTCAATCTCGGAAGGCTCCTTCATCCCGTCCTCGACCTCGCGCCTCTCGCTTCCCATCTGAGCTTCTCCGTCGACTTTCGAACCCTGGGTGTCGGATTCAAAAAGCGCCTTCACCACGCCATCGACAAGCTCAGCTGGGCACCCCTCATCCTATTGAGGGACTTGCTCCAGTGAGCTGTCAAGGCGGTCCGTCTCTTCATGATCGGATCGAAAAGCGATGAAGGCTCTGGCTCTATTGACGGCATCCTCTTCGTCGTCGGAGAATTTCTCAGCGTCGCTAGTGGCCTTGTTGGAGCCGCCACCTTCGTGGGAGGGAGAATAGAGCGGAAGGCGAATTTCGGAGAGATCTGAGGAGCAGCGAGAGGACGGAAACGAAATCTCGGAGGGGAGATGGGTTTCCACGGAAGTGACGGAGGTTAGGCTGGTAAGAGAGTCGATTGACTCGCCGAGGTCCAGAGAAGAGACGGTGCTCTCCGAAGGCGGAGAGGTGTTGACGTCGGGAGAGTAAGCCCTGGGATGGAAGTTCACAGCCATTGTGGTGTCCGCTTCCTGGCTTGTGGCGTCGAAGCCAGGAGAGGTCTTGTCCCTGCGAGCAGGCGAATCGTCGCCGTCGCTGCATGAGGGAGGAGGGGATGGGTACGCAGAGGAAGGGCCCCTGATGAAGGAAGACGTGCGGGTTTGGTCGATCGAGTACCGTGCTCTTCTTGACTTGGGCTGCTTGGACTTAATCCACCGGCGGGTTTTGGAGTCGTTGGTCCTTCTGGTCCCGCTGTAAAAAAGTCAGTATTCGCCGAAAGACTGCTGAGCTCGAAGTGATAAGAGTCCGAACATACCTCAACAAGAAAAACGGCACAAAGGATTTAACAACCCCAGCGACATCCTTGACGACCTGACTCGCAGTAGCGACAGGCTCTTCGCGAGCGCTCCTTAACTTCGTCACCACCTCGACGGCCTTGTCGACGACGCGAGCAGTAACGACAATGGGCGCCTTGCAGACGGCTATGATCTGCTTCCGGACAATGTCGACATTGTCAATCACCTTGGTGAGGCCGACAGCCAGGGGGTTATCGCCATGGTCGTAGTCAAAGTCGGCTTCGATGGGCTGGAAGTAGCCGACGGCGTGCGAGATGGTCGGGCGGAGGATGGGGGCGACGATCTGGTACATGAGGGGCGTGGCGAGGCGGGCGACCGTTCTGGTCAGGAAAGAGAACATGCTGGCTTTGTTGTCCAGCCTTTGGGTGCACTTAATGTCTGGGGAAAAAAATGGAAAAGTGACGGCGGGTGATGTCTGCAGACTTTGTCGGATTGGAGTCTGTTGGTGCGTAGTTGCGAGACGGAAAAGGTCTGTCGAGTGTTGGTTGACTTTTGTCGGATGGGAATGGTATTTCGTAGTTTTGATGACGGAAGAAGTTCAGTTGATCGACAAGCTTTGACGATAAAAAAGGTATAAAAAAGGTTGAGGTCCGGAGGGGGGTTTGCCTACCTAAGGTTGGAGCATATGCACAGAGGTTGCGTAATTGCGGACTCCGGTGCATGGTGAAGGTGAAGAATATCAGCTGGCAGCAGTCCGGACTTCCGGCAGGCTATCGAGGGCTCGAGAACCTTGGTGTTGAGATGCAGGTCAGTTGATTTCAGTCCAGGTGCAAGGCTGCAAGGCCTCTATACATGGGACGAAAGGGGAGGGGCAGAAGGGGGAGTGAAGGGCGGTTTGTTTACTTTCAAGGTATGACGAAAAAGGGGGCCCGTGAAGGGTAGTGCGCACGGACCATGAAAGGAAGAAGGTTCCTTGTTTTTAATGCTGGACATTTGGTATTCACTCAATATTAGCTGCACATGGGAGGCGTCTTGATATGATGACAACGGTAAGTCAAAGGACATCGGCTATTTTCTTTCTGTGAGACTTTCATTGCTTGCATTTCCGTAATCTTTGTGTTGCTTCCATGTCCGTAATCCTTGGAGTGGTGAGGGACAGAAAATGGCTGCACGACAAATGTGACGAACCGTTCATCTGCATTCAGACACCTGAATCATAGTTTGCGCACTGACTGTTTCTGACTTGCGGCCAATATGAGACAAAGCGCTTGGCGCTCCTTTCAACAAAGCCCGATTAGCTCAGCTGGTTAGAGCGTCGTACTAATATCGGTTCTTCTGATATCAAGTCCATGCGAAGGTCAACAGTTCAATCCTGTTATTGGGCATTTCTCTTTTTTCATTTTTGTTGATGCTGTCCTCATCTGCAATATTTTTCCTTCAACAGTTAGTTGCCTTCTTTTGGTCTCATACTATCTTTTTGGACATTTCGGGTCGCATGGAAAAAGCCTCCATCCAGGATATAGCGGTCATGCAAGCAGAGTTGGTTTTGTAGCTTGCCATGCGCATTTTCAGAATATTACATTTCGCGCAACCCCCAAACAGCTTTATCCCGAGCTTGCGCAGCAAGCAAACATTGACTTTGGTTGGTATAGCTTTTGGCTTTGGGTAACTGTTCATTATTTACTTCTAGAAACCATTATCACCCCCTGTTTGAGTCCGTCTAATTGTAGCGCTTTGGCAATCTGCAGTCGTTGGAAACAATACAGGAGAAAAGAGTATACAAAGAACGTAGTCTAACGCCTTCGCTCGTATAAGTAGTTGGAGAAGAAAGGAACGACAGAGAAAACGAAACGAGAATGGATTGCGATACCATCGCCATTACTCAATCAGCATCCAGATACTGTCCCACCCCGGATGGGAGCGAGAACCTGACTCTGGTCGGACTCTGCGAACGTGAACGTCGCCGCGACCAGCTCCTCCCTCCCTCCGAAAAGCTTGAAGACGATGACGACGATGTGACACTTGGTGGCTCTTCGCCAATATTGTCCGACAACCCTAAGCTACTTGTCGCAGAAGAAGTTGACTCATACCTTGGCGGTTGATATCTCCTTGTCGATGTCGATATCGCGGGTGCTGAGATAGAGGTGGCATGAACCGCAGGTACTGACGCTTGGACAACGCTCACGCTAGTAGGTTGTGATCTCCTAATCCGTCTGCGCTCGTGAGCTACCTGCCCGTGTCCTTGTGGGTGTTGTAGAACCCGCTCGTGGCTTCTTCGACTGCTCCTTTCATGGGCTTCTCGTCCGGCGACGTATATCAGCGGTGGTGGATGGTAAGGATTATCTTGACCATATCTACCCCTGACCGCTGGCCTGTCGTCGAGGTCGTCGTACTTGTGCCTTGACTTTTCGGGTGGATGGACGTCATCAGTTTCCCATTCTTCAGTAGTAGGGCTGGATACGTCCATCACTGCTTGTCGGCCCGGATGCGGGAACTCTCGACGTCGAGAGATAGAGAGATCGCGGTGATGACCTGGCTGTCTAGTCCCATGTGAAAGTGGGCGGAAATCCCGTTCAGAGCTTTGCACGGGTGCATCGGATTGGATGACCTTGACCACCTTGGGTGTTGTACGTCCTTTTTCCACTTCTTCGCTTGGTGCTGCTCGCTCTCCACGGTCGCCGCTTCGGATTCGGGCCATTGTTGGCCTGTGCGGGTAGCGCATGGTTGACGAGTATCTGACAGGCATGGTGGTGGCGGCTTTGGCTGATGATGGCCAAGTTGATGCTGAAGTCTTTGGTGTTGAACGGCGACGGCAGAGACGCCAGATGATGAAGGAGAAGATGATTGTGCCGAAGAAGACACCGAAGACGATTCCAAGTGCTACGGCAGAAGTGTGCGCGGATGATGTTGTTTCTGCAAGCACGGGCGACGAGACACTGGTCGGAGTTTCTAGGATGGCGAGTAGCTTCGTCGGGAGGAAGGGTGTCGCTCTTAACGTGGTACTAGCTGTGTCAGTCACAGAAGAAAGGGCATAACTTGTCTCAGAGGGCTGGGATTGACGTTGACTTGGAGCTGGAAGAGTGTTGGAGATTTGCTGAGGTGCCACTGCTTGATGGCTTCGTTTTCTTGGTGCTGCCAGTCCCATTTTGTAGTACAAATATTCAAAGACAGCTCCTGGAGATCGTGAGGTTTGTTCTCAAGGTAATGCTGGTGTTGAACACGACGGAAGACAACCCAGAAAGAGCGGTAAAGAACTCGGAAAGCAGTTCCTTCCATTTTGAAGCCTACCTTGTTATCTTCCGTTGATGCTCTTCTTCGGTGAAGCTATTGGGTTTCCATTGTCCATTCGGAAGCATGTTTACCTCCAGGCCGTAGTCTAAGCACCGCACCTGTCTTACCGTCGTCCGCGTCAGTAAGTCGAGGAATAGCCGCAAACGAACCATATTCTCCCTGCTGGAGATCCCACTGGCTGACCCCCCTGACCGCTCAATATTATCACCTCGATCATCGATATCCTGGTCCCTCTTCCGAGACCTCCAAATCACGCCACAGTCGGATCGGAATCTTGCTCGGATCGCGCTCGTTCTAGATGCGTGGGCATGATGCGAGGCATGACGCTTGCAATCAGCGCGCTTGCCCACTCAGGGCAATGGGATGGACAAATAGGGCTGCCAACGCATGCTTTGGGTGAGTGGGGACCGGATTGATGCTGTTTTCTTAGACCGACTCCGACGGAACGGGTCGAACATGTCCGGATGTTCCTGGGATTCGTGAGCAGATCGACCATTCGAGGATATGAGGTAAGAAGCCACGGTGGCACGACCTGACCCGAGAGCAGGAGCGCCTTCGAGTGACAGTGCCGTTTCCATTTGCCTTGACCGTGAAAGACTGTGAGCAGCCGAATAGAAATTCAAGGCGACATCGTCAGATACGAGCGAGTGGATGTGAGTCGCGCGGCGATTGCCATGGCCGGCAGAGAGCCATGGCTAGGTAAGTAGTCATGATCTTGACCGCAAGCCTAGGGGAACACAGCGTCTGTGGATAATGTTGCTTGCGTTATCCACGAACGCAAATCGCTGAAACAGGATCGAGGGAAAATCCGGGATTGTGGGAGAAACTCACAGGATTGGAACGGCTGCTATTTATCTCGTCAGGTACGACAGAGCGGCGGGATCCACTAGGCTGAGAGGCGTCAATAGGATCATGCCAGATATGAAGTGGCGCCTGCACGTCTGCTTTCCGCATATTGTCTGTGCCACGCGAGATCCGAACGTTTGCATTATGCATCTTCACCGCCAGGGGTGCTGTGGCAGACTAACGCATGTACAATATCTTGACATTGTTCAGCTTGTGGCTGAAAGTTGAGGCCGGTGTAAAAGTCGCGTGTTTGGTTGAAATGCTACAAGGGTTCAAAATGAGTCAACTTCTTCGGTGTTGCGAAGTTTAACCAAGAACAGGACACGATGGGAATTTCAGGAAAAAAAGGTGTAAGTGAGGGAGCTTGAATGGATTGCAGTACTCAAAGCAGCTGAAATCTTTACTATAGTAGAAAAAATGAGTTTGATTGTGAAGTTTAGTCTAGTATAAAAAAGGAGGTCGAGGGGAAAAGAGACTCGATGTGCGACTTCCGATCGTTCTCTGTCCACCCTCAACATCATGATATAGGTTCCTACAAACCATCAAATGTCTAAAATCATCCAAACATCTTGCCATCCTATACATAATCCATCGTTTAACCGTGAACGGTGATCTGAGCAGATCCACTGCTCTGGTATCCCTCAGTGGCCACGATCTGGTAGTTGTGGGTGCCCAGGTGCAGGCCAGCCTTGGCCCACGCGTTGAAGTGGTTGGCCATGGTGACGGTACCACCGGTGCGTTTCTGCTGGCGGACCGACCAGTACTGGTTGAAGGTGCGGGTGCCGTCAATGGACGGCTGGTTGTAGCGGGTAGTCTTGTAGATGTCGTAGGTGGAGCCGTCGGTGTAGACGGATCCGAGACGCTGGGAGCCCGACGAAGGGTTGTAGGTGCCAAAGTTCTCGACGACGTAGTACTCGACAAGCGGGTTGCGAGTCCAGCCGTAGACGGACAGGTAGCCGTTGCCGGAGGGTCTGAAGTTACCCGAGTAGGTGATGGTGCGAGCCGAACCGGGGTTCCAGCCCTTGCCGGCGACAAAGTTGCCGGCGTTCTGCCAGTTCACAGAGTAAGAGCCGCTGGCGCCGTTGGCGTAGTTGACATTGCCGCCGTTGTCGGTCCAGAAGGAGTAGTAGAAGCCGTTGTTAAAGCCGGTGCTGCTGGGGGTACCGCCACGCTCGGCGAGCTCGGAGAACTCGGTGGCGTTGAAGGGCATAGCGAGGGCACCGGCAGCGCCGAGGAGGAGGGACTTGAGGGAGACCATTGTGTCTGATTTATTGGAAACTCGGGGTAAGGAACGGCTGAAGGCTGATGGCTGATGGCTGGTGATGATGATAAAATAAACAAAAGTCGAAACACGGCGATCCTGAAGGTCTTATATATCCATTCAAGCTTGTCTTTCGAACTCCTTGTCGCCGCTTTTGATTGACAGGACCGATTTAGGCAATCCCATCGTTTCTCCTGGTTAACTCGTTGTCGCCGTTCCTGTCACCTTGGAGAGAGCCATCCTGGCGACTCTGATGCCGAGATCCGGATGCTTTGCCATTGTCATAGCATACAATTTAGTTCAAACGTACCTGGTCCCTGGAGGTGGTCTCGGGTAGGGTTGTATCGATGACACCCGAAGTTCACGCTTAGTCCGGTCCCCGTACCCAAGATGGGAATATGTAGTGTAATCCCATTCTACACTACCCCGGCTTTTCTTGGCGGAAGAAGTGGCTCCGTATGTGGCCTTCAGGCTGAATGAAGGGATCACTGAGGCCCCACAGCGTAGCTCGGTCACGGACGTCGACGGCTTCTCTCGAGCTTCCATTTTCGTCAGTTCGGTGTTTGAGAATCCTTGCAGTGGTTATCGCAGACGGAGGCTGGCCTTGCTGAAACAAGAGATATTCCACCATTCAACCCTATCAGGTCCTGGAACAGGGCAAGGTGTCGTTCACTACAACCTTGGCACGCTTCAGTTGAGCATTTAGCCCCTGCTGCCCTACCTTTTGAGGACCTTCACCCTCATCGACGGATCGCTACGTATGTAGTTTTGTTCTTCAACAAGTCGGCTTTGTCGTTCGGTTGGGTGGTTTTACAACATTTCCGACTCCCGGGACGTAGGCCGAGCTTCTTGCTTGTCCAGCCTCATCTCTGAGCACCCCAGTCAGAGAACATGTTGTTTTCATCCTCCAAAATCTCGGTTGGTCGCTGAACATTTATGCGTTGAGTCGGTGAGGGCGATGATGGCATGCTATCCCGGGCAGTGGGCTGTTCGGCATCCCCTATAACCACTGTATTTTGCCCACTGATCGAGAAAGACGGAGGGAAGCTTGGCGTGCCCCTGTTCGCCCCACCCTTCAATTTCACACCGATTTCGGTTTGTTTCTCGGGACAACTAGTGTCCCCGCACTCTCGGTAAGTGAGCCGGGGAATCTGCAGAAAATCAAATCGAACTAAGCGAACCAAGATATCAACCAATCTTTTCCAAAACAAAGGTGGGTGGAATTCTGCGGTGAGGTGAGAGAGTCGGAAGTCTTGACTAGAGGTACTCAGGCGAAAGAGCAGTCCGGACAGCCCGCGCCTGCCTTTGAATGCATGACGGGAGCACAGAGACGAGAGGAAGAGTTGACAACTCTTGGAAGGAGCAACTGGTCACAGAACCGGATTGGACCTAATCGAGTAGAATCACATTTCGTCGACTTGTCGAAGCCAGTTCCAGCTTTGGATTTTCTCTGCTTATCCCCAAACCTCTTCAGTTGAACAGCATTCATCCGGAGTCCAGCCAGGTATCTCGGCGGCAGTGTAGGACGGTCCAGGCAATCCACAACCACCAACGACCAAGGAGAACGAATGAGCGAACCACAACCTTGATTCGCAGCTGAAGGAAGTTCGTTTGACCTTCCTGAACAATCCCGGGAGCCCTTTCCGCAGTTTCCTATCGGCGTTTGGTTGGTTTCTTGCTCTTTCTTTGCGAGTGTCCAACAGCCACAACGTCTCATTTCCGTTCCGCTTTAGTACTTTACGCAATCCAGAACAGAGCTCGCACCATCCATAAGCAACTGTTGCGCCATGACCTAACACATACGACCATACCCACTGGAAAACTCGGGATCCCGTCCGCTCTCCCATAGATAAGCCAGTGAGGGCCAGACTAGTAGTTGGGTCGGTGACGACC
>NW_009799179.1:2038390-2088703 GCF_000213175.1 Neurospora tetrasperma FGSC 2508
TTTTTTGGGGGGGTAAAAAAACCCCCCCCCCCCCCCCCCCCCCCCCCCGTCTAGCCCAAACAAGTAGCATTTTGACCTATCATGGAAATCAGATGGACCTCTGTGGCTCTGTACCCCCGTTCCGCCTCCTGAAGCTCCAGCAAAGCCCCCCCTTTGGATCCACCAACCCGGCTGTCCTAAACGACCCGAGAACCCAGTCCTGGACTTCTCGCCAGTCTCCTCATTCCCAAGATTTCCCCAGTTTCGATTTTCCACTTCTCAGGGACCTGACCTGGATCCCAAAGGGCCTCAACTGGACCCTACCTGGCCGAAAAAGGGTAAAGACGCAGCTCCCGCCCGGCCAAACTCCACACCCCGCACTTTGCCAACAACTGCGCCAACCAGTCACCAAAGAATCGACGAATCCGGCTGTCGGCTGCTATCCTGTCCGGCCTTAGGCGTGCCACCGCCAAAATCGTCCAGGCCCTCCGGCTTTATGGGCAGGTTTGGGCTTCGACTACTCGACGACGTCAGCATCGAAGAGGGCATGACAACACAGCTCAGCCAGATGACGCGACGGCAACAACGAGGGCCACCATCCATCTGAAGAATCAACTGCCAAAATGAGTGAAGCCGCGCCTGTTCATCGCTGCCCCGTCTGCTATAAGACGTACAAGCGTCGGGAGCATCTGCAAAGACATCGCGCTTCACACACCTCGGAACGCCCACATCGTTGCATTCTGTGCAGCGCCTCTTTCCAACGGACAGATGTCTTGAAGCGTCATATTCAGACATGCGACGGCCTGCCTCATGGCTCGTCTGGCCGCCGAAGGGCGTGCGATAGATGCGTTCGCCAGAAAAAAGCTTGCAACTCGGCCCAGCCCTGCCAAAATTGCTCAAAACGCGCAGTCCAATGCTTGTACTCGAGCGTTAATAGTTCATCGACAAGCCAGGACGGAGAAGCGGGTAGCACCAGTGCTGCCAACTCGGTTGAGAGCTTTTCCAACACGCCCAGCACTCAGCAGCAACAGCAACAACAACAACAGCAGCCGCAGCAACAGCAACAACAGCAGCAGCAGACTCAGCAGTATCAGCATCAACAGTTCCTTCATCAACAGCCTCAGCAGCTCCACCAGCAACAGCAGCAGCAGCAGCAGCAGCAAGAACAACAACAACGACAGCAACAACGACAACAACAACAGCAACACCAACACCAACAACAGCAGCATCAGCCGATTTATCTCCAGCAACAGCACCAGTACCAGCACCAACAACATCATCATCAACAGCAGCAGCAGCAGCAGCAGCAGCATCCGCAGCGACCGCAACACCACCAATTCCAGCCGCAACAACACCAACAACAGACCTACCAGCAGCATCCACACCAGCAGCAACACAATCAACAGCAGCGCCATCATCACAACGTCCTCCACGCTCAAGTTACCCACCCACTCACCCAGATCCCTCAAATAGCTCCGGTACCGGTTCCCCAGATACCCCGTAATCACCAAGTCCCGGTGCCCCAGATTCTCCAACAGTCCCACCAGTCCCACCAGCCTCATCCAGCTCATCAGCCTCATCATGTACCCTTCAACCACCCCGGTGTGGCCCACTTTGACGACCTCGACAACCTCCTTCATGACGCTGCTGGCCAGTTCCCGATGCTTGGACACCAGGACACCCATATCCCCGACTGGATTGAGATGGAGCTACCCATGGGCACTCATGCAATGGATACTCCGGAAGGCAACACCACGTCCAGGTCGACTCCCTCTTCAGAGACTCATCGTGGCTACTCTTTTGACTTCCTGTATGATTTCACTAGTAGGACTGGTCTCGTTGACTCGTTTGAATGCGGCACTCATGCGCAAAGGAGGGCGGTCGTAGATGCCTTCTATGCATCATATGCCGAGCAGCAAAAACACCATCAACAGCTACAACAGATACAGCAGCAGCAGCAGCAGCAGCAACAACACCTCCAAGCACAGCAACAGATTCAGGGCCAGCTTGAATTCCACCCAATGTTTCCGCAACTACAAAATCATATGGGTCAGCCCCCACTTTCGCCCGCTTCGTCGTCAGCTGTCTCAACTTCGGCTACGTCGAATGATTATAGCTATATGCCATGGACTCCTTGGTCCTCTTGGCTCAGTAATCCAATTATTATCAAGCTGCAAGAGATTGTGGTTTCGATCATGAATGTAGTCAGACATAAACCGTCTAACAGTACTTTGGGTACTCTGACTTGGACACCCGATAAAGAGCAGGAGTGTCTTCAACTCTTCTCGCCGCAGAGGTTTGCCAAGTTCCTTGAACTGTTCTGGTCATGCTGGCATCCAAATGTCAACTTTATGCATCGCCCTTCCTTCGACCCCACCAGCGCAAAGCCGACTCTGCTGGCGGCTATGGCTTTGACAGGCAAGTAACGTGCGTTCTGCCATTCCGTCGTCGAGTTGCCAAACTAACGCCCATCAGGTGCCTCGGTCTCTCCGGATGAGCAAGACACCAAGGACGCAAAAGTGTGGTTTAACTGTGTTGAGGAGATGGTCTTCACGGATGACGACTTTTGCAGTGACACTGAGCCTGGTTCACCGGCCGACGATGATGCCAATCCTACTTCGGCTCTACATTGCAAACGAAAACTTCAAGCCCTGCAAGCTTCGTACATCGTCTGCCTTTATCAGAATTGGGAAGGTTCAGACGCTAGCAAGAGGAGGATTCGTCGCCATCGCTTCAACACTGTGGTATCTGTGAGTAGCTTTGTGTATTGCGTTTGACAGTACTGGGAAACACTAACCTTGTATTCCGTTGCCAGGTGGCGAGAGACATCGGCATTCCTATGGCGAAGCATCTCGAATATGGCCGGCTGCTCAGACATGAGTTTGACTGGCACGAGTATGTGGTGAGGGAAGAACTTATACGGTAAGCGTACCCGCACCTTGGAATAATCGAAGAACCGGGCAACTGACGAGTGGGTCATGTAGCACCTTCCTGTGGGTATTCCTTCTCGATACAGCCTTTGTGATCTTCAACAATCTCCCTCACCGCATGGTTATTAAGGAGATGAGGATGCACATGGCTAGTCCAGAAGCGGTCTTCCAAGCTCCGACGGCAGAGAAGTGCCTCGAGGAGATTTACCAGTGGATGCCTTCGTCGAGTCCTATTTGCAACACTCTGCTCCGCGACGTGCTCGAAAACGTCATCGGCACCACCCTTGACGCAGACACGTTGCAGAGGTTGGCTCGGCTTGGGCCCCTCAATTTGTTTGTCGTTGTTTCCGGTGAGTAGCCTTCTTTGCCCCCTTTATCTTGTCCCTTTTTTTTGGTATCCCACCATTCGCCATCATGATGGTGACCAATGCTGATCCGTGGTTGTTGCTCAGTGTTCCATTATATGATATTCCAGCACCAGAATTTGTTCGGGGTAGAAGGTCAACTTGTGCCGATCCGTAATGGCCTGGATAATTGGATAACGATCTGGGAGTTGTGGTGCGACCACTGGTCGTCTACGCCGCCCCACTGCATGGCAGCCAGCGACAACCTCACACCCGCAAACATGTGGAAAAGGATCGGTTTCATCCGGTGTTCGGCCGAGTACTGGCTTCTTGGCAGTCTCCTCACGGATCGCATCGCGCGAAAGACATCAGGCGGCGTTAGAGAAAACCAGGGCAAGGGGTCGTCTCCGGACTGTTACCCCGACGAGTTGACGGGAAGCGGCAAAGGCAAATCGAACGACCCGATTCTCATCAAGTACGACCAAACCAGCATGCGACAGGTCAACGAGTTGATCAGCGACTTTAAGAAAATCCAGCTTGAGGAAAATGAATGACAAAACGAGTAATGGGTTAGGTATTCCGGGGGCAAGGAAAGGTGACGAAAGAGGGATGATGATGTTGGATATTGGGACGGCGCAGCACTTTTGGGTTTGACAGTCAACACAGTAAAGGGATACAGCGCTATCACTCTTTTAAGGAATCATCACTCAGTTTCTGAGAAGTAAGACATGATTGAGTGTCCACCCGCGAAGCTACAGTAGCCACCGTGCCACCCCAAGATCTGACAACTGCCTTACCGATATTGTGGCCCAACCGTCTTGGCCCACGAAAACTGGAGACAGTGACCAGTACCACGGTGACTGTGGGAAGGTTGAAAGGCAAGCTGGTAAGCGTGGCCGTCCTTCATGGTGTCTTGACATCTGCGGTTTCCCACCCGCCCACACCCGAGTCCGCACAATCGACATGCGTGATCACTTGAAGCTATTCCGTCAGCCCCACCACACCATCCACATTGTGCTGCGGGCCGTTGCACGTGTTTGGATCCCACCTCCATGTCCGCCAACCTGCTTGGAGCGGGCCCTCCCATATCGCCGATACTACCATCCTTGCTCATCTTGCCTATCCCCTCCCCAAATCCCACCAGTACTCCGATCCCAAGTCGCTCTGGGGACTTGGAGAGCATCAATGGCAGAGGCAGTGTGAAAATCAAATTCCAAAGGTCAGAGAGATTGGCGAGATGTGCATCCATCATCAAGACGCGAGTACTGGTGTTGACGACTGACTCGTAGATCTATTAATTGCCCCGAAGCTTCCGCCACTAGATGAAAACTATCACCCCAAGAAACATCCTCCCACCAACTAACCACCGAGTCTTGTTGCCGGTTCTTGCTTGGAAGAAGGACAAATGGCCGTCATCACAACATACCTGCCCATTGTGGTAGGCATTGCCCTCCTGATCCGTCTGCTTATGGTTGGACGGAGACCAAAGAATTATCCTCCTGGTCCCCCGACCATTCCTATCCTCGGCAACCTTCACTTGGTATGTGAAACCTCAAAAAGCCTTTACTAAAAGGATTGAGTGATGGCTAACACCTGATGTGTTCATAGATGCCAACGAAAGATGTTCACCTTCAGTTTGAAAAATGGGCTCGTGAATATGGCCCCGTCTACAGCCTCATTCTCGGAACCAAGGTCATGGTCGTTCTCTCCAGTGACAGGGCCGTCAAGGACCTTCTCGACAAGAAGAGCCACATGTACTCGCACAGACAAGAGATGTACGTCGGCCAGACTCTCTGCTCCGGCGACATGCGCATTCTGATGCTGGGCTACACCGCCAAGTGGCGTATGTCCCGCAAGCTCGTCCACGCTCTCCTCAACGTCTCTTCGGCCAAGTCCTACGTCCCCTACCAAATGCTCGAGAACAAGCAAATGCTTTACGAGATGATCACCAAGCCCGACGAGTTTCTCTACAATATCCGCCGCTACTCCAACGCCCTGACCACCACCATGGTCTACGGGTGGCGCACGCCCACCTACAACGACGAGAAGATGCGGCAGCTCTTCGACGGCTTCTCCGAGTTCGCCGAGATCAACCAGACCGGTGTGGCCGCGCTCATCGACTTCTTCCCCATCCTGCGTTGCCTTCCGGACTTTCTCCTCCCCGCCCGCAAGAAGGCCAAGGAGCTGCACAAGAAGGAACTCGGTCTCTACAAGGGCCACTGGCTCAAGGCCAAGGAGGACACGCTCAAGGGCACCATCACGCACTGCTTCTGCGAGGACGCCGTGCCCGTGCAAAAGAAGGAAGGATTCAGCGACGACGAAGCCGCCTACATCGCCGGCACCCTTCTCGAAGCCGGCTCCGACACCACCTCGTCCACTCTCTACGGATTCGTCCAAGCCATGCTTCTGTATCCTGAAGTCCAGCGCAAAGCCCAAGAAGAGATCGACCGCGTCGTCGGCCCCGACCGCCTCCCCACCATGGACGACGAGCCCAACCTGCAGTACAGCCGCGCCATCGTCAAGGAGTCCCTCCGCTGGATGCCCACCACCATCATGGGCGCCGTCCCGCACGCCGTCACCCAGGACGACTACTACAACGGCTACCTGATCCCCGCCCATGCTGCCGTCGTCAACAACGCCTGGGCCATCAACCACGACCCCGTCCGCGCGCCTGAGCCCCGGAGGTTCAAGCCCGAGCGGCACATGGACGACAAGCTTTCCCTCGCTGACTCGGCCGCCAACCCGGATCCTGCCAAGCGCGACCAGTTCACTTTTGGTGCCGGCCGTCGTATTTGCCCTGGCATTCACGTTGCCGAGCGCTCGCTTTTTCTTGGCGTTGCGCGCATGCTGTGGGGATTCAATATCGCGCCCAAGCTTGGGGTGGATGGAAAGGAGATCATTCCTGACCAGGAGAAGCTTACGCAGGGGTTTGTCTGCATGCCTGAGGAGTATCCCGCGACGATCACGCCTAGGGATGAGAGGAGGAAAGGGATCATGGAGGAGGAGTGGTTCGCGGCGGAGAGGGAGTGTCTGGATCCGGAGACGAAGCAGTGGAAGCAGGGCATGAATTGGGTGCCGAAGTTGAGTTCTACTAAGGTTTGATCCTGGGACTGAGGGAGGTTTGTGTTTCGATTCTTTTGTTTATGTGCTTTGATGTTTGATATGATAGTAGTTTTCTTTCAAATTTCTTTTTTGCCTTCTTTTGAGTGTTTGTTAAGTTTATCTGGGAGGGATTGAGCTGGAGGAAGAGAGATGTATTGATGATATGTAACCGGTATATGTAACCGGTACCATCAAGATATACTGTCTCGGCAAGCAAGCAAGTAAGCAAGCGAGTGGGAATGGTAGTCTTAGCGTGCGAGGAGGATAGGATACACCACAGATATTTGAACATCATCTCTCTAGTATTTGTTCCTAGTGGCATTGCTTGGTCTTGCGAATTAAAGGCCTGGACTATGGGCGTCTTACATGCCTTGTCTGGTTGGAAGCACGCCCTGCTCAATTTCTTGCCTTGATAGTCGAGACCAACCAACCCAACTGCTGCAGGCATGCCTCATAACTGACTACATTGCCGAATTCCACACCCGGCACGGTCAAAGGTCGGAAGCAGATCCCCCCCTCCTCGCTGTGTTCAACCTTCTCGGTTCCCTTTGGTCCGGGAAAATAAAAGATCAAATGCATCTCGTCACCGCCGTGATAATATGTACATAGCAATGTCTCACCCATCACTCAGCATGATAACTAGAGAGAGCTAGATAGGAAAAGCTCGGTAGCTAAGAAAGAAAGAAGCAACATCTCGCTTGAGATCATTCATCCTTCTGGTCTATCACTCCTCCCTCTGTTTGGGCGGGGAGGAGGTTTCTCGACAGATATCCAACCTCTTTCTCTCTTTTTTTTTTTTCTTTCTTTCCTTTTTTCTTTCTTCTTTTTTTCTTTTCTTTCTTTTTTTTAACATGCGTGGCTTCCTCCTGAGAGTCCGATACTCCGCCGGCACTCATCCACTCACCCAGCCAGCCAGCCAGTCGATATATCACCCACCTTTCTCCTCGTATCTGATGCACATGTGTGTACCCGTTAATGCATGGGTAGGTGATATCTTCCTGCCGAGTTACATTCACATTCACATCGAACGTACTGTGGTCTGGCAGATCTGTCCTGCATCGGTAGATAGATACTACGTTGCCGCCACTGCATATGTATCTGGCTTGCTGGGGCTCTGGTGTTTCCCCTTGGAGTCGGGCAGGTACCTCTAGGAGCCGAGCGGGATAAAGCCTGGACCTGAATAAGATGGAGTAGGTACGAACTACGGCACGGGATTGCTTACGGGCGGTGATGGGCGGAGGAGTTGGGAGGCCTGAGAAAGGCTAGGAAGGGCTAGGAAGGGCTAGGAAGGGCTAAGAAGGGCAGGAAGGGTAGGGGAAGAGGTGGAAAAAGTAAAGAGAAACACGGAAGACAGTTGATGTCTCATATTTGGGGACTACGGTGGTGGTGGTGGTTGTAGTGGTGGTAATCATGGGGTAACAGGGATCCACAAAACCTCCTCAAACTATGTAACTCCAAAAAAGGAAAAGGTAGGTACGTACCGAGTATATCCCACCAGTACTCCGAAATCATGTACATACCACCTTCAGAGTTCAGACCCTCTTCAGTCTCTTTCCTTCTTCAACCTCCCATTGTGTGTCTGGCATTCTCAGATATTGGACCTGAACGCACACACACACAGCGAAGCCACGCCCAAAAAGCAAAACCTACCGCGGAAGAAGCCAAAAAGTGCCGTTCCCCACCGTTGAAGCGATCACATGCAGTGTGTCCGTTGTGTCGAGCAGCAGACGGCGGCGATCATTGATTCTAACGGCCAGGGCCTGGTGCTACCTGAATGAAGCTACCACGGCTTCTTCTTTGAAGTTAGCTGGTGAGCTAGCTGGTGATGGGTGACGACCGTCAACAAGCTCTCTAGTATGTCCACCTTACGGGTGTGAGAAACGGCCATCTTCTCACGGAAAATAAGGTTATGGCCTCTTTGCAGTTCATCGCGCTAACCTTTCAAATGCCGGCAGAGGTTGTACACTATACATTAGGTGCCGTTCGGTATCACAAAAGCATCCATCTCACATGCTCACATGCTAGTAGCGATGGAGACGACACTGGAGAAGTGGAGAGGGTTTGTCTAGCTGCATGAATGATTGTCGCCGTTCTGTGCATCCCTTTTTGTTTGGTTACAACCAAGAGTCGCACCCGCCCGGGACGGGGAATGAGGGACGGCGGGGCGAGCGGGGCCGAGCGGGGGTCTGGCCCTTCTCCACTGGCCCGCGTTACGAAGTGGACATCACCGGCTCCGGGCTTGTCGGTGGGCCTCCGAGCTTGGGGATCTCTCTCTCCTCCTTCTCCAAAACACCTCCATGTGATCCCAAGGATTCCCTTTTAAAGACCGGTCATGATGGCTTAGAGAACCCACTGACACAATCCTCTGCCTCTCTTTGTCTGCCGACCTTGTTCAACGCTGAACGGACGGTCAAAAGTCCCCTCCCACCACCACTCCGATACCTCATATTCTACATAAACAACTGCCGCAGACGGACGCGGATGTAGAGAGCGGGGAAGCTGAGTGGCTGGCACAACCAGGAACAAGGAACAAGGAAACTGGATTTCCAGTTTCCCTTTTTCCCCAGTGATCGGTCCTCCATCAACAGCATCTCCGTCAGCACCTCCATCACCAAACTGTCGGGAACGGGGGTGGGAGAGGCTGGAGAATACAATGGGGATCCCGTCCCGATCTTGCATTCCACTCCATCGGCATATTATAAGGCTGTTCTGGTTTCCAGATTTGGAAGGACGGAACGTCCGGAACTGGGCCCGAAAACCCATTCCCCCTTATCTGATGCCAGGCTTGTAACCAAGGGGAAGTGTCGTGGTTTTGTTTACCTCTTGTAGTCCCTTGATAGATGCCATCATTTCACTGTGTCTCGATGTAATCTCGCCATTTTCCTTTTCACAGCATACAGACACTCAGACATCTAAATCTAAATATCCCTCAATCACCACAGCAATGATGGCAGCTCCCCGCACAACCACCGCCCTTGTCATCCCCAAACTCAACGGCCAGTTCGAGCTTCAAGAAGTCCGGCTCAACGACATCCAACCAGACGAAGTCCTCGTCGAGATCGAGGCTTTCGGAATCTGCCACACCGATCTGTCGTGCGCCACCGGCTTGTTGCCATGCAGACCCGGCGCCGTGTTGGGTCATGAAGGTTCGCATTTTCCTTTTTGAAAATCTCTTCATCTCGAGCATCGATCACATCCTTGTTACCCCCAACCGTTGAACTCCAGATTTCCCTCCCTCTATGTAACCCCAACCCAAAGACACAAAACACCGGATGGACAACACCCTTAAACACCAACACAAAACCACCACCATCCTCCCCGCCCCCCCTTACCTCACCGACATATACTAACTGCCAATCCAGGCGCCGGCAAAGTTCTCTCCGTCGGCTCTTCCTCCATCGCCAACCTCTCCCCAGGCGACTCCGTCCTCCTCTCCTTTTCCCACTGCGAATCCTGCCCTCCTTGTCTCTCCGGCCATCCCTCCTACTGCCACTCCTTCAACGCCCGCAACTTTTCCGGCTGCCGTCCTTTACCCGTCCTTCCCGACGGCTCTATCGATTCCTCTTCCCTCAAGTCTGACAACCCATTCACGGACCCATCCTATGCAACCTTCTTAACACCAGACACCAACAAACCCATCTTTTCGCAATTCTTCGGCCAATCATCCTTTGCGCGACATACGTTAGTCCATAAGAGTTCTTGTGTGAAGGTGTCTCCGGGGACGAACCTCGCGTTACACGCACCAATGGGATGCGGGATGCAAACTGGCGCTGGCGCCGTTCTAAACTCTCTGGGCGTTAAAGCCGGGTCAAGCATCGCTGTCTTTGGAGTCGGGAGCGTCGGGATGGCGGCCGTGATGGCTGCTGCGCATATTGCCAAAGCCAAGACGATTATAGCGATTGATTTGCAGGCGTCGAGACTGGAGCTGGCGAAAAAGTTGGGGGCTACGCATGCGGTGTTGGGGGATATCAAAGATATGAAAAAGGAGGTGAGGAGGATATGTCCGCCGGTGGGAGTCGATTACGCGGTGGATTGCACGGGGTCGGTGGCGGTGATCAAGAGCATGATTGATGTTCTGGGGACAAGGGGGAGGGCGGCGACGGTGGGTGCACCTGGGTTTGGGAGCGAGGTGGGTGTGGATGTGATGGAGCATTTAACGTATGGGAAGGAGTATGTGGGGAGTTGTGAGGGGGATAGTTTGCCTAAGGAGGTGAGTTCTGCTTGTTGTTTTTTGGCGGTTTGGGGTGGTGGTGGTGATGGTGAGAAGAGAGGAGGTTGATGCTGACTTATGAACAGTTCATCCCCTTCCTCATCGAGCAGCACGCCAAAGGCAACTTCCCCATGGACCAGTTCGTCACTTTCTACGATGTCAAGGATCACAAGCAGGCTTTGGAGGATTCACACAATGGAAAGGCCATCAAGGCTGTTTTGAAGTGGTAGGGGGACCGGAGGGGCCGTAGGGTGATACGGAAAGCGGTAGTCGGAAACGGGCTTGGTTGGGTATTCAAGTAACGAGCGTTGGACATGAGGATTGTACACAGTTTGGGAGGAACATGGCGAAATCGTGGTGTATGATATACGTACAGAATCAAGAAGGGAACATGACACAATTTACTCACCACTGCATTTATCTATCGAGCGAAGCGAGGTCCCTCCCCGATGGGGCCGCCGGAGGCATACATGCCCGGTAGATAGAATGGGTAGGTTGAAGCTGTGCTTGCATGGCTGGCTATATACAGTCCGATGCTGGTTTGTTTATTAGCTTGGTACACTAGGCACTCTTGGTAGTATGTATAATATACATAGTGCACTAGACGTAATCTTTTTCGAATAGTCCCAAAGCTTATACAAATAAATTAAAAGGTATTAGCACGATTTAATCTGGCATTTTGGATAGTATAGATGGCGTATCCAAGGTAAAGTTATGCATTAGTTAGCTATACAAACGCATGGAAAAGTTGACACGAGGTCTCGAAATAACAAACAAACCAGTACTGGACTGTACAATGGGAGATTCCGTTTAAGCTTCCGTCATCCCCGTGATTCTTAAAGAAAGCTTCCTGTTATATGAGCCAGGGGATACTCCTCAAGCCGTTTCTTGAGCTGGCAAGGCCGTGCGCATCCATCCTAGACAGTCCGTTATTCACAATACTGTAAAAGCTTCCGGTCCGGTAGGTTCTCTCGACCACGATCCAATTACAAGCCATTATCCAACCATTCAGACAGCTAAAAGTTGTTCGACGGGGAGAGAAAGATGTGGATGGTGGTCGGAGGAAAAGGAAGAGGGAGGGGTCAAGTGGCCTTACCACATCACCGTGACGTGACTCTGACCTTCTCCTATCCCCCCTCGCCCATGCGTTCTTCTCACCCATCCTCGACCCGTCATATTGGTCGGGAGTATCAAGACGACCAAAGCCAATGTCGTAAATGGTGCCCCTTCCCATTCATTCCCCTTTCCCCCCCTTCATTCAATTACTACACCCTGCATTACAGCAGTGACTTGTCCAAACACTTACCCTCCAAAACCCTTACAGACCACACAGACATATAACCTAGAATGACCATCCTCACCAAAGCTTCATCTCTGGCCAAAGCCAGCGGTGCCCTTCGGCATCATGGCATCATCAAGGCAGCCTGCAAGTCCACCAGCACCCACGTCCCTTTCCCCGCCGGCATCATCGACGCCCTCCAAATCTCGCGCCACATTTATGAACAAGAAGGCTTCGTCGCAGAGGAAGTAACCGATTCCCACGCCGTCTCGCCCGCCGAAGCCGCTCTGCGCACCACCGCTCCACACACCTCGGCCGCCAGCGCCGGCGGGGGCCTGAACCACTTCCACGGCCTGTTATGGTCGCACTGGCACCCCGGTCCGACGGCCGGTGTCGAGTACCAGACCCGTCACTTCTCGGGGTCTATGCGTAAACACTATGCGGTCATCTACGACATGTCCATCTGGGACTGGGGCGACTTCAGTCACACACAACCCGACCATCCCATTCCTCCGCGGCCCATCATGCCGGGCGATGAGGACTACGATCCGGTGACCATCAACGCCATGCCGACGCACAGCGAAGCAAATGTGAAAGCCGACAGGTCGGATATCGATCCTTTGGCTGGCCACGGCCCCTTATGGTCGCACAGCTACTACCACCACCAGCATTCCCAATCAAGTTGGGCGGCATACCAGACGCGGCAGTTTTCGTCCTTCATTTTGGGCAAAATCAGCACGGCAGCGGTGCACGACCCGTCGATTTGGGACTGGGGCTTCTTCAGCCATGTGCAGCCGGACCATCGAATCCCGCCGCGGCCCATCTTACCTGGGGACCCGCATTATGATCCGGTGACCATCAACGACATGCCGTCGGAGAGCGAGGCGATTGTCAAGGCAGAGAGAACGCCGATTGATCCGCTGCCGATGGGGTTGCATCGCGTCATCCTTTTGCCGGTGGGGGAGGCGTTGCCCGAACAGACGGAGAGCGAGATGGATGTGCGAGCGGATAGGAGCCCGATGGAACAAGATCCGCTAAGGGACAGGATGAGGTTTCGGGATTATGGACCGCTGATGAATGCGGGGAGGATGACGGAGCAGGAGATCAAGAGGGTTATGGATAGGGATATGGGGTTTGGGTATCATGCGGCTGCTTCTACAGGTGACTTTAGCGGGGGGGAGACGGAGGGTGCGTATAGAAAGAAGATTTACATCAGGGAGGAGAGGTTGTTTGTGGAGGACTTTGGGGAGGAGGATGAAAGTATGGGGACCAGCTTTGGGGAGGGAGAGGGTACGGAGGGATATGAAGGGCAGAGGGGGTATTTCGGGGAGGAAGGCCCGGCGTTGAGGAGGAGGTATGGGATGGAAGAGGTGGTAGGGATGGATAAGAGTGCTGAGGAGATGGAGTTGGAAGATGCCATGTTGCTGCATTTCACAAGGTTTCGTTGAGCCATTGATAGTATCGGTCTGGTGAATTCTGGTTATGTGTTTTGGGTTGAATGTCTTTGGTGACTGTTGTGTAAACACTTGTAACACTAGTGCATAGCTTGAATATGTTGATCATGTCCTCCGATAGCAGATGGACAGAAAGAGATTGGATCACAACTCCTTGCTTGGAGTCTCATCTTGACACCTCGCTTAGAGTCTCCTCATCCACATTGATGTCGATCCACGTGGACGTGTGGGATAGGCATCATATGAAGGAGTTATGAGACGATGTTCATATAAAGATTCCCACGCTTGCTGCAATAATCAATCGGACCCCCCTTTCGTAATAGACTCTGTAACCCTTGTCCCTCAAGGGCTCGGGTGTTGGCTGCCTCTACCCGAGACACATCACACGGCACACAGGCGCAAACCAGCGTCGAAGGAAAACGCCCCTTTTACCGCTAGGATGGAAGAGACGGTTGAGAATGGAAGGCTAAGGGACGGCGCCAGGGACGGCGCCAGGGATAAGCCAGGGATAATGGTTTACCGCGCCCTGGGGCAAATGCCGACCACGGAATGCAGCGTGGATCCTGATCGTCGGTCACAAACGCTTCTTGGCCTTGCCAAGGGCGCGCGCACTGTCAACCACTGAGCCGCCAGTGCCGTTCTCCGTCCCGGCATCCATAGATCGGCAGGAGACATCTCGACAATCCCAGTCTTTTCCCGTGGGACGTACAAACGGCTGAACCCTCCCTGGCCAAATGAAGAGAATATCCTACCGGGAACCTGAAACGCAGCTTGTTTGTTTTTCCCACGTCAATTGGATGAGTGTTTCTTCGCTTGCATACCAAGATATTGTGCAACTGAGTGTGGGTAGGTAGTGTGGGTAAGGGCGCAACCGGGTGTGGAAAGATTAAGATGTTGCTGCGTGAAATTGCATGGCCGTGGCCGTGGTCCGTTCAAGTAGAAGATGTCCGCTGAAGGAAATTTTTGTCTCGGAGATTTCAACCTGTGAAGCGTACATCATCGTATACTTGGAAGTTGCCGGCCAACTTGAACAAGCGAGCGACGGACGGATCGTGAAGCACAACACAGCCACCAGCACCATGACGCCGACTGCGACCGTCTTTAGCGTGGCGACCGCCGTTCTTGGCCCGTTGACGGCGACATTCACACCACCACCAGCATGCACGGTAGCAGTAGCTGCGGTCACAGGAAAGTTCCTTGGGTTGGGGGGAAAGGTTGCCTCCTCGGGCTGGCTCGGTCAGACATGCTCCAAAGGCGGTCCGGTGGACGACACGTCCTGCTGGCCACCAACTGCCAGTGGAGCGGAAGCCAGGACAAAAGCGCTGGACGGATGGGGGTACTACTCGCCGGGCCTGCACTGTCCAGCCGGTTATGCGACGGCATGCTCGGCGACAGGCGGCGGTGGTGCAAAGTCGGACTTTGCTTTTCAGTTCGCGCCCGGCGCCAAAGAGACGGCAGTTGGATGCTGTCCAAGGTAGGCCGCCCTTGATCCGCCCTCCGGGTTAGCGGTGTACTGACATTCGACGACGTAAAGGGGCTATCAATGCAGCAGTGTTGAAAATGGCCAAACATGTGTCAAGGCAGCCACATCGACAGAGGTCGAGTATGTGACGTGCGACGGATCGGACCCGGCTGATCTGGCCACCATGACGATATCCGACGACAAGGATTTCATGTTCTATGCTCCGTTGATTCAGATCAACTGGCAAAGCTCCGACAGGCCGACCGAGGCGGTGTTTTCCGGGACGGTATCTCTCTCTGTTGATGTTGAGACCATGTCGACACTGGCCACAGCAGGGGACGCGCCAGCAGGCGTGACTTCCAGGGTGGGATTCCCATCACAGAGCGTTGTGCTCGAGGGTTCCGAAGGTTCGGACAAGCCGAAGGGAGCTTCTGAGGGCAACAAAGAAGACGGTGTGAAACCCGTCAGCCTCTCCACTGGATTCAAGGTCGGCGTGGCGGTAGCGGGCGGGGTCCTGGCCGTGGCCATTGTTGCCATCATCTTCATCTGCGCTTGGAGGCGACGGAAGCAACAGATAGAGGAGGAAGAGTTCGATCGCATGTATGGCATGAAGGATGTGGGACCCAGCACGGCGGACTTCAGGAACGAGGAGATTCCGGGCTGGCACCGGGGACCGACGAGACGACAGCCGCCGGCGCCGGTTGATCCATTCCGCAGTGATGGGGAGTCCGAGCTGATGGCACCACCTGCGCCGTATCATCCCCCATCGGCATATCGGTAGTGGTTGAGTGAGAGTGTTTGAGCGTTGGACATGGGCGATGGGTGCTCGAACGGGACGTGGCGATGATTTTGATGGTTGTTTGATACCAATTTGTTTACACTATAATGATACAATGTGATTCTGCCCAACGACCTGACTTCAGTTTTATCAACCTGACCATGTGAATCCCGACTGCCCGTACAAGTAAGTAGAGGTAGCATTGGAGCACGGGCCACACTTCTTCTGTGGACCTTCTGCTGACAGTGCAGGGTAGTGCCAAGACTGCAACCCCCCAATCGACCCCATTGCGCGTATGTCATCAGAGGACGGGAACACTGTCACACCAACCAAGAGCTCTCCAAGTTTCGACTTTCTCAGAGTTGTAGTCCATATATCATAACAATTGGAAGCTTCAGTAATCTTCATCGCGACAGCTTGGGCAAGCTTTACACTCGGCCAGACCATACATATACACACACACACCGCAATGATACCATGTCGACGGAATCGACCCGCCCGTTGTTGCTGCCCCAGAACCGCAAGCTTCGCCATCTACGCGGCATCTATCTGAGGAACCTCGCCTTCACACGCCAACACGGACGGACCATTGACGATGCTGCTCTTAACAAGACAGCTGGTAAGCTCGAGGCCTTACGCGAGAGACCAGACCTACACCATACGCTATCATCAGAGGACCTCCGCCCACCCGCTGTCAGACGCCGCAGCACCCACTTGGCCAACGCCGACCCCGCCACACGACAAAAGAGCTTCCAAGATACTTTTGCCAGCAAGCTTGCCGATGCCTTCTTCACCCTTCACGTCGACGGTCTGGAAGATCCCATATACATCAGCGAAGTTGCTGAACGAGCTACGGTGCGCTTATCATGATAACCTCTCAGACATGACCCACGCTAAGCACCTTCAATCAGAACTTCAACTTCCGTCTATTCGAGCTTGCCGACCTGGATTCGACCATAACTCGATCTCCCCAAGTAACCGTCCGAATATGGACCAAGCGACAGGACCAATGGAGCCTCCTCCTCCAAGACGAAGTCGACCTCCGCACCCTCAACTGGCTCGGCACCCTTCAGAACGTCAACTTCCCACCCAACAGCCTGGTCTTCCACATGGTAGACGGCATCTACTCTCTTGAGATCTCCAACAAATACCCACCACCCAAGAAGGAGGTCCCCCCTTTACCAACCTCCTCCTACAACGTCCTCATGCGCCTCGCCACCCTCAACAACTCGATCCAAGACGCTCTCGCAACCCGTGACGCCCTCGCCGCCCAAATCAACGACCTCCTCGCCCAGGAAGAGGACAAACAAAAGGGCGTGGGGACCCTCGCCGAAGCCGAAGAGCAAGTCAAGCTAGCCTCCAAGTACCTTTCCGCCCAAAAGCGCATCGTGGCCGCCGCAAAGAAGCACAACGACGACCTGCGCGCCTCCATCGCCGCCCGCAACGCCGCCATAGAATCCGGCTTGGCCGTACAGCGCAAAGCAGAAGAAGACGTCCATCACGCAGCCGGCGAACCGCTCGCACAGTCCAAGGCCCTCCTCTCCTCCGTCCGCGACCAAATCCGCGGTCAACGCCGACGCATCTGCGAGGACCTGTTGACCATCTACCGCATCCAACCGGTTCCTCCCCCGACAGACCCGAAAGCGCAGAAAGAGCATGATCCCCTATCCTTCCAAATCTGCTCTCTCCCGCTCGCCAACACGGTACTAGACCCAACCACCACCACCGCGCACTGCTTTGTCTCTTCTCCTCACGGCAGCAGCCTATCATGCATCCCCAAAGAAAAATACCCCCACGAAGAAAGCCTATCCGCCTCCCTCGGTCTCGTTGCCCTCTTGGTGCACCACCTCCAACTATACCTCTCCGTGCCGCTCCCCTACCCTATAAAATGGCACGGTTCGCGCTCCACCATCCGCGACGACATTTCCAATTTTCCCATGAACCCCAACGCCTCTTCCTATTCCTCTCACGCCTCCCAATCTTCTCGGTCCGCATCATCCAACTCCCCATCAAGCTTGGGAGAAGAAACAGATCCTAGCAGGGAATTCCCCCTCTTCTTACCCAAGGGAGGCAGCACAGCCCAATACCGCTTCGAATACGCCTGGTTTCTACTGAATCGAGACATCGAAGTGCTCTGCTGGAGCCAAGGCCTCAAAGTTGTGGACATACGACACACTCTGCCGAATCTACAGTGGTTGTTGATGGTCTGTAGTGCAGGGAAGGACGAGGTTCCCGAGCGCAAAAGGGGAGGGGTAAGGGGGTTGTGGTTAGGGAGAATAAGGGGGAAAGTGGTGGGGATGGGCATGAAGTTTGATGATGATGTGGATGGGATTCTTGATGGGAGTGTTGATGGTAGTAGTCAAGCCGCCAGTGGTGGTGGAGGTGGTGATGACGAAAGAATCAGTAGTAGGAACGACGACGACGGGAGTAGGAGTAGTAGCAGGAGTAGAAGGGGAAGCACAGACAGCGATGCTGCCACCATCATCACCCCCCGAACGACGCGGAGGACAACGGGTGGTGGAGGTGGTGGTTTAACTATCGGCTACCATTACGGCAACGGGAACGGGACGGCAGGTGCTAGGTCCCCGCTGTCCCGCTCACCTTTGGCCCAGCAGCAGCAGCTCCCATTTGATGAGGGATCAACGAAACTCACACTGAGAACAAAGGGGTTAAGGGAGAGTGTTGCTCGCTAGTAGGTGAGATATGACTGACTTTCGGATTATAATAAAATTGGTTATGGTAAAGGGTTGAACGATCGGACGGACGATTGGTTTCAAAAAGGGGCAAGCGATGAGGTTCATTGTGTTTATTATGCTTATGTGGTTTATAAACATGAGGGCTATGATGATAATGAGAATGAAAGGAGCGATTATTTTTGGCACAACTCAGTTTGTTTCATTTCTGACTGAAGTCTCAAGATAAGCACCAGTTAGCGAGAGAGAGAATAATACTTGCCTATGGAGAGGAGGAGGGAGATATAGCCATCATGTTCATTGGCAGAAAACACAATGAAAATGAACATATCAAGGCGTATTCAATATCATATCATCAAATGTTGATCTTAACATAAGTCCTAAGCCATGCATGCTTCTATAACAAAGTTTTCCAAAACCGTGTACAAATACGAAAACTAATACAAATGTATGTATTTCATGCAAGTAAGTAACCATGAAGAAACTATTTTTCACTGACTGATTACAAAGTCGTTCTAGCGTAGGTTTATACTAGTTGCAACATACTAAACTAGTAAAATGGTATATCCATCCATCCATCCCTTTCCTTTCCTTTCCTTCCCCTTTTTTTCTAACTTTCTTCCACCCATTACCGACGAGCGCTCAACCAAAAACAAGTGTCAACACGCTCTGTTTTTATCCTGGTTTAACTTCAACCCAACCGCTTGCTTGCCCTTAAAGATAAAAAAAAAAACTGCACGCTAACTCAGAAAAACAAGCCCTTCTTCTTCTTCTTCTCCTGCCCCCCCATCCCCTTCAAGATATCATCAAACGTGCTCCCCCCATTACTGGGTGCCGGCGCCGCCGGTTGCGCCACCTGCCTAGGGGGTGACTGCCTCGGCGGCGACTCTCCTCTGCCCAATGGACTTGGACTGACACTCGGATTCGGATACTGCTGCTGCTGCTGTTGCTGCTGCACCTGTTGACTAATCGATCCCCTAGAAGGATCTCTGTACGCCGCGGGCGGTGCGCTGGACCTCCCCTGACCCTCACCAATGCTCAGGTTACCTAGCGCAGCAAGAGTCTGCGCGCTGCCGACGGAACTAGCGCGGTGGCCGTGGGCGGCCGTGGAGTTGGACGAGTCGGGACGACCACCATCACCTCCGGAGAGCATGTTGGCGGGAGTAGAAACGACGCGGGAGCTGCGGTCACCGCCGGGAGCGAGAGATTGCATGAACTCAGCTTCTTGCTGAGACGAGGGGCCGTTGGGGCCAAATTGGCTAAAGTCGAGCGGCTCGAGGCCTATGGCGATGCTAGACCTATAGGACGAGACCCTGCGACTAATTGTTGATCCCGTCCGTGGACGGAAGTGAGGGGAAGCGGGTTCGGAACCGGGAGTGCCACCTCCGTAGCTGCTTTGTGATCTTGAGCCGGAACGTTGGTGGCCCGAGGCGAAGGAGTCGTTGTCTTGGAATACCGGGCGGGGTGGTTCCAAGGGGGTGATTTCCTCGCCCAAGGCGGCGGCGGCGGCTTCGAGTGGCTGGTTTATGGCGGCGGCGGCGGCAGCAGAGGCGGGCAGGAGAGCGGCCTCCCATTCCTTGGCAGCCAACCAGCAGTGCGAGCGCATGTAGATACCTTCGACGGAGAACATGACCACGTCCGCTGACAGCTCTACGATGCCTTGACCGTTGTTGGTCTGATACCACATTTTGCGGACTTCGCCGGCATCTTCCATCCAGGGCGGGTTGCCCTGGGGAGCCTCGCAGAGGAAGTATTCGACTCCTTCGGTCCAGTGAAGCTGGGGGGCGTCGACGACGAGCATAGGCAGGGACTGCAGAACGACGTAAAGGAAAAGCCAGTAGCCGACGCGCTGGTTGGCGATGTCGGAAGGGTTGACACCCTTGGCCTCCTTGTACTCGAACTCCTTGAAGGCTTGGAGGAAGGGGAGCTGTATCGAGTCGGTGTCTAAGTTGCGCGATTTGATGAGCATGAGCAGCAGCTCGTTGGAGGCCAGCTTGCGGTCGAGCTTGGCCCGCTTCTTGGCGTCCAGTGCACGGTAGTTCTCGTGGATGGCGGTCATGGAGGGGATCTTGGGGCAGTCGAAGGGGATGGGCGGCAGGACGGGCGGAGAGGAGTGGTCAAACTCGCTGAGCATGGCGCGCAGGGCGGAGCGCATCAGGAAGAGTTCATACTCGAACTCGCCGGCATTCTTGGCCTTTTCCCTCTCGGCCTCGGCTTCCGCAACACCGTCGTCGAACTTTTGGTCGATAACACGGGGAGTGATGGATTCGCGGTCGACGAGCAGGTCGTACAGAGCACAGCAGTCGGAGTAAAGCATCTTGAGGCATTGGCGGTTGAGACCACTCTGGGAGAAGTGGTTCTTCTTGCTTCGCGCCTTGGGTGGCCAGCTGCCAAACGAGTCCTTGTAGTAGCCAAGAACAAAGGTGCGCATCTTGGCGAAAGACTTTTGCCATTCCTTGAAGTTCAAGTGCTTGGCCTCCTCACTGGATGTCGAGCTGCCAATGCCAGCAAACAGGGAAGGGAACTCGAAGCTTTCGAGACGAAGGTTGGCGTTGGCCTGTCTGTTAGTGAGATCCAGATAGGCGCGCTCAAGCCTGTTCCTGGTGCTGACCGAGATACTCTTGTAGACGGGTAGGTTGAGATCCTGAATGGACTCGTACTTGCCCACGGCGTGGGTGAAGGCTTCGTTGTAGAGCGTCCATGACCGCATATGCTCACCCAAGATGATGGCCTGGATGGTCTTTTCGCGGCTGCCTCTCACATCCGAAACGCCAAACTGGTCCAAGAAAGAGTTGAAGGCGGCATCGACCTGTTCGCCAAACGTTGATCCGTCATGGTTTCTGAAGCCCAAGGACTTGAGCAGGGCAGCCACTTGAAGGAGCGCCGCAAACAAGGTCGGATACGTGTGTGTGGCAATGATGGGTTGGCTGGTCAATAGAGCAAACAAATTCCTTGCTGCAACGAGGCTGTCCAGATTCGTATTCTCGAGTGGGAGGTACAGATGTCCGTCAGTCGGGTTGGCGCCGTAGGCTGATGGCGATGGGACTGGTCGCCTGTTGGCGGCATCGTCGACTGTAAGAAGGCTGCCGCCGGCACTAGCTTTGCGGGGGTTGGTGAAGCCGGTAATTTCGGACAGCAATAGTTGCGAGGAGCTGACGAGGTAATCATGGACTTTGAAGGATGGGCCGCGGCCACTGGTGGGAGGATGGAGGTAGATGAACAAGTTTCCAGATTCGTTCCATAGTTCGGGGACCTGTATAGGTAGGTGGGTAAGGTGAGTGAGTACAGATGCCCGACGGATGTAACCCAGGGAGGGGCACGTCATACCTTGTCGCCATTCAGGAGGTTCGCCGTGCTGTATTCGGCCTTGCTGTCTGGCGCAACAATCCAGGCCGCATTGCTGTCTCCCTTGTTGGCCGCCGAGTTGGAGCCTGATCGGCCTCCGAACCAACTCCTCCTCTGCTTGTGCTTTTGAGCTGTCGGACTGCTGCCGTCATCGCTGCCGTTGGAATGGGTTGATGTTGGCCTCGAGTCTGCCGAAGTGGAAACGATGCGCGGGGGTTCTGCTGAGGGAGTGCGGTTATGTGTTGCTGAAGGTTGGCTGGAAGTGCTGCGGCCGCGCGAGTGGCTGCCTGTAGGGGATGTTGGTGAGCTGCTGCCGGATGGTGGTTGTTGTTGATTTTGTTGTTGTTGCTGTGATTGTTTCTGGAGACGGTTGGGTGGGATGGCAGCTCCCGGCGGGGGACCTTCGACGGAGACACTGCGGGCCCCGTTGCTGGGCCGGCTTGCTGCGGGGCCGAGGTTTGTCTGTTTTAGGGGCATTGTCGACGCTTAGGGAAGGATGGTTAGTTGGGGAAAGTACGCTAAGGTAGGTATGAAAGAGGGCAAGATAGTGTCGAACAACACACCTGATTGTAAAGACGACAAAGGAGGGGATGAGCTATTAGTAGTAGGATTATTGTTACTGCCCAACAACAATCCATCGGGTGACGAATAGTTGGCGGCCGGGTTGTGATATATTACCATGTTCTTATTATGGACGTCGCTGACACTGGCTGCTTGCTGCGCCTCTGGATTGGCGTAATTGGCGGCAGGGGCCGGGCTGGCAGTTACTGGCCGTTGTTGCTTCCTGGCTCCAGTGGTACCTTTTAGCCCAGTACCCTGCTGATCTGCGGCGTCTGGTGAAAAGAAAAAGGATGGAATCAGCATCGAAAGCCGGGACTTGCGTCGTTGGATTTTGGACGCCGGGGGTCCCTGGTCGACGTCTTGTATTCCACTTTCTCGGTCCGTGTCTGGAGAAGTCGCCTTGGATGTGGTGGTCTCAGAGTCTGGTGTAGGCGGTAGCTGGACCACGCTGGGCTCCTGTATCCCCTTTTCCCTTCCTGATGAAGTGTTGTGACGAAGAGATGAGGAGAGGTGTTGTGAAAGGGTGCTCATTCGGTGGAGGGGCTTGCGCCGGACTGAACCGGCGTCGACACTCGTAGGGGCCATGTCGGGCAACACCGGCGACACAGGCGTTCGGTAGTAGTACTGCGGCGGAGGCACAGCGTAGACGGGAGGGTCAAAAGTTCTGCTTCCCATCTTTACCCGTGGAAAAAAAAGGGCGCTGTTGCCCAACCTTATACGCACTATTCCAGCAAAGAATCTCCCACCCCTTATTGCCAGGGGGCCGGCGCAAACGGGGGCACCACCTGGCGGTAGAGTCGTCGGGGTGCTGCGTTACCGAGAACCACAATGCGGTTCAAAGTGGATCGGGTGATACGAGATGTTGGTGGAGCGAAGTCGCTGGTCTGGTTTTGGTGTTTCTGGTGAATCGGAATTCGGGGGATTAGCCTCAAGCTTCGGGGAAGAAGGAGGAAGGCTTATATTGATGGTCGTACATCAGCAGGGCGGGACACACTCAAGTGAAGGAAGGGTCGCCAACGGGGGACAACATCGGACGGAAAAGGGGACGACACACACAGCTCGACAACATGGCAGGGTCAGTCCTGTATGGCTTGACATGCTGCAGCAAGTGACTTCTGTGACAGCTACATGATAGCTTACGTCGTACACACAGTATCCCTACTCGAATTTGTTTCAGGACGACCAACATGTCCAGCTGCTCCAATGGGGCGCGATCGGCCTGGGCTATGGTTTGATATTCTGGTCATCAACCACTTTAACTTCCCTCGGGGCAAACCTTTAAGGTCTCATCAGCGAGTGTTCCACCATGACGCCGTGTCTCGCGTGGCTTTTTCCTTTTTGGGTCCTTGAGGATTCCCATGGTGGCCTCGCATGTCCTCGTTGGTGACACAGGATGCCGTATCCATAAAGCCACTCTGGGTCCTTTGACACACTCGCTGCCTCATCGGATCCGTGCACTCTCGAGTGTTTGACGATTTCTCCCTTCAGAGAAAGGGGTTCAGCTCTTGAAACCAAGGTACCATGAGGGTCCAGAGAGGGCATTCTCAGCCTCATGCTCGTCTACCTATCGATAATGGCGGGGTTAAGGTACCTTTCCTTAAGTACATGCAGAAGATGGAGGCTCCGCTGGGCCCTTGGGGTGCCTTTCCAGGTTTGGAGGGGTTAGGGATGGCGGGCGCATGGTTGCGTGGATGCAGGGGGTAAACTCTTGGGTTGTTACCCGTCCGCTGTGTTTTTGTCACTTTGCGGTTTACCGTTAGTTGTCAAGAGACGGAATGCGATGATGTCCTTCTTTCTTTTTTCCACTTACAAGTTCTTATTTTCCCTTACATGTTTTGACCACTTTCCAAGTCATAATGTCCTCTTGTTCACCGTATCTTCAATGAGGCTCTTGGATTCCATTCATTGCGCAACAAGGAATATGGGTACGAGATTATGGACTGACCTCCCCTGCTCCACCAGGAGTATTGATAACCCTAATTTTCTCCGCCAAAATGATGAATCCTCTTAAGGAGCTCGAGAGGTTCTCATGACAGCGAACCACTGGGCGCCCCGCTCCATTGCGGCCCTTGCCGACGTCATCCACAACATCCGGGGAAGGCTGAAAAGGTACACCACATTCCGAAGCACTGCCACTGCTACGCGCGTCTGCCACGTCAAGCACACAAGAAAACTCCCCCAGAGAGGAGCCCTGAGTGCATATGTACTTGAGGTTAGGCACAAGTCAACCAACCATTTCACCCACATGGCGGGCATGCATGCGAAAGAACTGTAGTGTACGTGTACGTGTATATAATCCCGCTTTTCAAACGACATTTTACGCAATATCTCGTTCCGCGGGTCCGCCTGGTAACGAGATGGCCAGCCAGCATTTGATTCCCCAATCGTGCAAACCCGACAACCTCCAGATTGCTCCCCGAGACACTGGTAAACCCCGGAGTCTTCGGGTCTCACTTCGACTCCATGGGTGGCCACATCAGTCAGTCGATCGATATTCATTCTCACCAAAGGAAGAGACCCACATCGCTAATATCCCGGCAATGCGCTTCCTTCTCTTATACGGCGGCGCTAGAACTGCCAGAAGGAAGCTACCTAAAGAAACGCCTCATTGTGCCCTCAGGGGCATCGAGGTACCTCTAGCGTAGGTACATCTATTTTCGGCAACAGGCCCATTGGTTACCTTACTTCTTCTGCCTCTTTCGGGCGAAGACCGCCATGGAAGCCGTCACCAAACTCATCATCATGCATATAGCTGCCCATACACCCATCGCGATCCTGCTCCTTAACAGCAAAGCTACCGGACCAAATCCCTTACATTGCATTTGGTCCTTGGGCTCTTTTTTGTTTTTTTTTGTTTTTTTTGGGAGGATATTACATGGTTGGACTTGCACGGCCAGGCTCTGTCTGCGGCTCTGCAATGCTGTCAATCATGTCCTTAAATTCTTCCTTTTCTCAACAATGGTTCTTACACTTACGAAGTCCCTTCAAACGGGACCTTTGATACCTTCCGTTGAGTTCCATCAGGCATCTGAATCTCAACATTTTTTTTTTTTTTTTTTTTTTTTCACAATTCCACATCCCGTCTTGAGCGGAAGATTAGTCGGGAGCCAACACACACACACACACACACACACACACAACTCAAGACGCCTGTCTGCACGGGGAATCACAGCCGGACAACCAACAGACTACCAGGTAGCCATCAGCCAACCACGTGTAACACGCATGCATCCAACCACACTGAAACCCCGAGAAAACTCTATAATGGATACTACAGTACTACGCTACACTTACTCTACATAGGCCCACTGCATACCCGAGGGGATGGAACCGCCTCCTCCCTATCCTCGCCCTAGAACAAAATGGGGTTAAAAGGTGACTCAAAAGTGTGGTGGTGTGGTGTGCAAGTCCAAAACGGGGGCATGGATGGGTGGGTGACTTCAACTTTCAACTCGTGCTTTTTGATGATGCATGTGATGCTTCGCCTTACAACTACATTAACTACGGCGTGGAAAGGAGGTACAGCCGCCGGGACACACACACACAACCTCAGGACCCAGCTCAGCCTCCTTCTGATCTTGCTGCTGTTTGTTCAGAAGCGCTGACTTAACCACGCCTCTTTGATGCTTTTTGACTATTTACTAGAAGAAACCGAATGAGAGGATGTTGTGTCCCCGCGCTTGTAAGTTTTGGCATTTGAGGGGGGTTAATGACAAAAGCGGGAAGGAGTCGAAAGCGAGCGGGAGGCGCAGGTGCAGTGTCAGTGATTTGGTCAACCCGCTGACCCACTGATTAGTCTGAGAGAAGAGCCATATCAAATCATGATAAAGATCTTTTTGGCTGTCGTGCTGCACGCGTAAGTTGACAATGATTCAATAAATAACTTGGCCAGCAGTGATAAAAAAAAAATAAAAAATAAAAAAAAACTGTTACCAGATCCGCTTCCAACAGTTCAAAATTGCCGAGTGTATCATGGAACGAGGGTAGGTAGGAGAGTACAAGTCGACGTACATATCGCCTTACTCGTCTCAGTCGGCTTATCTTCCGTTCATCCATACTTTCCTTCGTCTTGTTGCCCACTTCTTTTCTCTCTTTCGTCCACTTGTTATGACGGAACGAATGCTGGTGACACAGCAGATAGATATCTCGGACGCGCCGCAAGGGGAAGACTCACTCGCGTCCTACCAACTGGCTACCTAACTACCTAGTTAGTTAGTTACCCACCCAAACTCGGACACACACGCACACACAAGTGAGAAGCTCTCGGAGTCCAAGACAACATGAAAGTCCCGTTCCGACAAAACTAAGTACTAGTCAGTCGTAGGGCAACCAACCAGATATCAGAACGGCAGTATCTCGAGGTAGTTACTTACCTACATACACACGGCCATTAGGTGCAAGTACGTAGGTATCAACACACAACTTTAAATCCCCCTATTTCACAGAGCCACAGAAACACGAGCCTTGTATACCTTGTGAAATGAACACACCTCGTATAGGTAAAACATGAACTTGGTCGTACAAGCCGGTCCTACCTACCTAGGTTGCTCTTCATCTACCTACTTGGCTAAGCCGCGCTGTTGGATTTAGCTAAGTAACTTCAACTTAGCCGAGGAGAAAATCTTCGGTGCGGTCGGTGTCTAGACAGACGTATGTGGACTTTTGTCCTGCTAAGTACCTAGGTATATAGAGGTGTGATTGCGATTATTACCTCTAGGGACAGAAGACAAACGCTCATCAGCCATGGTACTTAGGTATAAGTAAGTACCGGAACTTTGCAACAGTACAGAGAAAGGAGGTGAAGTAAAGGTGAATGAATTCCGGGTACCTTTAAGGACAAGGACAATTGACGCCTACATAAACTCATAATCAAAAAATACTGTCACCCTGCCCCACAGATCTGATAGGGCAAGAGGTGACAGTATTTTTTGACTGTCACTGTAGCTATTCGAGAGACATAGAGCTATGTAGGTACCTTTATCTTATTGTTGGGCAGTTGTTTGCTTGTGGGTACACCACTAGGTAGGTAGTGTCACCATCTCAACCTCTCTGACGAAGTGTATTACCACGTGTGTACCTAGGTAGGTATGTTGGGAGGTAGGTACACATCGGTAGGTATGTAGTTTGATTGGTACCTATCTATCCCCGAGTGGTTCCCAGTCGTACGTACCAGTGACTACCTATCTATAAGCTACTATGGTAGGTCATTGCGGTAGGTCATACACATACGCCTGTACTTTGTCAATCCTTCCACACAATCTTCTCACCGCTAACTATACCTAGGTAAATGTAGATGTTGATCTAAACTACTGGATAATGGTATAACGCCGAGGTGCCTATCCCTGAATAACTATATGTGTTCTTGGCTGTCAAGCAACACATTAGGTAGGTAGGTAGGTAGGTATTCACCCATAGTCAGTTCAGTTCAGTCCAGTTCAGTTCAGTCCAGTCCAGTCCAGTCCACTCAATCGGAACTAGTTTCGTATTCCCTACCTGTGGTTGTGAACAACAAAAAAGCCACAGCAAGTTCCAACCCAACAACAACAGACCAGGGAATAATAGGTCGAGGTACCAAACCAGTTCACAAACCATGCCGGCAACCACTCAACAGCCACCGAGAGGTTACCTATCCAGCCGAGAAAGTCGCAATAATAATGAAAAGTCCAAGACCGAGTTTTAGTCGAGTAGGTATATAAGCCAGTCCAAGTGGCGACAGAAGTTTGTGGTGAGATGAATAGGAGTATGTACTGTACACTACATACAGACAACAAAGGTACTTACAAGACTACTACCTACTGAACGTAAAGGCCAATCGAGGACTGGATGGAAGCCTCTCAACAACGAGCCGTGTCCTAAGTGATGATGATACCTCCCTTGGGGTCTGCTAGCTACTACCTAGGTAGGTACATATCTGATTACCTGGTAATGATCAACGGGTGTGCCAGGTATGTACAAGCAGAGCCCGATTGCAAATTAAAAAAGAAACTGCTCGACTAAGCCTCAGATGACCCTTTTTCTTGCTTTCTAATGATTTTAGCATCCCTACCGAGACGTGGAAACTGCTAGCTCAAAGAATTACACAAACATGTCAATATTGGGGAAATTGTCCAAGTTCCAAAATGAGTGGTTGAACCGCGTGCCCAACTAGTTACCTATTCAGGATTAACGAGGAACGCCACACAGGTTATTAATAGTCAATCAAAAAGGTCCAGCATGACGGACGGAACAGACAGTAAACTTTTGGGGTATCACCCATTCAACGAACTGCAACACGTTACCTAAACAACAACAACAACAACAACAACAACAACAACAACAATCAGGTTTCAGGTATCCATTCATACCTCCTCCATGCTTCATCCATAGCCCCTCCCCCCCCTACGGGTATATTTCCTGTCCTGGTGGTATAATCGCAATGCTGCCTATCCTTCTTCCCCACCATTTAATCCCAAGCTGTAAACAAAATATGGATGAACGAAAGGTGAGAATCCAACACGTAAGTTGTCCCTGCACTGGCCATTGTTTCTCTGAAGTCAATGTCATGACGCGGAGTAGGTAGGTGGTCCTGATATCGAGAACCAAACCAACCAACTGACCAAAAAGATCCTGGTATCTAACCAAAACATGAATAAGAAGAAGAAGAAGAACGCCGCAACCCCATGCTTTTTCCCGTTAATCATTCACTTTTTCACTTTCCCCCTCCACGTCGCTGCCATTTCACCATGCTCTGTACGCCCCTCCTCCTCCTGCTGCTGCTCCTCCTCCTGCTGCTCCTCCACCCACCGGCGAGTAAGGTTTATATCCCGGATACCCCGCCGCTCCTCCCTCATTCTGCCCTCCCATACTTCCTCCTTGTTGCTGTCCCATGGTTGGGCTCGGCCTGGAATAACCCCCACTACTAAAGTCGAACCCTCCAGTAGCAGAAGCAGGACTACCACCATTGTTACCTCCCAAAGTACTCTGACCTCCCATAGTATTATTCCTCACCGGAGGCTTAGGCAACGGTCCCGTCGGCGCTGGGGAGGGTGTGGAGCGCATCATGTCGCCGTAACTAGCTGCGTTGTTCCCCCCTCCGTAACTGTTGTTTCCGCCAAAGGTGTTTTGCCTCTGTTGCTGGGTGCTGCCCTGGGAGTATGGCTGGTTTGAAAAGCCGTCATATCTGCCCCCTGTGGCTCCCGTTGATTGAGGAGCGGGAGATTGGTGTCTAGGTCCACCGAGGCTGCCATAGCCGCCCCCCGTGGCTCCCGTTGATTGAGGAGCGGGAGATTGGTGTCGAGGTCCACCGAGGAAGGAATCATCGCCTGGCATTTCGTGCGCCTGATTAGTGCTAGGTCCTCCGTACCCGAGACCGTTCAGTGGTTGCTTGGGAGCTGGCGACCGGCGGGCCATGGGGTTTGGAGGATAGGGGATTGTGTTCATTGCTGCGGCGGGCGGGGAGCGGACGCGGTTAGGTCCCATACTTCCAGCTGCCATCCCCATACCCGCTGCTACGCCACCGGCGGCCAGGCCGTAGGGTTGTTGCTGGGAGCTGCCGTAACCGCCTTGGTTGCCGGAATCGTAGGTATCGTAGGGTGAGGTGTCGTAAGGAGAGGCAGGGCTGTTGGTACTGGCGCCGTAGGAATCGTAAGTGTTGCTTCGTGCGGTATCGTAGGTGTTGTTTCGTGTGGGCTCGCCGTAACGGCCATAGGCATCTTGTTGTTGGTTGCCGTAACCACCACCAGGGGCATTGTACCCCGCGTTTCCTACGGCAGCGGGGCCCATGGCGGAAGCGGCCATTCCGTATGGTGATGGGGATGAGGACTGGCCATAAGGAGAAGTCAGGGATGCTTGATTATACCCTTGTGTGTTCTGGCCGTAACCGGTATTGTTTCCGTAGAAGCCGTTGTTACCGGCCGGACCTCCGTAGGGACCCTGCTGGCCCCCTGGAGGTGGACTAGGTCGTGGTGTTGTGCCTCGTCCAGGTGCTGCTGCCGGAATAGTAGCGGCCGCGCCGGACATGACCGCAGCCCCGGCAGCAGCATCGGCACCGGCACTCTGGGCAGTCTTCTCTTCCGGCTTCTTCAACTGATCCAGCTCCACAGCCTCCTCTTCCACCATCACCTTCTTGTTCCCTGCGCCCTCCCACTCCGGCATAGCAGGCAGCGAATCGCCCATCGTCTGCCTCTTCTTGTTGACTTCAAATTCAGCATACTGGGGTTCAGATACCTGGGGATTATACGTGGGTGCCGGACGGCTTCCGAAGCCATGATCCATCGGCTCCGGAGCCTTATAGCCCTGATCGGGTGGAACGTAGGGCGCATCGAGGTACTTGTGTTTGCGAGCCCCTGGAGGATCGCAACAACCGCAGCAGTTTCCGCAGCATTGGAGGCATCGGAAGCACTCGCAACAGCAGGAGACACCACAGCAGAGACAGCGACCTATGCACCAACACACCGAAAAGATGACGACTCCGGCAAAGATCATGAGCCCGATGGTGGTCCATCTGTGAGAAGAAGGTCAGCCCGTGTCATTTCAGCGGCAGCGCCACATTCGCCAGGGAATAAGGTTCGAATTGACGTACTTGCAGTAAGCAACCTTCATACAATTGTCCCAACTTGAAAACGCCGTCTTGACATTGTTGAAATCCTGGATGACATCTCTTTGTTCGAGCGGTTGTTGCACACTGCGCACCAGTAAGTTGACAAATCCATCCGCAATCCCCCCTTGGACACTCCTCCTCATGGCCACGTCTATCGCGGGCATTTTGTCGTCCTATTCTGTATTTCTAGAATGTTATATATATTGTCCGCTTGTGGGTGCGGATCTTGGACAGGCCGGAGTGATTGACGACCTGTCCGATCGGTATAAGTTGGGTATCGATGAAAAGTTATTGAAATTCAATCGCCTCTATTCTCTCATTATTTTCGTTTTTCTTATCCAAATTTCGTCCAAGCTCGTCATATAGCGTGCAATGTTTCTTGCTTTTGGTTGCGAAGACCGGCGCGATGGGTATCTTGGAATTCGATGAATTGTTGACGACAATATAACCAACAGAAAAGATCGTAACAGGTGTGTGAGGCTGAAAAGAGTGAACAGCGCGCTTGCGTGTAGAACAATGGATATTGTTGAAGGAATGTGTCGTCTACCGTATACCGATACTGTCTGAATGCGTCGCTCGTTCGTTCGAAGATGGCGAAGTCGAAGGCGAAGTCGTGTGTCGTCTGTCGCTAAGCGCGAGCGGCGAGCGGGTGGACGAGCAATCCAAATCCAACCTGGACCAAAATCCCGAACACACTTGGGCAGGGCGACTCGGGGATGAACAGTACAGTATCAGACTGAACCCGTCTGACCGTCCTAGGCGTGTCGTCAGGTTGGACAAGACGGTCGCACAGGTCGGGGAGGTTGTCGCACTGAGTGGTCGTCTCAGATTGAAATTGAAACCACACAGACGCGACGCAGTAACGGTAGCAGTGTGGACCGTGAGAAGTGACAGGCGGGAGGTGAAGCGAGAGGACGAGGAGAAACGACCGACACCACTCGATGCGAAAAGGGGGTATCGGCAGTGAAGTACGTTCCCTCTTGAGGCCAAGAATGAAGCGAACCCGGGACCGCGGAGCCTGGGAAAGCGAAGGGAAAAAAAAAGCAAAGATGGGAAAAGATAGGATTTGCGCCTCGCTGGTGTGGGACGGGAAGGGTCAACAGGCACCAAAGTGAAGGGAACCCCCAACAATGCGGGTGAATGGTGCGGTGGACTTTTAGTGCGCCTTCGAATGACCCGCTTGTTCCTCTTCGTCTTCCACAACCCCGGTTCCGCTGCAAGGTACGGACGGGCTGTGATGGGCTAGGAACGGGGCAACGCCAGGGGACCAGGACGGGGCAGTGGACTGTTCTTGGGTGGGATTTGCTCACCAAGGGTCCTCACTTTGTCCGCTTCAGTGTTCCTCAAGGCTTTTTCGGGTCGGTGGTGAAATGGTGAAACACCAGGCTAATGCGCCTTGAATTTGCGCGATTATCTATGTAGTAGGATGGATAGATAAACCATAGCACGCATCCGGTAAAGGGATTCCGGTGACCGGAGATGTGGATATGCGTGTGCTGTGCCGTGGGTATTCGCTATGAGGAATGATATGGTAGATGTCCAAAGACCTGAACTCCCAAGGCCGCCAGCAAATGCTCGCTACTTACCGAAATAAGAAAGCTGCGAGAAAAACGCCGCCGGTTTTATGAGCAGAAGCGCCCTTTGTATACACAGCCTTCTTCCTCTCTCTTGGCCTCCCTGGCCTTGGAAGCCAAATGTCTCACTGTATCAGTCACGTCACCAGCACAGAATCCCAAGCGCCGAGCCTCACCAGCGGGCACCTGCGGCCTGATTCGCGCGGCCGTGCTTGCGCAAAAAACCGGATGAACCTCTTTGCGCAGCTATATCGATCCGTCAAAGCTCCGAGCAATGCCGCTGCCGCCGCCGCCGCCGCCGCCTTCGGCACCTCCCCACTTGAGACGCACGGCCGGGGCAGAGAACGAACGAAGCTAGAAAGTGGGATCCGCGGACGGGAGTCGCGGAGTGGGACTGTCGGCCGCTTATCGCTTCCAAACCTTTCAACGGCTTGTCCTAGCCTTGACGAGCCTGGAGCCTGGCAAGGACTTGCAAGGTGGGATGTGATGATGCGATACTAGTGTAAGAGATACTCAGCGGGCACGTGGTGGGTTAGAAGGGCTCAATGGGTCAGAAGGGTGCCACGACCTAGCGGGGTGAAAGATTGTGATAGACCGATGGTCCTTCTTGGAGACTTCTGCTTGGAGGAGCCATCGTCCGGTAGGTTCTCCAGTGCAGGGGGGGCAGTGGTGGTGTGCGTGCGTGCGTACGTGCGCGCGTGCGCGGCCGAGTCAGGTAGGTGAGTGGACATGTAAAATGCCATGTTGTGATGGTGATGCACACGTGATGACCGGGCAGTGTCTGTACTTAGGTAGATATTTCCAGAACAGGGGAGATGCTGAAGCTGTGGCAGACGGACCTCCAAGTCTGTTTGGGTCGTGATATCGCTTGCAAAGGTTTCGAAACCACCGGAGAGATTAAGTGAGGCCGATGAACGCGGGTCGCGGACGCCGGCGGGCAAATCATATCATCAGCTGAGGTGATGCGTCATCGCATTGTTAGCTAAGATCAGCTAAAGAAGCTCTGAGATTCAGGGGGGTTAGGGTTATCTATGTCCAAGCCATCTACAAACCCCTCACCTGCCGTTATAAGCTAACCATCCGGCACAAGTAGGCAACCAAAAAACCAGAAATGGTCACGTAGCGGAGTGGTTACCGCGATGCTCTTGTGAGTCTTGACCCCGAAGATACCTTCTCCAAAGTGTTTGTCCCATACTAACACACGCAATTAGATACCTCCAAGCCATTGGAAGTTATGCATAGGTCCTGGGTTCGACCCCCAGCGCGACCACGGTTTCTAATTTTTTTTTCAACTTTTTCCCCTTCGCTTGATTTCCATTTGTTTCCTTTCCCCCTTTCGATGCATGACTTCTCTGTCCTCCGGTATCTCGACGGCGGCACCCGACACGATTAGGTTGAGCTCCCGTCTGGAGCACACAGCTTCCTTATCGTTCAACGTAACCCGCCTTTTTGCCTTATCGCTTCGCTTGGATGGTGTCACTGCCAAGGGTATCCCGGGAGCAGCTCCGTCTCCCCATTTTGGAAGTCTGGATATCCACGGCGGCGGAGTCGCAACACCTCATCGTCACAAATCTCACCATGTCTGCCGTGGAGTTTCATTGTCACATTTTATCACATAGGTATGCAATCGCTTCAAACTCAAATTTATCATCAACAACACGAGGCATGATACCTATTCATCCCGTCTGTATGTTCATTTCGCTTGTCAGGAGAGCCTAATGCATTGTGTCTACTGTGTGGGATCTGGCGGCCCAACTCTCCTAAGCCCCAGCTATGAGTGCCATCTCGAGCCGCTCTTGATTCATCATCTATTACACATCTAGACTTCCGGTTTCAACACAAACCAAAAACCCCAAACTCCCCGTTCCGCTATTGATGCGCTTCTTCCTCCCCATCTAGTTGTACTGGGCATAGGCCGCAGTAGAGTTGAACTTGAGGTTGCCCTTGATGACCTTGTCCACCGCACTCAAAAAGTCCTTCTCCGACGCCACCTTCCTGCGCGCACGGATGGCGAACATGCCCGCCTCCGTGCAAACACTACGCAACTCAGCACCCGTCGCGTTCGGGCACAGGCGAGAAATGAGCTCCCATCGGATATCGCGCTCGACTGACATGCTCTTGGCGTGAATGCGCAAAATGTTGGCACGACCCTCGAGATCGGGGAGAGAGAACTCAATCTTGCGGTCGATACGTCCGGGACGCATCAGGGCGGGATCCAGCGTGGAAGGGCGGTTAGTAGCGAACATGACCTTGATGTTGCCACGGGCATCGAAACCATCCAGCTGCGTAATGAGCTCCAACATGGTACGCTGAACTTCGTTGTCACCACCCGCGCCGTCATCGAACCGGGCTCCACCAATAGCATCAATTTCGTCAAAGAAGATAATGCAGGCCTTCTTGGTGCGGGCCATCTCGAAAAGCTCGCGGACCATACGGGCACCCTCACCGACGTACTTTTGAACCAGCTCGGAACCAATGACACGAATGAAGGTGGCGTCTGTCCTGTTGGCAACGGCACGGGCGCAAAGCGTCTTACCGGTACCGGGAGGTCCGTATAGCAGGGCGCCCTTGGGAGGATCGATACCGAGGTTGACGAACCGCTCTGGCGACAAGAGGGGCATCTCCACGACCTCGCGTAGCTTCTCGACTTGTTCCTTGCAACCACCGACATCGCCGTATGTGACGTCAGGCTTTTCCTCGACCGTCATCATGGTAACGCTCGCATCGATCTTGGGAGGCAGCGGAAGGAGAATCTGATACTTGTTTCTGTCGACGCCGACGCGCATTCCTTCCTCGATATCTGTCGGGCTGACTCGCTCACCCAGCTGGACCACAAACTTGGCGATCTGCTTGACGTTGATGACGTACTTGCTCTTCGATTCGTCCTTCTCGTCAGGGATGATCTTGGTGCACCGCGCTACCTGAAGCGGTTGCTCTTCTGACATACGCTGACGGTCGGCTGCCACATCCCAAAGGTGAGGGGGCGCAAGGCCGGTATCTGATTCCTGTAGACCAAAAGTATCACTGGTCAGCTAGATGCGCTTCGCGGTTTGTAGGGTAGCCACCGCAAAACTAGCATACCTTGACGCCAATCTTCTCATCCACGCTCTGCTGCTTCTCCTTTATTTGCTGTTCTAGCTTTTTGATGGCAGCACCGTAGGGTGCGGCGCCGTATGTCTTGAGGACCTGGATATCCCTTGATGGGGGTTAGACGACTCGTCCGTTGTGGTGGTGGTGGGCGGGCTCTCTTGGGCGGCAACATACTCGTCTGAGAGGGGAGTGATCTTCTTCTCCTCGACTTCATCGTCGCCAAACGTTTTCCTGTACTTCTCCCAGTTTTGACCTGTAGCAGAAGGCTATTCCAGGTGTCAGTCGTGGAAAGTGGCGGCACCTTCTGGTATAGGGCGACTGCAAGCATACCATGATGACGGCGGGTGGGAATGACGCTTCCCTTTTGGACTAAGGCGAAGAAAGGTGGATAATCGAAGGGATCGGATCGGTAAATCAAGTCGCGATGGCGCCGGTCGAGAGATTCCTTGTTTGACGTCGGGTCGTTCGTGGGGTTGTAGAGATCTCGGCGCGGGTTTGATGTGGTGTGTCGGGTAGGTTGGTTTGATGGGTGTTCAGTGCTTGATATGATGGATCGATGGAGATGGTTCGTCAAGGTCCAACTGCCACTCACTGACAGAGGGTCGAAGCTCAACTGTTGCCGTAATCCATGCGCTGCCTTGCGGGCGAGGGAGCTACGGGTGGGTGCCACCTTGATAGCACCTACCTAACCCTATCCGGTTAGACTGCGTAAGTTACAGCGCCGCAGGTACCTTTTCCACCGCCCACCGCTCAGCAAAAGCAGCCGACAAAAAATTACCACCTGCCAGCCCACCTTTGCGCCCGCGCCAGCACTCACTTTACGGTCCCGCAGTGGAAACATTGGTACGGAGGGGACGGTGTGTGTGTGTGTGTTTTTGGCCCATTGATTCCAGACCAGCAAAGAAGGAGAAGAGGAGAGCTCTGCCTTACAACACAACACTGCCTGCACCCAGCGCAAGCCGATTCCCCAAAACTGTCAAGTCGAATTTCCGGCAGTTTCTGACCCCCCATCCGACCTCCCGTCTACTATCTCCCATAATCCCAAATACCAGATCAAACAAGCTTGCACCATGGCGACCGCACCGGCAGCTACGCAGACGGCGAGCAATGCGACTTTCAGGGTGCGTCCCGCTTTTTGGAACCTGACCCCTCGATAGGAGTCGGTGCGAAAGCTCCAGGAGGGGTGAAGCTCTGTGGCAAGCCAGTTGCTGATAGCCCACAATGTAAACAGGACAAGGAGAAGCCCATTGCCGTTCGCTCATCCAACATTGTCGCCGCCAGAGGTATGCTTACAACTTATCATAATTCCGTGTTGTGTAGTTGTTGTCTGTGGTGCTGACACAGAGACATGCACCAGCCGTCGCCGATGCCGTCAGAACGTCGCTGGGACCGCGGGGTATGGACAAGATGATCATGACTGGAAAGGGGGAGACCATCATCACCAACGACGGCAGCACAATGTTGAAGAGCATGTCGGTCATGCACCCCACAGCCAAGATGCTCGTCCAGCTGTCGCACGCCCAAGATGTCGAGGCCGGTGATGGCACAACCTCGGTCGTCGTCCTTTGCGGTAGCTTGCTCGGTGCCGCCGACAGGCTACTAGGCAAGGGCATCCACCCCTCAGTCATCTCCGAAGCTTTCCAAAGAGCCGCCGCCGCTGCCGTAGACGTCCTCCACGACATGTCGCAACCCATCTCCCTCACAGATACCGCCTCGCTCCTTCAGGCCGCCAACACTTCGCTCTCCTCCAAGATCGTGTCACAATACTCCAACCTTCTCGGCCCCATGGCCGTCAACGCAGTCACCAAGACGATAGATCTCAAGACCGCCGAGAATGTCGACCTTAAGAACATCCGCATAATCAAGAAGGTCGGCGGTACGATCGAGGACAGCGAGCTGGTTGATGGTCTCGTCCTTACACAGCCCGTCATCAAGAGCGCTGGTGGTCCCGTCAGGATGGAGAAGGCCAGGATCGGTCTTATTCAGTTCCAGCTCAGCCCTCCCAAGCCTGATGTGCGTATACCTTTCTGGCGACCATAACCTACCTACCTTGCCTGCTGGCCCTTAAATGCCCAAACATTGCCCTTTTCGTGCTTTCACTAACAACTCACTCTTGCAGATGGAAAACACCATCTCCGTAAACGACTACCGCCAGATGGACAAGATCGTCAAGGAAGAGCGCACCTACCTCCTCAACATGGTCAAGAAGATCAAGAAAGCCAAGTGCAACGTCCTCTTCATCCAGAAATCCATCCTCCGCGACGCCGTCAACGACCTGTCCCTGCACTTCCTCCAGCGCCTCGGCATCCTCGCCGTCAAGGACATCGAGCGCGACGAAGTTGAGTTCATTTGCAAATCGACCGGCTGCAAGCCCATCGCCGACATCGACTCCTTCACTGAGGACAAGCTCGGCAGCGCCGACCTGGTCGAGGAAGTCAACTCCTCCGGTTCCCGCATGGTCAAGGTGACGGGTACCAAGTCCGCCGGCAAGACCGTGTCCGTCGTCGTCCGCGGCGCCAACAGCCTCATCCTCGACGAGGCCGAGCGCTCCCTGCACGACGCCCTCTGCGTCATCCGCTGCCTGGTCAAGAAGAAGGCGCTCATTGCCGGTGGCGGTGCCGCCGAGATCGAGATCGCCTCGCAGCTGGCCAAGCAGTCGCGCGCCCTGAGCGGCACCGAGGCCATCTGCTGGAAGGCGTTCGCGGACGCCATGGAGGTGATCCCGACGACGCTGGCGGAGAACGCTGGCTTGAACAGCATCAAGGTGGTGACGGACCTGCGCCACAGGCACGAGAACGGCGAGAAGAATGCCGGTGTCAGCATCAAGAGCGGTGGTGTCAACCCGAATATCGCCAAGGAGAATGTCCTGCAGCCATTGCTGGTCAGCACAAGCGCGATCGAGCTGGCGGCGGAGACGGTGAAGATGATTCTCAGGATTGACGATATTGCTCTTAGCAGGTAGATGTACTGAAGGTTACAAGGGAAGACAAAAAAAGAAAGAAAGAAAGAAAGAAAGAAACGAAAGATGGTGGCAGAAATATGTTGTAACATGTACATATTGTAATTAAATGGTACTGGATAAACATTTGTTGCGATACTTTCCCTATCTGTGACTGGTAACTGTACCTTTGAAATGAAAAGTCTCACCCATCGGCCAACTACCTTAAAGGATGAATGACCTCAACAACTGAACTTTATATAATTTTATAAGCTATTGCCGTACATAGCCCACGAGAGGTGGCACACAAAATAGTAATGTTTATTTGTCATCCCTCACTTTAACCGGAACCTATTTTGGTGAACTCCTTTCCTATCACGTTCGACATGTCCCATCGATCCTGTTCGCAAGGAGGAGATGATGTGAAGAAGGACTATAGGCAGGTTCTCAGCATCACTACTACCGCAAGTTATCCAAAAAAAGAAAAAAAGAAAAAAGAAGAAGAAAGAAATGTAAATGAAAAGAAAATTTAAAAAAAATGAATACACTGGGATCAGTTTTATGTTGGATCTGAGTTGTGAACCTATATACTACGCTTGGGTTTGATACGCGATGCCGATGATAGAGTGTCCGGTTTCTTGACTATTATGTATGGGAGAGGTAAATGGGAAGACCAAGCTAGCAAATAATTGACTACGTAGGCGAGGAGAAAATTTGGACATATGGTTGATATCCGTCTGCAATGAGGAGACAAGGGAGGTCGGTCAAGATAGATACTTGTAGATTCCGTCCCATTGCATAGTATTGCGTTATGCTTATCTCGCTGCTTGCAATGATCAAGTAATCGCGACGGGCCAAACACAAGCTCGTTCATATCATATGTAAATTTTCATCATGATGTCTGATCTTCATTTCTATCCCTTTTCTTTCACCGTAACCGTCCTCATACTCCATGCTCAAACATGACCGATAGACTTGCTACTATACAGACCCATATGCTATCAACTTTCCTTTCAACGTCCATATCATGCTACTGTATCCTTCGCCCAATTTTCTCAGAATCTATCTGGTGAGACCTCATCACCAGCCATGAGTGTCGAAGCAGGTAAGACCCTAATCACTACCGATCCTTGCTTCGCACACCTCCAATTCTTCCCCCTAATTCCTTCTCTCTCCTTGTTTCGCCTTCACTTTTCCTAAGCCTAGTCTGCCCAGGGTTTTGTCCTAGATCGAAAAAATCCCTGAGGTTAAGTCCAAGACTGAGCCTTCCCAAGCAATTAAACGTAACCTGTTTCTGGCAACGGGGTTATTCGTGCAAGGTTGACAGCTAGTGGGTGTACCACGCCAGTGGACGCCGCATAGTATGTTCTTGTACTTCCAGTACTTGAGATCATTTAAGCTCCTCCTCCACTCAACATCATAGGTAGACAGACCCAACCTACAGTTCAGTTCTCTGTCGATTGTCCATTTCCTCTTGGGTGTGGCTAAGTATACCAGATTTAGGGTTTAGAGTGGGCGTCGCATGTATCTTCCACCCTTTTTCGTTGATAAGAAAACCGTGGTTCCTAAGAGATGAATGTGTCCTTCGGCAAATTCTTTCCATAGTGGCGAAAATGTTGCGGGCCGCAAAGATCAACATCGGTATGCTGTGAGTGACCGTCCACGATTGGGTCAGTATTCGGCTTCCTCCAAGCAGACCTCCGCGCTCATTTGTGCTTTTTCTCTTGTACAAGCAATGCCGTCAATGGTAAAGCCCCATCTTAGAGTTATCATTCTTTGGAATGACAGGGCGTTGGCGTTTCTGGTTCCAGCTTCCATCTCCTTTGTTGATGGAATATTGCCGCGGGAGATGTCGTCCAATATTCCTTCCCTCGACTTACAATAGTCCTGGTAGGGAAAGAGAGCATTCTGAAACAACCATGAGATGGTAGGTTCTATCACTCTCCTATCCCTCGATACAATACCACTTCCTTCCTTTCTTGCCGAGCCCAACGATTTGATAGCGGTACCTCAGCAATCATATCGTCCGAAATCTTAATGGCCGAGCAGTAGCACTGTTACAGAAGTCCTTGATCCAAATGCGGAGGCAGTCTGACTATTGCTCAGACTGTTCGTGTCGAATCCTGAGATGTATGCCGTGTCATCCCCCAAAGGAAGGTAAACAGCCCAAACACACCACATCCCCATTGACCCCTCTTTCTTCGCAGCAATGTCCGCATATCATTTCCCGGTGGCCGTTGGCATGCCATCCAGTAGTCGTTGGTTTTAGCTTTGGACTTTCCTTTTCGACAACCTCATCCAAGTCCACCTCGGTCTCTGTGTCCGCATCCAGCATCGCGAACGAGTTCTCAGGACTTGAGCTCGCCAGGGGAATATCTTGCACTTGCGCCTCTTGTTCTCCGGTTTCGGTATAGTGATGTCGCCCTTGATGATGGAAACTCGATGTCCATCCGGGACATTGCCTCATGCATACATAGCACGTACGCTGGCCGCAACCTTGGCAGTCGGCGTACGAATCCAGGTCGGCCTTCTTGCTCGGCTTTCGAAAGCAGATATGACACCTGTCTAGACATTTGATCTTGGACAGCAAAGCGTGTTGTTTCAGGTGGTGGGGGTGGAAAGCAGCAGTTGGAGAATTGGACTTGGCTTGCGTGCCGTGGTGGCTATCCTCTCGGTGGTGGACTTCATCGGACCCGGACATGCGTTGTTTCTTGTTGATGGCGATCGGTATTATCTTGCGCAGGGTTGGCGGGTAAGGCTGATGTATGGTGGGATTCTCGTAGGAGGATTTGTCGGCTAGGATTCCGCGTGTGGTGTCGAGGGCTGGGTGGGAGCTGGAGTAGAGGAAGGGGGGGTCAGCGAACTGGAGTGGCAATGAGAGGTTTGACATGTAGTCCGCATACAATGGAATCTGGATGTTACCCGAAGTGTACAAATTCTCGACATCGTCTCGCCTCCTCTTCTTGGCTGAAGGGATCCTCTCGTGGGTGACGGAGGGCATCGTCCACTCCCGGTATTCGAACACAGCTTGTTGACGGGAACCGTTCTCGTGATGGTTGCAACGCAGCTGAAATTACGAGTTGATTGTGAAAAGGACAGACTTTAACTAGTCAAGAATTACAGAGCGAGAAGATTGACGTGTTGAATTCAAGCCAAGGAGGAGAGAATGATGGATGGAAAGAGAAACAGTTGGGAGCAAGTCGAAGCTCGAGATTACGAAAAGTGGAGGCGACGATGCGATTTCAGCCCTGCAGTGGGTGCAAGTGCGTTGTCGAGGTTCGCGGGTACCTGCCCGCTGAAACGCGCTACAGTACACAAACAGTGTTCAGGGTTAGTAATTCACTGTTGGTGGTCTTTGGGCGGACGGGACTGGAGTCATGGCTTAATTGGTCCCTGAATTGGGACTCTCAGCGTCTTTGAACGAGGCAAAACGGAAATGAAACACCAATTGTGCACTAGCGCGTCAGGGTTGTAAGTGGCATTTCAACGGCCGTGAAGAACAAAAGGCCAATGTTTTCGTTGACACTGGACCATACCTAAGTTCTGACATTCACCCGAGATGCCGACCAAGGAACGAAGATGAGCAGGTGGCAGCTCTCGGCCAGTCTTGCTATGCCCTGGGACCTCCTATATCCAACACGCCCGGCAAAGGGAAATGTTGTTCGCCAATGATTTCCAATCTCTTGACCGCTTGACGCGTCTGAAAGGCGTGTCGCCGTGCGCTGACAGGGCCGAGTAGTAACGATATCGCCAACAGTTAAAGGAGAGGCCCCTTGGCTCTCTTTTAAGAGCTAAAGTGATAGCCAAGACGCTCTTGGCTTCTAGAACGATTTCGTTTTCCATGGCTCCTTTATTCCGGTGAAGAATCCCAGTCTGATGTCATTGTCTCAGACATGATCGAGATGTCGCAATGAGAGAAACCAGGTGTGAAGAAAGCCGTCACGAATCAGAGTTGCCAGTCGCCGCTCGATGTCGTGATAGAGGTGTTGTACAGGTAATCTGAACAACAGTGGACAGTTCCCCAGCAAATGACAACTCGATATGATGCCCAGACAAGGGTGAGCGTGGCTACGAAGAGACAGACTCCAGAGGTTCGTCGGGTGTCTCCCGGCCTTCTCCATACCAAGAGGCTCCAAAAAGGTGGGGGCCGCACAGAAAAAGGGGCTAGGGGACAAAATAAACAAACCTTATTTGGTCTAGGTAGGTAGTAGTCTGTCTGTCTTGACGTTTGAGTCTTCGTTTTGCTGTGAAAAGGTCGCAAAAAAAAAAGACAAAAAGACTGTCGGACAGAGTTACTCCGGAGGTTGCAAATCCTGTGGAGTTCATCCCAGACCGAGGGCTTCATCGTGGGCAGGGTATGAGGTGACAGAATGGTGAGGCATGATCACTTGAATATCTCGTCCAGGGATAAGTGCAAATCATTGTTTCGTAACCCCGTCCGGTTATCTTATCGAACTTTAGCGGATTCCAATAGCTGCTAATCCCGAGAATCCCGTCGTCGGAAAGCGATCGGGAATCGGGGCGGATATCCAGTTGCTTGTTGGGATACCAAAATGAGATGTGAAAATTTGGCAGAAATGAATAATAATGAGCCACGTTGCTTGAAGTTGTCTCCAACAGTCGGGTGTTTGCGTATACGCAGTGGGACAATAAGTACCAAGGTTACCTTCAGGCCAATATTGGGATGAAATACTCAAGGCGTTATCTGACCGTTCCTGCATCAAACACTCGGCTTGTGGCTGCCAGGACCCTGGACGCGCGCTGTGTTTGGAAGGTTGGACGAATTGATCATTGCTTGTTTTGATGTGCGTGCAGCGCAACTCACATGCAGACAGGCGTATGCGTTGGTGCCAGCTGACCATTCTGCTATCTTTCCACTGCCATCCGACCGCACTGCAGGCAGGCCACTGACCCTGACTGGTGGCGTCACGTGGGCAGGCTAGGCAGAAAGCAGCAGCCCCACCCGCCTGTGGCCGTTTCCAACTCGAACTTTCTCCTCAATCCCTCCCGCGTCCACCCGTCCAGTCTCGCATCAGCCTCACTTATCTCTTTCGCCATTTCCACTTTGCACTTGAACACCACCACCACCACCACCACTCCAGCTTCGTCGCGTGAAACACCCCTCTTTGAACGCCCTACCCATCACCAACAATTAGTTTCCCCGAGTCGAGCCCTACCAATATCGACATCGAGATATGAGTCGCGCCAACAAACTTGGCCCTGAAGTGAATCGGTGAGTCCCCGAGTCCCTTTGCGGTCACCCTGCTGCCCACGGGTGTCCTATCGCCTGCCCGCCCGCCCGCTTGCCGCCTGTACACACACATACACACCTTGCCTACACCTAACTACAGCTACTTGGCTACATTCCCTATACGTCCCTCCATCAATCGCCCTCCTGTCCTACGTCAACTTTGGACATCTACCATTGAGCATGACTAACCCCTGGCCTCTATACAACAGAGCTTTGTTCGTAAAGAATCTAAGGTACGCCATCGCCTCCCTCGCTGTCGTCAAGATGTCATGGACATGTCATGGACTAACATGTTTCGACAGCTACAACGTAACTCCGGAGGAGCTCTTCGACCTCTTTGGAAAGTACGGACCTATCCGGTATGGCATCCCGTCCCTGGCGACCATCATGTCGTCCTCTCACTGACACGTCGGGCTATAGTCAAGTTCGCCAGGGCATTGCGAGCAACACAAAGGGCACCGCCTTCGTTGTCTATGAGGACGTAATGGATGCGAAGCAGGCGTGCGATAAGTTGAATGGTTACAACTTTCAGAACCGCTACCTCGTTGGTATGTGCTTATGTCCCTGACCTCACATGGTCGCCATCGTAGGGGCCCGCTGACCGTTATGCAGTACTATACCACCAGCCCGACAAGATGAACAAGACAAAAGAGGACCTCGATGCTCGCAAGGAGAATCTAGAACGCATCAAGAGGCAACACGGGATCGATTGACAGTTAGACGGGCCTACGGACAGCCTCCGAATTCGACAACGATCGTCTGGAGGCCCGTCTTCTATGAATACTTCCTCCTCCAAGACCAGGGCGGCGCCGCGCACGACGGCGCCGAGCACACCGGCTTCGAGTAGATCAGCACCACCGGCTGCTTCGAGCAGATCATCGCCGCCGGGACCGACCCGAAAGAAGGACAGGTCGCCGTTGACCTTTTACGCGCGGAGCTCCATCCCTCACTTTGTGCGCAAGCTGCTTCCCACCGTCCCAGAGTGCGCCTAAACGATAAACCCCTGTTATCACAAATCGGATCCCCCCAGTGTACGAATGACAACAGAAGAGATTCCACGAACGACGCGCAGTATCTCGTACACGCGGCCGGATTCGGCTCTGGCGATAGGCTTTGTGTACCTTTGCCATAATCCTCTCATCACGAAGCCTCTTACCGAAACATCATACATCATCATTAAACTCGTTTTCTTACGGATCGATTTTGTTATTTTTGGCGCTGCTCCCTCATTGTTGTTGCGTTGGCATGGGGAAATGCGACGGGGTTAAAGGTGTGATGGTTTGATGGACTTTTTTTGCTTTTTATACTCTTTTAGGTTGGGCTTCAGCTGTAAAGCCCTTGGGCGCGCGCAATGCTTTCATGGCCGCTTGGCTGCTGGCCTTCCTTTGCTCCCCGGCTGTCTTTATCCTAGGGGAGGATTTCATCATGACTTTCCAACTACTGAACTGGCATTGGGATGCGGGAACAACTGAATTGATGGCGACACAGAATCCCCATGGCGCAAGAAGCCGTGAGAGGAGATTGCGACGAGATAATTGCAAACCTAGTCATTACCCCTTCGTCACTGTATTTTGGAGTGTTGGCGTTGTCCCACTACTTGGTCAGACGCTCGCTCAGAATCCACCTATTTCCTGCACCCTGATGATGGTTGTTGCTCGTGAACCTTGATAGACAATTTTTACGCGACACAAATAACACTCGGCAAAAGGATATCACATAGCCAAAGTGAAATGACGTCTGTCAGGCGGTTGAGCCATGTGACGCGTGTGGATTCAATGTCGAAGCAAGCCTGGCATGCTTCTCAGCCCTGTAGGCCGGCCGTTAGAAGTTTGATGCGGGATGGCGGTATGTGAACAGAGCATCTAAGCCACCTGCTTTCGCCACGGCCCGCCAGCACATGCGAGTTTTTTGTCTTGCGTGCAATGTCCCTACACGTGCATCATCATCGTCATGAAATTGATGTCTCAAAGTTGGAGAACGGCAAGATGCAACTATCCCAGCAGTATATTGAATCTGCCATCTCACATCCTTCGGTTTCACCTGATACTCGTACCATAACCACGCAACACACATTCATCCCAAATCCTCAGCTTCATTTCATCTGGAATCCCGACAGTGCCTAAAAAGATTTAGGATTGTGACGGACAGAGGCTGAAATGGCCAAAATGTCGTTATGTGTTTAGACGACGGGAAGTATATCCAGCAGCCGAGCGGACCTGGGTGCGGAGCCGCCATGCAATTAGGTTATGGATCCATCTTGATACACCCGTCCTCCAGTGGATCCTTTCAGGCAATATTTGTACGGCTCCACTGCAGGGTAAGGCCAGAGAAATACCAACAGCCAATGATAAGTCGAGCATGCGCCTATGCAACTGGCCTATGACGGTACGGTACGGGGCCTTGCTGCTGTGCATCGCCTCCGCCCTTGACGTGCTGTGCTGTAGGAGGTAACTTGTAAGCGCAGGAACAGGCGGCGGCCCCTCACCTCTCCTCGCTCTTGAATTCTTCCAGTTTGACTCGATTCAAACCAGGGCTTTGTTCTGGCGGCTGTGATACGCGACATTGGTTGTTACTTACCTACTACTGACTGTCTCATTTCCCGGTTTGGAAATACACACAAAACTTCACATGCGATTTCGGAAAACGATAACCAAAATCAACCAACTGGCTGGACTGCGAATGCGACTGAATGCGCTTAGCGTCATCGTCCTGCTCCTTCTCCAACTCAACGTTTCAACGTTCCAAAAGTGGAAAGCTGGGATTCAACAACCGAACGGCTGAAACTCGACAAGCCCACTTGTTCGGAACTTTGCACCGACCAAACCAACATTACACCAAACCAGTCCCGACAGTACCGTGACCTACAATCACCTTGTCTACCATTTTTAGAGTTGAACGAAACCATCACCACGGGACGAGTCTACTTCTAGCCGCTTGAACCATCTGACCATTGTGCGACACACACCAACGTCACCGTGTTCGAGCGCCCCTCTTTTGTCTAAATCGTCTCTGACGACGACGACGCCTCCCGACCCTGTTTTTCTGTTGGGAGAAACCTGTCTCGGGAATATCCAAGACCTCAATCTTCAATTAACCCGCCAGACTTACACACCATTAAATGTTTCCTCCTTCTCTTCAACCACCGCCACCTCCAGGACCCTTAGCGCCGGGTCTTGCTCCCCTCAGCGCAACACCGCCTTTATCTTTGTCAGGACAGCGTCGCAATGTTGATATCCGCCTCGACACACCGGTTGTGAAAGTAGCCGGCGGTACTCTACCCTCTCACCATCGTCTGCGCATCGGCACAGTCAACGGCCTCCATCGTCGCCTAGGTGGCGAGGCAGCTGCTGGTGCGGATACCCGTCCCGATTACTTTGTCGACCCGCAAGTAGACACCCAACTCAACGATCCCGACGCCCAAGACACGGAACCACAACCATTCGAAACCTTTCCTCACGTCGTTAACCCACCTGCTCCCACCGGAACCGTTATATCCGTCACCATGACTCCCACATCGCAACCTACGTCGTCAACATCACAACCAGCCTCCCCCATGGCTCATCAAACAGACAACAACACCGAATGCCGCCTACTCGGCCCTTTCGCCATCCTCGTCCAAATTGCCCTCGGCTGCTTGGCTCTATTATCACTAGTCTACAAGCGCTGGCGCGAACGGCCACAAAGACCGGTCAAGATCTGGTTCTTTGATGTGTCGAAACAAGTCTTTGGGAGCGTCTTGGTGCACGCCGCCAACGTGTTCATGTCCATGTTGACAAGCGGCAAGTTTGAGATCAAAGTGTTGGATCCGGTGGCAGTGGCGGTGGGGACCAAGATGGTGAAGCGCGCTGTGGAATATGGGATATTGAGTGCGAGAGGAGAAGACGAGTACACGCCCAATCCGTGCTCGTTTTATTTGTTGAACTTGGCTATTGATGTTTGTCATCCTTCTCCTCCCCGTTTTCTTTTCTTTTCTTTTTTTGTTCTTTTATTTTCCCAATGAAACAGTCCCGTGCTAACAGAATTTATGACAGACAACCCTCGGCATCCCAATCCTCATCCTCATCGTCCGCCTCCTCTCCCGCGGCCTCCAATACACCCCCCTCGGCCAACCGCCCGAATCCCTCCAATCCGGCAACTACACCCCCCTCCACTCCCCACCCGGCACCAAACCGCGCTGGAGCTGGTGGTTCAAGCAATCCATCATCTACTTCATCGGCCTTTTGGGCATGAAGTTCTGCGTGCTCATCATCTTCATGGTCTTCCCCTGGATCTCTCGCGTGGGCGACTGGGCCCTCGGCTGGACCGAGGGAAACGAACGACTGCAAATCATTTTCGTCATGATGCTTTTCCCGCTCATCATGAACGCGTTGCAATACTATATCATTGATTCGTACATCAAGAAGGACGAGAAGATTCCTGAGGAAGGGGCGGAGAGTGAAGGGTTAGTTACGGGACGGGGTGATGCGGAGGCTGCGGGTGCTGAGCAAAGGGGAAGGGGCAGGGGCAGTAGAGGAGGGGTTTATGATATCATCAGTGGGAGTGATGATGATGCGGGTAGTTCCAGGGATGGTGATAGTGATGGGGAGGAAGAGGAGGATGAGGATGAGGATGAGCTGCCCAAGGACAAAGCTGCTGAGGTGGTCGGTCATAAAAAGAGGGGGTTCAAGACCAGGACTAAAGCAGTGAGGGAAGAGGAATATGATCCAGCGGTGGATGGAGATACCCCGACCGTCATCGGGAGTAGCTCCAGTGCGGTGTCGGGAGTGTCGGTGAAGGATTGAAGGAGTCTGATTTTTCCCCGATTGAGAGGGGATGAGAGCAGAACATGTAGTTGAACGGCTCACATCGCTACTTCCCCGCCTTTCGTCTGACGTTTCATCTGGCGCTGTCTCCTCCTGTTACGGTTCTCTCTCATCCCTTCCTTTTATTATTACTTTCATCCCTTTGGAGCCCGAAAAAAGAAACATGGCAGGCAGGCAGTTCAGCGGAGGTTCCCCCAATGCGATTGTGGGAAAACTATTTTACACCAGTCAGTTATGTCCCTTTACGGAGACGGAGACGGAGAAGGAGGAGGAGGAGGAGGAGGAGGAGGAGGAGGAGGAGGAGGAAAACAGCATCCATCAAATCAGCATTATTATTATAAACGTTTGTTTACTGGGAAGCATGGCATGATTATAGGCAGCCAGGCATTGAATTGAATCATAAGCGTTTCTCTTGGGAAATATTGGTAGTGGTATAGGTAGTTAAGATGAACATCAAGGAAGAAGAACTATTCATTCCATTGACTTAATGCAGAGAACTTTCCTTGTTGTCTTGCTTGTATCTACTCGCGTAGGTGGGTGTCTTTCCTTACATTGAAGGCACAGTCCAACCTTGCTCTCGTCTGTGGCACATTCACACCAAACATGGTACTCTTTTTTTTTTGGTTTGACTCTCTCTTTACCCTCTCTTTACCTTCTCTTCACCCTTTTCTTCCTTATTTCCCATCAACAAGTAAGTTACCCTCCAATCACACCCCCCTTCACACATGTAACTCCTTAGTCCTTAGTATACTATGTTTGTATTTGAACTGCCCGCTACAAAGTTAAATATCCTTCCCAGACCCCCAAAATGTTATACTGTTATACATTTAGTCATCATCATCCCCACTACTTACTTTCTCTCTCTCATCTCATCACTCAGTTCCGTCAGCAGCAGCAACTATGGTAGTACATAGCAATCAATACAAATACATAATGACAAGAACAACAACTTGAAGATATGAATGATATCGCAAGCTAACGGAACCTAACTATCAGAACAAAAAAAAACAGCAATCGAATTTCATCAAAGAGCAAAAACACGCTATTTCCCTTCCAACCCGGCCCCCTTGCTCCGTCCCCTTCCCCGCCCCTTCCAGTGCGGATATGGTATATCAGATATCATAGGTATAAGTAAAGAAAAGAAATGCAAAATAGACAAAAAGTAAAACGACGACAATGTAACCCATTAAGTAATTCATTTCCTTCCTTTCCTTCCTTCCTTCCTTCCTTCCTTCCTTTATCATCATCCATCATCTTTCGTTCTGCCTCTCCATCATCCATCCCCCTCGTATCATCACAAATCCGTTCTACTCACACTCACATACTCACATACTCACCTCCCACCCCTCCCAAACTGTCCACCACCAATAACCTGTCCCCCCGACGTCCCCGCCCCAAACGGCAACTTGGGCACCGGCGGCACCACACTCTGCCGCTTATTCACCCTCAGTCCTCCTCCACCATTATCGAATCCACCACCACCAAACTTCTGATTCACGCTCTGCCTCACAATCATGGCAGCCGCCGCCGCCGCCGCCATCCTCTCCTTCTGCCGATGTCTTTCCTTCAAATAATGCGCAGCCTCAGGCCTCATGCGGAGGATACGCAGAATCATATCATCTGACGGATCGGCCTGGGCCTCTTTGCGTTTCTCCAGTTTCGCTTGGCGCATAGTTCCCAGGTTGCGAGACATCATGATACTCTTCCCGCGACGAATGGTTCCGAGGGAGCCAAAGGCGCCGATGGCTGCTGCGCCAGTCATTCCGCCAGGCGGGGCTAGGGAGTTACTGTGGTTGTTATTGGAGGAGTGAAGTTGGGGCGGAGCAGACATGCGGGAACCGGCTCCAGCGGCAGCGGCAGTAGCTTGTTGTTGCTCGCGCGCGCGCTGGGCGTTGGCGGCGGCCATGCGCTCTGAAGTGCGGATGAGGTTCTCGGTCGAGTCA
>NW_009799179.1:2095953-2118313 GCF_000213175.1 Neurospora tetrasperma FGSC 2508
CCCCCCCCCCCCTCCCCCAATCTGGATGTTTTGCATCTTGCTGCCGCACTCTGCACTATCGCGCTGTCGAGATGGGTCAGGTCAGCAGCACGCCCGACGAGGGCACACCCGTCTATCTTAGAGACCAGAATCGATGTATGTTTGGTTTCCTTCACCTCCTCTCTCGTCTTGTCATGTCCATATCCAGTCGTCCTCTGTCTGCTTGCGCCAACCAAAACCACCACCATTTCGACACACGAATGGGAAGAACTTTGGTGGAATCCCTTCCTTCGCCCGTTGTGAGAGACGCGCCCGTCCCTGCATGTGTCCCGGCTGGCTGGCCTCGTGGCTGTCCCGCCCGCCGTCCGACCCCTCGCGCCCCGGCCATGCTGGCTGACACACAGTCTCACGATTCACCGAGATTGAACCCGAGGATTGCGCTGGATCTGCTTCTGCAGTTGTTGACTTAGCGCTGACCTGCCCTCCTTGTGTCTGACAGTATCCATCTCTTCTCTCGTCATCTCTAGTCCGCGAAAGCGCACCTCGATCAACATTGTTCCCAATGCATTCCCAGCTACACGAGCATCAGTATCTCGCTCCTTAGGCGACAACACCCCGATAGAGTTTGTTCAGGTGCGCAATGCCTCCCCAAGCGTGTGGCCTTCCAATCTCGACCCTTCTCCAAGCTGACAGGAAGACCAGGATACCGAGTCCACCGGTCCAGGTTGCCCTCCGGCCTTCTTACTCAAGCTCACAAACGATGACGAGCTCGTCTTTACCTTTACCTTCGTCGTACGCCAAATACATCAGGTGGTTCAGAATGCTGCCGGCGCCCTCGAGACCCTCGGTCTGACCGATACACAAATCAATGGTCTGACCTTTGTCTACGGCTCCACCCCCCGCGAGGTTGAGAACCTCCTTACACGCGAGTTCGAGGCCGACCCGAATCTTCACAAGAACGCAAACGTCGAGCTAGTCGGTGTTTATGCGACAGACGGCAGCCCCTCGGTATCGTTTGAGTGGACGTGGAAATGGAAGCCCCCCAAGCCCACAGAAGACAAGGGTGGCGGCTGGAGAAACTTCTGCAGCGTTTGTGTTTCCCCCATTGGTGGTGCTCTCTGGACAACTGCTGAAACTCTGCTTAGTTCGTCGAATACGATCCTCGTGCGCACAAACTGCACACCCTCGCTAGCTTTTCCTTCTTTGTAACGAGCAGTACGTGCCTGCCTCAACCCCCTATAACCCCCCCCTTTTTTTTCCCTGCTTACAAGAATTAACGAATCTCAAGGTTACTCGCCATGGCTTAGTCAGCCTAGTTCGCCCTCGCCTCCCCTTCTCAGCGTTCCCCCGAAAGGCAGAGCGGTCTCAGTGCAGACTTTGGGCCCTGGAATCGACAGCACATTGGAGCAGGATGAAATCTTCTTGGCATCTCCGAATCTACCCATGATTGATCAAGGTCCTAGCCTTCTCCCGCCCGGTCTTCAATCGCCCCAGCCGCCGCAAACCGTTAGAGAGCCCATCAAGGTCGATGTGCCATGTCCGAGACCCGGCGAGGATGTGTCGGTATCTGACGACGGGCCCGTCTTCCGAGCCACGATGAAGGCCCTGGAACAAAAGACGGGTAACATGAGAATGCAGATGAAGCGACTTATCAAGCGGGCCGAGCAAGTGTACGCCGCGCAAACGGAAGCCAACGACGCCTTTTTACAGTTTATGGAAGCTTTGAGGGACGTCTCGTCGACAAACGCCAACGCCGTCCAGCCCGCCATTGAACATTACTTCGACAAGATTGCCTGGGAAATTTTGAGGTTCGAGCGACAAAACACCCAAAATCTTCAAAAGATCGTAATCGACCCTATGAATAAGCTATACCAGTTGGATATCAAGCAAGCTGAAGCCAAGAAGCGTGACTTTGAAGAGGAGAGTAAAGACTTTTACGCCTATGTCAGTCGCTACTTGGGACAGCGACACGACTCTGTCAAGGCGAAACAGAGCGACTCGAAATACCAAACCAAACGCAAAAACTTCGAACTTAAGCGCTTTGACTATTCTTCCTTCATGCAGGATCTTTCTGGAGGCCGCAAAGAGCAGGAAATTCTCTCCCATCTCACAAAGTACGCGGACGCTCAAGCAAAGGCTTTTCTCACCACGGCCAAGAAGGTTGAGGGGCTCCTTCCACAGCTTGAGGCACTGTCAACAGAAGTTCAAGAGGCGGACAAGACGTATCAGTATCAACGACGGGAGAGAGAAGAGAAGAGAAGGCTGTTGGAGAAGGGCAACCTTGCTTATGCCGAGCCAGAGCCTCCTTCTACATCGTCCGGGCCTAGTCCTTCAACTGGCCAAAATGGAACTGCGTCCTATGGAGAGTCTGAGTTGGGTCGCGCTGACAGCACAGGATCACAGCTTCGGTCGGCCATCACACCAGGAATAGCACAACCACCACAAACCGATTTGTCCAGGTCGCCGGGGAGTCTTATTGGGCTCCCACCTCCCCTGGGTAGCCCGCAACAAAATACAAAGTTTCGGGGTATTCGGGACCTGGAAGAAAAGGATCCAAGCCAGTTGGCGGCGGACAAGAACATGACACAAAGGAAAGAGGGACTTTTGTGGGCTCTTAACCGGCCTGGTGGGCATGTTGATCCCCGAGCTCTCAACAAACAAGGCTGGCACAAGTGAGTAGTTTGCTTATCCCCACATTTCGTGGAACGACTGGACTGACAAAATTGCAGGTTTTGGATTGTGCTTGACCAGGGCAAGCTTTCGGAATACAGTAATTGGAAGCAGAGACTAGACTTGCACATGGATCCGATCGATCTGCGCTTGGCGTCCGTACGAGAGGCTCGAAACGCCGAGCGTCGGTTCTGTTTTGAAGTTATCACACCACAGTTCAAACGCGTATATCAAGCAACATCGGAAGAAGATATGAATAGCTGGATTATGGCTATTAATAACGCATTACAAAGCGCGGTGGAAGGGCGCGGCCTGAAGGATATGAAGCCGCCACCATCATCTATAGGACACTCGGATTTTGACAGGCGAGACATCGCTTCAGTATTGACGGGCAAGAGCTCGTCCATTAATCACCACCATCACCATTTCCATGGCCACAGCAACCAGAATCTGAGCCCGATCCCTTCTAGGAGGACGACTGTCGGTGCTCGCCCTAGCACAGCTCGTGCACCCAGCTTTGACGAAAGCCCAGATCGGCTCCTCCAGATGCTACGGGAGAACGACCAAGGCAACTCGTGGTGTGCAGACTGTGGCTCCAGCAACAAGGTCGAATGGGTGTCACTCAACCTGGCGATTATTGTTTGCATCGAGTGCAGTGGTATTCACCGATCTCTTGGCACGCATATCAGCAAAGTCCGGTCACTCACATTGGACACCACATCGTTTACACCGGACATTATTGAGCTCTTGATGCTCGTTGGAAATCGAGTGTCCAACATGGTATATGAGGCACGCCTGGACCCTCAACAGAAGCTGGTACCACAAGCTTCGCGGGAGCAACGACTTCGGTTCATCACGGCCAAGTATGTCGACCGCGCATTCGTCGAGCCAATATCCTCCACCTTGTCCCGGTATCCAACTGCCGAAGAGACCCTCCTCGCAGCCATCAAGAAGAACGAGATCCAACAAGTAATCTACGCCCTCGCGCTCAAAGCCAACCCCAATATAACGGACAAGTCTAGGGGTACACACGCCGTATATTTGGCCCTGGCCGCCGCCGACCCAGCCCCTCCTTCACCCAACCCCATGACCCCCTCTCCCTCTCCAGGCACCCCTGGGTCCTCGACCACGGGACCCGATAAACAGGTCCCATTTCCTGTCGCCGAACTCCTGATCCAGAACGGGGCCGAGATCCCCGTCGCACCGCCCATGTTTCCCCTCAGTCACGCCGCACAAACTTATCTTGAAATCAAGCGTGGCCGCCGCGCCCTCGTCGAGTCTATCGGGACCTCGGCGGTAACAACAAGCTACGGTTCTTCGTACGATGGCATTAGCGCGCTTTCTTCGGCTTCGGGTGGCGGGTCTGGCGCTGCTAATCTCGGCGATAGTAAGCTGGCAAAGGAGAAGGAAGCAAGGCTGCAGAAGAGGGTGAGTGCGGGCGGAAGACTGGCCAAGACGCCCATTCCGGAGCGGTAGAACGCGTTCGGACTGGGGTATAGCAGGATGGCAGTTCATGGAATCAAGGATACGTTAAGAGCAGGCGCGAGGGGAAGAAGCGCCAGTGCAAGTTGGAACAACGGGGTTGAAAGCCCGTCGATTAGAAAAAGGGGAAGTCTAAGAAGGAAAATCAGTAATGGGTTGAATGGGATGGGATGGGGGTATGATGGGAGTGATAGCAGCGGGGCTGGGGGTAGCGAGGATGGTAATAATGATGGGTCACAACTAGTATCAACACCAAAGCGAATCGGGAGCACGGGGAGTCTGGCTACTATGGCGGAAAGGAGTTTGGCGGCGGGCACAGGTGGCGACGGCGGCCGCCATGGGAGAAGCAATGGCGGTTTGTTGGGAACAATGGCGTGCGAAGTGCAGCCAGTGTGGTTGGGATCATTGGATTTGACACTGAGGAACCTTGGAGTTGGACTTGGAGAAGGACTGGGAGGTCTGGGATTTGGAGGAGTGGCGTCAGTAGCAGCAGGTGGTGGGAGGAGATCGAGTCGAAGGGTGTCGATGCAGTATCAATCTTGGTGACGCGTCTACCGTTGTTCTCTGCCTGTCTGCCTGCTTGTCTGTGTCTTGCCCTCCGAGTTCCGGCCTGGGTCCGTTTTTGTCTAGTCAAACCCAAGCTCTGATCATGGACGAACTTAGGGATAAAGTTTGGGTTTAGTGGCGGTGCTTTTTGGCCCCTCGTTTTGTTTTCTTCTTCTATAATTATGTATATTTCTCCTCTCCTGTCGTCGCCATGTCATGTTCACTGAGCCTCGTTTTGTTTAATGGGGGGGTTTTGTGTTGGTCCTTCTGTCTGTTTGGCGTATTGTCATGACCAACATCGACACGAGGAACACTTTATTGGGCATGATTTAACTCTAAAAGATAATGTTTTCCTCGCTTGCAGTCCTTTAGCCATTCGTAGGCGTCTTGGTGGCACTGGGTAAAATATATACATCGGACACGAGACAAAGCAATTGTGGTGAAGGATAGAAAATCAGTAGGCATCTCTTTAAGCGTGAAACGCGCCATTTTTTTCCCGACAGGGGTGTGCAGCCAGTCGGATCTTCTCCCAGACCAAAATCCACTATTTCGTGACATTGAGTTACTTAGCAGATACCACCAAAATGAAATGACAGACCAAAATTGTGATTGTTTCTACAGAATTGAAGCCATTTACAGATCCTCATCTGATATTAGTCTCTATCACATTATACGTTCTGACCCCAACCCCGGTCACCCCCCTCCCTCGGTCGCATCCCCCACACCGCCATTTCCCCATGCAACCAGATACCCTCATTCTTTTAATAATAACAACTCTACTAAAATGCTATCGATTTCATTCATTTTGGTCGCGATGAAGTCGCTGATCGATCAAGCACTCGATAACGTACGTAACGGACTATCTCAGCGTGCAGCAGCTAAGAAATACGGCGTACCGCAGTCTACCATATCCGACCGCGTTCGAGGCGTCCCCTCCCTTTGCGAAGTTAAAATACTATAATAAAGACTATCCCCAACCTAAGAATCCTTCTTGTGCAAATGGATATTGAACGAGGAGACGGCTGGCCGGGCTCCCAACCGTCGTTAAGTATTAGGGATTGTAATATCGATATTGAAAAGAGGAGGTGACAATGACAAGCTGGGCGCCCGTTGGATCGATCGGTTCCTAAAGTGCAACCCCGATATCAAAACCAAACTTTCCAAGCCGTTCGAGTCAGCCAGAGTTAGAGGGTCTACCTAAGAAGCCTTTACAAAGTTCTTCGACCTTCTAGAAGCCTAAATTTACAATAAGGGTATTATCTCCGCTAATATTTCGAATATGGATGAATATAGTCTTCAAGAGCTGGAATCAAAGGATAGTAAGGTGCTTAGGACTGCCCTAATAAAGAAGGTATACCTAATAACGATTGACGCAATGATTTAGGTAACTATTATCGAATATAGGACCGCTAAAGGTAAGAGGTTAACCCCCGTTATTATCTTTTCTAGTATTAACCTCTAGGGATAATAGTTCCCTAAAATAGACTACGAACTCAAGCGTTGGAAGTATAATAGTACCCCTAATAGATAGAGCAATTTAGAGATTACTTTATAGTAATTGAAAGAGGTTTATCTATTAAAAACGAAGTTAACTAATGATACTTAGCGTCTTTTAGTCCTCGATGAGCACATTAGCTATATAACCAACGGTTTCCTTATTGAGGCTTTTCAATACAAAGTTTAACTACTCTTTTTACCTTCCTATACTTCTTATAAGACCCAGCCACTCGACCATTTAGTCTTTTCAGCAATAAAATTATACTTTAAAAATCTGACTAGGGATTTCGCCAGTTTTCTAATATCTACATCAATAAATAAACAACGGTTTCTCCAGTGTTATTAGGAAGCTTTACGACGGGGAGTAAGCACTAGAAATTTTAAATTAGGGTTTAGAAAAATTAGTATATAATTAATAAATAGATTTATTATTCTTAACAACCCCGAGGCAATTATTCATAACAATACCTTGCCGGCCTAGCTATTACTACCTAAAACGCTACCTAGAAACGAAATATCTAAAGCTAACCGGGTTTTTAAGACTCCCCAAAAGTCGAAGGATATACTAGGCAGTATTTACAATAAGTTAACTGCTATTAATCATAATATTAGGACTATCTACACTAAAGTAGCCAAAGTACTTAATAATAAAAACGCTAAACTCGCTACTAAGGATTACTAAATTTAGTATTTATAAACCTAGTTAGAATTAATAAAGCCTAGGGGTAAAAGGAAGGTTAAAGAAACGGGCGACGATAAATTTGTACGGGTAGAGGAGATAATTGAAGCTTGTGATGCCTTAAAGGAGGGTCCTAAGCGAAGGAGGGTTACTACGGTAACGATGACGACGAGACCGCTGTAAGAGTTAGGGAGAGCCCTCCAGCCAATACTCTATATTATTAAGGAACATTAGGAATAAGATCATAACATTTTGAAGCGTTGAAATCTCTACAAAAGTGGCCAGTTTACAATGTTATCTGATTCCTAGTGATGAAGTTACATGACCGAGGGTGGGGGGTGACCGGGGTTGGAGTCAGCACGTCTAACCCCCGACGACAACCTTCAGCGGACCCGCCCTACAATTATGTGGGTCTCCCCTCCTCGAACTTTTGTAAGAGGAGGTCTGTTACTATTTTGCGCAAAAACGCCGTCGGCTGCAGAAACTCCTATACAAACTCCGGATTTTAGATTTATATATTTCTTTATAATAAAATAAAGAAAAATAGCAAAAATAAAAATATAGTACTTGGAGGATGGTCTTTTCGAGCTTTTTCTAAATATATAATTTTTATAAAGCTCGGACCACCCGTTATAGTAATGCAACCTTAAAGGTAAACCTTCGTCGGCTGCAATTGCTTTAAAGCTTTTAGATACTCCTTATTTTATAGCTTAGAATTGATCGTATAATAAAAAAAAACATATGTTGAGGATGGCTTCAACGAGACGATTTTAATGGTATTATTTTCATAGCGCTTGGCCTACCCGTTGAAGTAATGCAACCTCGAGGGGGTAGTATTCTATTTTTCTACTTTTAGATTCATTTTATTTTTAGCGTTATTTTTAATATAATGAATAAACTATTTATACGTAGATAATGGCCCTGATAAGGCGGTTCTAATGATACTACTTTTATAAAGCACGGATTACCTGTTGAAGTAATGTAGCTTTGAGGGGGTAAAAGCTTCAAAGTTCAAAGCCTTGTATCTCAATGAATATTAATTGTAGAAGAAAACTGAGACTACTATTAGAACCGGAATAAAGAGCTCTATATAAAAAGTACTCCTTTTCATTTGTCTTAATTTTGTTGGATTTTTAATGGATAATAATGCTTGGTTATTCTTCTGCAGCTGATGGCTAAAAAGCGTAAAACACGTTCAGACCTGCTACCGTAAAAATAGGGAGTGGGGTCGGGGGGTGGGGTGGGTTTTGGAGGTGTGGGTTATAAGAATTAAGACTAATCTAATATATCCTTCTTAAAGTAAATATTCTAATCAATATAGTCTTACTAGCACTACTTATTCTTCCTATAAATAGGGATCTTACACCTCCCACACTTATATACCGTACGTATACAGGGTAATTCCTTTATTGTAGGAATAGCTTTACCTCTCTTCCCCATTTAGTAACTCGTTGCCTTCTTAACTTTAGTACTTATATATATTCTATATTGTAGCAACCTACTAACCTTCGCCTAGTAGTACTCCCTATTATCCCTTTTAATAGAATATTTGGCATCCTAGTCCTTTGTTTTGTAAAAACGCTAGTTAGTAGCCTTGGCGCCGAAGGTATACCAAAGTTTATTAATTAGCTGTGTACGGAAATTTCGGTGTTGAGTGTTGGGTATAGATTTAAAAAAGATTTTATAATTTTTAATCCGCTAGATTAAGAATATGTTAGTAACAATAACTTTAAGATAGAAGTTATAGAATAATACTATTTATAGGCCCCTTCGGTAGCGATGCCTATATATATTATTAGTATACAATTAATTATTAATATCTATACTATGTATATATATATTGTATACCTAAATAACCTTTAGAACCTTAATAACTATAATGCTTATATTATTAAAGATATCCCTTATTATCTCATTCTTAGTCGAGTACTATTATTTAATTTCCTTAGTATTTATACTAATACTATAGGGATTAAATTATATAAATAAGAAGTTAATAATTTAATAGTTTTTAACTAATTAGTATACTATATTATTATTAACCTTCTAATATATACGTTTATATAGGATTTTCTCTTTAGTATTATTTATCTCTTTAAGGCTAGTAAACTCTTTAGGGATGCGATTCTTATGGATTATATTAGTAATAATAGTATTGTAAGTTTAAAGGTAGCGAGTAAGGGCCGCGGTAATAAAGAGATTATTATAAAAAATATAATATATAGACGAAGGAGGGGGAGGGGGGAGTATAGTAATAAGGTAAGTAACGAGAGTTTGTATATCTCTAAGGTTTGCTTATTAAATATTAGTAAATATTATTTACTAGCAATTTTGTATAGGGTTAATATAGTATTTATATAGTGTATTAAATTGATAATTCTCTTTATATTATTATAAAATAATTAGTAATAAAAGTAATTGGTAGAAGTAATTATTTATATTTTAATCCTTATATTAGTAGGCTTGCTAGGGATGGTTATTTTAATTGTACTTCTGCCGGTATAATATATTACCTTCTCGTCGACGGCGATATTTTAAAACGGTTTATAAATTTCGTAGTAGAGTTTTATAACGTGCTTATTGAAGGTGTATATTCTCTCTTAAAGAATTGTCGGGCTATTGTATCCGTTAAAATCCTAATAGTAAAAGCGGCGCGTTAATATTTCGAATTTGAAGAATGGTATTTACTTTGTAATGGGGTGTAAGGGGTAATTAGGCTTCTCCTTCTAATATACTTTCAAATTCGGTTTAATATAGAGCTTAATATGGAAGATAATTGCTATTATTATATAAATAATAGCGCACTCTAGGAGTATGTATAAATATTATAATTGAATAAAGTATAATATTAAAGAAAGAGGGTATAGCCGAAGGCTTATACTAGCGGTTGGGTTAATATACTTAATCGTATATCGCTTCCTTATCTAATCTAAAGTAGGTTAGCAACCCGCTACTAGTATACGCGGCCCTATCAGGCGGTATGCTCGTACCGCAAGTACTAGCCCAGTAAGTAGGATGCTTACTATAGGCTAGAGTTATAGCAATATTATCTAATATTATAGATCTAGCTAATCCGGTATTAAATACCGGAGTATAGGAAAAATCCCTTACTATCCTTAATAATTATTACTAGTTCAAATCCTTTAGTATCTCAATCTAGCCTTATTTCTTCCTCCGTACTTACTTTTCTAGTATTTCTATTAGTTGCGGCCGTCCTCCCTACCGTTACTAGTACTCTTTAATTAGTTCCTTTAATTTATATAGTTACTATTCGCTTCGCTATTTATTATAGTACGCGCTATAACCTTTTTACCTAATTTAATATTTAAAGCCGTTTCCTACCTTATTGAATTCGTATAAGACAATACGCTCTACTTCGTAGAACTTGCCTTCCTCGAAGCTAGAAGGTTGGGAGTCTTCTATTGGTCCGGGCGGGGGAGCGGTGCGGTTAAATAGGTTGTTGGATGGCGCGGGGGCTAAATGCGCAATTGAGACTACGGGATGAATATTTATAGTTGAAAGTAGGTCTAAGTAGTATGCTAAACGGCCGACGCGTTCTAGGATCTTAAATAGCCCGGTTTATTATTATAAATATTTTTTGGGGGGTCGGCCCGGGAGATAATAGCTGTAATGTAGCCTTAATAGTATTATATCTCTTAGTTTAAATTCGAAGGGTCAATAGCGGGCATTATATTATTTTTTAATTTCGTTAGTAGTAAAGTTTATAGTTAGTTAAGCATTTTATCTTATATATTCTTATAGTACGGGTAGGTTAATGTTAGACTTTGGAATATTAGTTAGGAAGTTTAATAGTCCGGGAAGTTTAAAGCCAAATAGTAGTTCGTAAAGGGAGTATTTGGTTGGGTCGGTATAAATATTATTAAAGTTCTATTATAGAGTTAGTAGGAGGTTTATCTATAGGGAATCTAAATTATTAAAGTAATAAAAGCGTATAATTACCTCTACTATTTAGTTTTTTCTTTTAGCTATTCCGTCTATTTACGGGTAATATACGGTACTTATTAAAAGCTTTATTCCTAAGGTCTACTATATACTCTTCTAAAGGCTTAATGTAAATTTCCTATCGTAGTCCAATATAATACCGTATAGTATACCCTAATTATATAGTATTAAAAAGTATATTAATACCTTTCCCTAATTTTCTACTATATATATCGAATATCCTAATAAGAGGAAGGTCCTCTTAATTATTTTATTGGATACGGGTATAAGATAATTGAATTCTAAATATTTTCGTAGGGCCTATAGTGTGTAGGCCTTAGTCGTAGGTAATCCGATAATAAAATTTAGGGCGATTATCCTTATAGGTAGGTAATCCTCTTTTTTTAGCCTAATATGTTAGTATTCCCCGTTCGGCTGGGTTTAACTTATCTAATTGAGTGTGTACGCTAGATAGTACTCTACATACTTTCTTACTAGCCTTATTTTATTAAATATTATTACATTTCTTAAATTATATAGTATTCTATTTCGTCCGAAGTAATACTTATTATTATAAGTTATTTCAAGTATGTTTTTAACTATTTGTTTAGGTATATATAAGCTTCTTATTCTATTGGGGTAAATATTATATAATAGTTTATTATAAAGAACGAAAGGTACTCCCCGCCGAACGAAGCATTCCTTACCGTCCTCGGTATAGTTTAGCTCTTACTTTTCTAGGTCGTTAATAATAAGTTTAAACTTCTTATTGTTATTTAATTCTATTCTAAAGCGGGCTTTTAATTCGTTATCTATATAGGTTTTAAAGAAGGTTAAGTACGCGTCGTTAGCCGGTAGAGTTTCTATAGTTAATTATATATTATTTAGTACCAGTTCCCCTTTATATCGTTATTTTATATCCCCTTTCGTTTTAAGCTTTAAAAGTATATTTAAAATATAATTGAATTTACCTAGTAGGTAATATACTTTCAAATCGTATTGCAATAAGTAAATAGAGGCGTTTATTAGTCTTCAATTTGCCCTATTTGTCGAGGAAGTGTTAAGTAAGGTTTATTTAATAATTCCTTTTATAATTAAATAGTCGGTTAGGACTATTACTGGTAAATTCGAAGAATATAGTATAGTTCTTAGGCGTTTAACGGCCTATACTAGGCAGGCGACCTCTAATTCGGATAGTCCGTAGCGGAATTTAGCATTAATTGAGTATTTACTTAAGAATATAATTAGGAATATTTAGTTAATTAGGATCGGTAATCCTAGTTCCTAAATAAATCTATCCTTTATATAGAAAACTATAATACCGAACTTTCGTTTAAGAGAGCCGTCGATTTGTAAGAAGAATTATTTATTAGGGTTGTAATAGAATAGAATAGTAGGGTTATCTTTGTAAATAATTTCTTATAATAATTCGAATAATCGGACTTTATCCTCTATAGGCTCGTAAAAAGTCTTTTAGTAATAATTAATCCTTTTCGCTAATTTACTAGCTTCAATTTGTCCGGATTTTCGTCCTTTTATTAGGAGTGCGATTTTACGCTTTTATAATAGTTTAAAAATTTAGGCGTAATAGGGGATTAAATGTCTAATAAAGCTACTACTTCTAATATATTATTCTAGTATTCTTAATTACTTAGGAAATTGCAATTGTTTAAATATTTATAGGCGGTCTATTGTATTTAATAATCCTAATACGTCTATTCTGAACTTTAATAATTCTACGTTTGGATAGCCAATTTAAGATTTTTTAGGTAAAAAATTAATATTTCTATCTATAAAGAGTTGGAAAATCTCTTTAAGGTAGTATAAGTAATCCTTAACTATATCCGAGAAAATTATAATATTATCGATAAAGGTACAATAGAATATAGTAAAAGGGGCGAGAAGCCGGTCTATATACTATTGTATATAGGCTAGCGTATTTTTATAGCCTATTAGTATTACGGTCGGTCTTTCGAAACCTTTTAGGCTTATTAGTATAAATTTATTTCTATATAGCGGCTATATACCAAATTAGTAAAAGAATACTATAGCGTTAATTATTGTAATTTAGACTTTCCCTCGTAGTATAGCAATTACCTCTATTTATAATAATAGTAAGTAATTATTAGGGATTAATATTCGGTTAAAATTCCTTAAATCTATTACTACCTATACTTTCGGCTTACTGTAGACTGTTCGTTAGACTACGAAAACGGGGTGGGCGAAGGGAGTTATTTGTATTACTTATTCTATTTTACCTTTCTTATAAAGTTTATTAAAAACTTCATTTAAAATTTCCCTATTTTTTCAGCTAAGGGGGTATAACTATAAGGCTACCCGCTAATTTTACTATCCTTCTACGAGGGGTACTCTTATTAGGTCCTCCGGTGGTTACTTAATTAATTCGTTATTTTACTATAGTTTAAAGAATTGTTTAATAAGGGCTTTTAATTTATTTACTATAATAGGGTCCTTAGCGTATATATAAACTCCTTTATTTGTAATGATCTCTAGTATATTAGTCGGTATTCGAATTCCTAACGTTAATTACTTTTTTAGAATTCGGGGTTTTGTATAATATTCCGCGCTATTAAGAGCAGTATTAAAATTAAGTATTAGGTCGGGTAATTGGGCTTGAGGTTGTACGGGTACGTTGAAGATGTTTTTAGAGTTTTAGATTATATTAAAAACGTTATTAATAAGAGGAATACCTTCTATTATTAGTGGGGGCTTAATTAGGATATTTGCAACGTCCGTTCTAGCTTTAACCTTCCTATTATTTTACCCAGCTTTATTATTATTCGTAGTACCGTTAGTAATTGTTCGGATTATACTATAAAGTTTAAAGGCAGTATTTAGGATAATTGTAACGGCCGATAGAATTTTTATAAGTATTGGGTCAATTGCTATTAAATTGGCAGCGATAGTAGCTTAGACTCCAATTATTCCTCCTAGGGTAGTAATAGTTGCGCCGATAGTTATAGCCTTTATAGCTTTTATTTAAGTTATTATAAAGTAACTATAGTCTTATATTTCGGCTATCTCGCCTACTTTAGAGTACTTTTCAACTACTAATAGGCCATCTAATATATTTATTAGCTTAATTACTTTGGGACTAATTGTATTAACTATTATATATATTACCGCGTTGTATTTGGTAATAAAATTAAAGTTGCGGTCCTTAGGAAGGGGCGTATATTCTATTAGTAGGAATGTCTCCTATCCTCGCAATAGGACTACCTTCTGTATTGTAGTAATACGTCGTTTATAAAGTTTAATTTTAGTAAAGTAATTGAAGTTAATATTAAAGTTGTTTAGTAATTAGAACGTTATACGCTTTATTACATTGTCGATTGCTACTTCGTATAGGAAATTAAAATTATTATTCAATAATAGGTTAGGCTAAAGGTTCTTAAATACCTATTTTAATTTAATAAATCTTATTATTATTGGCCGCCTATAGTTATCGAATCCTGGAAGGTAGAAGGTAAACGTTGCCTAATTTATAAGTTCTTTTAACTTATTCCTAATACCCGAAATACAATTGGCGTAGGGTTCTAGTATATACTCTAGTTAATTTAGGAAGTATCAACCGATTATTATTCTTCCTACGCTATTATTTATATAAATTTTAATTAGAGGGGAATTTAGCTTAGGTTTCGCTTTAGCTAGGATTCTTATGTACGTAAAGCTAAATAAGGGGTTTTTATCGAATTCCTTCGTAATTTCTACTAGGGCCTCCTTTATTTAGAATTTTATAATAATATACTACGTATTATTAGGGTCTGCCTTAGGGTTATTAATTTAGGGTTATTTTAGAAGGAGGACTATTTCTAGTAAGGTATTTATTTAAATATTGTTAGAGTCTGTAGCTAGGCCGTTAATCTTACCTTTGTCGGCTATTAAATATATCTTTAAGTATTAAAATAGTCTATTCTTTAATTAGAAGACCCTATAATAGTATTTATAAGTCTGGTAATATAATTTATTAACTTTAATATTAATACTTTCCGCCCTAGCGGCGGGGTGCGGCTTATATATACGAACGTGCCAGTAGGTAGCGAGATTGGAGTCGAATAACTTATAGTATTTATAATACGTTAAAGCGGTTTTTAATACTATACATACGGAGTTTTCTCTTTCCTAATCGCTACGATTATTATTATTTGAGGATTGTAGGGCGGGGGATCTATCGTCTTTAATATAATAGGCTTTATCGTATAGTCGGTAGTGTTATAGGGTTAGCCTGTGTGCTTTATACCTAGTGCTAGCGTATAGTAGCTTTTAAGACTACTGTACGCTATTATTATTACCGGCTACTATTATTGCCAGTAATTAATTAATTAGAACGCTACCTACTATAAGTCTATAGACCCATCGGCGGTCGCCCTTATAAGGCTAACCTTCTAAGTATTCGGCTATATACTTCTCTTCCTTTTTCCTTCGTACAATTACGTATATTTATTAAAATGGTAAGAAAACTACAACAACAACAACAACAACAACAACACTACTACAACCAATACAACGCGTAAGAACCGTAGCTCTTAACTATCTAATTAGGTAGAGTAGGGGGTAATTTTTAAACCTTTCAGGTAGTCGAAATAGGAGGCACTAAACTAAATAAGGCTTATTAAAGTCCTGCATTTATCGAATAGTTTAATGTTTAGTCTTTATTAATAAACGAAGGTAGTTATCGGATCTTTCGGTATTTCTTTCTTTCAGGTAGATAGAGAAACGAGTAAAAATTCCCCTAAGAGGGATAAAAGATTATTCAATACTCTAAGCAAATAAAGACGGATAATTAGAGATTATTAAAGATCGTTTTTATAAATTGAGAATATATAATTAAATTAATAATTTAATATAATAGATATTGTAATGATTCCTTATTTTATTTTTTTATTATTGGATGTCTTATTCCCTATTCCTTCTACTCTCCTTCTTTTGCTATCCCTACTTTTCTATCTTTTTTAATCTATTATCTTATTAAACCAATCCTTTATATTCCATCTTTCATTAATATTAATTATTCAAATCCATTCAATCTAGTAAGTGCATTTCTAATCTATATACCTTGCTAAAAATTTGAAAAAAATCACTGTAGAAAACTAATATATATATCCCTAAATACTATCCCCAAATCAAATCTTCCCTTTGAATCTATAATAGGCCCCCTGAGCAGACTCATCATTACATATATATATATATAATTAGCGCCTTCCTCCATTATTCCCATTCCTTCTTCCCTTTATTTAGAGTATCGTTAAACCTAATTATATAGATTTGTTTGTCTACGTAGTCATTGATATCTTCTTCGTTGTCCTTATCCCGCTAATCTTTAGTAGAAGGAGGTATACGAAAAAGGCTATTAGCAACTATATTCTTTTTACCGGGGATATATCTAATTTTAAAGTTAAATAAACAAATTTAGGTAATTTAGCGCATAATTATTACTCTAAGGATATTAGATACTATACCTTTTAGTTAATATACTATAATTTAAGTCTCGGTTTTAATTACGAAGTAAATACTAAAGAGATATTACTTTAATTGTTTCAAGATATAAAGTAGTCCCTAAAGCTTTCGTTTAGTAGCGTTATATCTTTTCTCAGCGTTTAATTAAATTCCGCTCTTAAATTTATATAGATAGCGCTAATTATTTAGGCCGACTTATTTAAGGATAGTACCCCAACCGATTAATAATATATTTACTATAAGAAAGATTAATCTATACTAAGCGTTATTATAAATAATAAGTACGAAATAAAGAATTAATAAAACCTTATACTATAAGTACTCTAAAGTAAATTATTTATTCTTAGTCTATTATTATTTAATATTCTTCTTCAATAGAGCGTAGAGGGGGAGGGCAATTATACTAAAGTCTTTAATCTAAATACAATAGTACCTAATAATCCCTAGGAAAGTTTTCGGTTACTAGAATTCTTTTCCTTTTTATTTAGTAAGTTTATAATTAACCTATTAAAGGATTTTAGAAACCTTTTTTAGAGATAGTCGTAAACCGTTGTCTGAATAGAGGTACTCTACGAATTCAATTTCCGGCTAATACTATTTGGATTTTTCTACTATAACGGTGCAATTATTAAGCTTGATATTAATTAAGACTTTATTAATATTAATTAAGTAATTAAAGATATATTTGCGTATCCCAAATCTAATTTCGAGTCTATTATAATCTATAATAGCTAATTTAATATAAATATTATTTAAGTAGGGCCGATAAACGGTAGGGATTAAATTACATAATACCCTAATTATTACCTGTAAGAATTAAATAATAGAATTTATTCCTCCTTAGGGTAGAGTAATTATCCTTTTTACTCCTATTATATTCTAGAAGGTAGTTATATCCCTACTCTTTTCGTTAAGAGGGATTTAATTGTATTTAAATTAAAAGTTAAAAAGAGAAAGTATTTTAAATCCTCCGAATTCTTTACTAAATTCTTTATAACTAGGAGGTATATTAAAGTTATATAGAGTAACTATATTAATCCGTTGGGTATTATTAATTAATTGAAGCCTACTATCCTTTTTAGTTATTAGAAACTAATTATTTCGGTAGGCGGTATAGTTATCTTCTAATATTCTTCGCTAGATTCTATCCTTTAATAGTTTATAAACTCTCCAATAGTTAGCCTTCAGTATAGGGACTAATTTATATTGCTATACCGAATATAGGATAGTTCTAATCTCTTAGGAAAGGAAGATATTAAGTTCGATCTTCCCTATATAATTAAAATCCTAAGCGAGAACTACTTTATAATTTCGAATAATATAAATAAATATTTGTTATTCTTCCTTATTCAAACTATTATACAAACTTTCAAATATAGTTTAAAAGCGTTCGGGAGTTAATTATTCTCCCTTAATCGTTTCCGAAAAATATAGAGTAATAATATTATTTTATAGTAAAGGATAAGTCTTCTTTCGTTATTCTAATTTATTTTTTAAAACTATAAAACACTATAATTTCTATTTTAAATTTCTTTTTAGCTTTAATTTATTAAAAAGTATATCGTCGATTAGTAATACTTTCTAATTTTTTCGCTTATATATAATATAGGTAACGAAGTTTTTAAAAGGTATTATTTTATTTAGTAGCGACTAATTAACCTTATCTTTCATAAGAGCTAATTTATTAGTTTTATAGTTTTTCTTCTATCCTTCTATATATTTAAAACGTTATACTAATGCTTTATAACGAATAAATTTAAATATTTACCTTTTAAACTCCTTTTCGAACTCTTCCTTCTATTTCTTTAAAAAAGGGAATATTTCCTATAGTTATAATACCAAATATATTACCTAATATATTGTAGTCAGTCTTATTAAAATTTCTAAATAAAATCCTTTCTAATTCTTTACTATCGAGTAGTTCGTTTTATAAAAGCTCCTAAAAGAATCCTAAAACGGCCGTTCTTAATAAGTAACGTTTTTTCTAAATAAATTATAAATAGTAAAATAATTTATTAATTATCGAGTCCTCTATTTATTTAAGGATTTTATTTTAGGCTTCGCTATTGTACTAAGTAGGAGCTAATATATAAATACTAAAATTAATCCCTAAATAATTAATAATTCTATTTAGGGCGGACGGTTATTTATCGAATTCCTAAGTATATAATATTACTTACATACCTAATCTCGCTCTTTCTTTCGGAACTAAATATAATTTTAACGATTATTCCTTTTATTAGGACGTTTACTAATTTAATATTGTAAATTAATTAATTTAATTTAATTTAAGCATTCTTAAAGAAGGGCTACCTAAATATAATATTATAATATAGTAAATAAATAGTAGTAATAAAGAAGTTGTTACAGGGTTAGCCTATGTACCTTGTGCCTAGTGCTAGCGTATAGCAGCTTCTAAGATTGCCGTACGCTATTATTACTACTAGTAGTCCGGCTATTGCCAGTAGTTGATTGGCTGGAGCGCTGCCTACCGCGGGTTTATAGACCCGCCGGCGGTCGCCTTTATAAAGCTAGCCTTCTAAGTACTCGGCTGTACTTCTGTTTCTTTCTCCTTTGTATAATTACGTATATTTACATCTACTATCTACCTTTTACCTATAATAGTTAATTATACCTTTTAACTATTATATTTATAGTATAAACTTATTTTCTTTTATTGCGCGATTAATCTTCAGTCTACGCGCGTATAGGAACCGCCTCGTTTGTTGAACCGTTAAGTTTAATATTAATATTGATAATTGTAATTATAATAGTTATAATTATAGTTTTACTCCCTTTATTTAGTAAATAAGGGTAAGTATTTTTTATTTAAAGGATAAAAGACTACTTCGTACGATTACCTTTCTTATATTTTACAACGAGAGTAGTGATTACGTATCCTTCTCTCCTATTAATAGTACCGATAACCTTATTAATTTCGGTACCCTTCCTAAAAATATACTATTTAATTTAAATAATATTTATAAAGTATTTAACAAAATTATTAGTATTACCGACGTCGCCGTTTGTTAAGTTACGTTCGTTAAACTTCTTCCTTTAATAGTAATTAACAACCTTCTTATCGGTATTAGCGACAACGAGGAGAAGAAAACTATCCTTCGTATTTATTTTAATATAATTAATATTATTATTTAAGACCCCACCTTCCGCTCGATTATTATTCTATTCGGTCGCCTTTATTATAACGACCTTACTTAATACAAGGATATTACTATCGATTTCGAATATAGTGAAAATAAATTAAAGACTACCCGTGTAGTAATTATTAAACTTTAAAACGATTTCGATTGGAAGAATTTTAACTACTTCAATTTAATAATTAAATTAAACGCTCTTTAGAAGAAATATAATAACCTTAACATAGACTATACTACCTTTAAATTTTATAGTACTAACGTTCGGTCCCTATATAATAATTTTATTAAAATAATTAGTATTGGCATTAGTAAAATATTATTATTGAAATAGATTATAGAGAACCCGCCGATCTTTACCGGTAAAAAGAATATTAGCGCTACTTATAAATATAAGATCTTTAAAATATAATATTTCTATATCCTATCCTAATAGAAGTATAATTCTTTCCTTTATATTAATAAGGATATTAAGATTATTCGTACCGCTATATTATTAGGCCCCGAAATTTTATTTAGTATTTAAAATAGTTTAAATATGATTTAAAGAGGAGGAGATATAGACTTTTAATATTAGAAGACTAGTACTAAATTTATAGAATATATAGTTACCCGTTTTTAGAATATTAATTTGAAGATGGATATTGGCTATCGTTTCGAAGAGTTCTTTATAAAGAATATATTTTTTATAGAGTTTAAATTAGAATTTACTAATCTAATAAACCTCTATAGCTTCGATAACTTTATAAAAGTCTATTATTTACGTAATAAAATTAATAAATACCTCTATAACGCTTTCGTATATTATAACCTTCCTAAAGCTAATAATTTTAAAAAGTGGCTCGCTATTTACTATATTATAACCAGTAATTCAAAAAATATTAATTATTACTATAAAATAAATATTTGTATTTTCAATAATAACGCCCCCGCTAGTAGAAGCTCTGGTAGTATTAATACTAATATAGGTAGTACTTTTAATTCCTATAATGCCGACGATTTTCCTATTAATTAGGGTAGTAATAAAATAGACTTTGATACTATTAATTTCGCTATCTTTGTTTATAAAAATATTTTTAATTAATATACTTATAATAGTAAATACTATTATTATAGCGGAAATAGTTATATTACCTATAATTATCTTACCTCTATTAATTATAGTACTTAAGGCCCTTAATATAATAAAAGTAAGAGGAATAAGGGTAAGAGTAAAAATAAGAATTACTATAATAAAGAGGAAATTTATATTACTGAGGCTATACCCGCTACCGCCATTATTACTCCTACTATAGCCCCCGCTACCGCCGCTATTAATAATAAATATTATAATAAGCCGGAAAATATTTAGCCTCTATATTTAATTATATATAGAAGCCTTTTTTATTATTATTATAAAGACAAATTTTAAACTCTTTAGAATTAGAGGGTTTGGAGGAAGTTTAAATATAATTGTTAAATAGTTTTATTTCCCTAAATTTAATACTCTTATTTTTTTATATTATAATTAAATTATATAAAGATTATTATATTTCCTTAATTAATTCCGGCTATTCCGCATTCGCTTTTATTAATTATTCTTTTATTATTAAATATAACCTTCCCTATTTCCGCCTCTACTATATAAAGAAGTTTATTTTCGCCGATAAAGTAATTAAAAGTATTATTTCTAAAGGAGTAACAGCTAAACTTCGTATAAAGTATTATTATAAAATAATTACCTTTTTAATTTATAATATTTTAAAAAGTTATCCGGTTATTTTAAATTTCCTATAAATACAATACTATAAGCTTAAAATTAATTACAATTAGTACAGCGTATACTTTACTAACTTTATATATAGAGGTCGCTACTTACCTACTAATTTCTCTAGAAACTAATCGGTAGTTTTAAGAGCCCTTACTAATTAAGTTTCAATTATAACTATCTATAGTAAAATTGCCCCAATTCCCCGGCCGATTTTAAGGTACGGAATTATTAACCCTATTAAAGTACTAATACTAATAATATTTTTAAGGAATAGGGCTATTAGCCCTATTAGAAAAATACTAGTACTAGCGACGCCTATGTCGGGAAGTAGAACTATTAGCTCTATTTAAATAGAATTAATAATAATTATATTAGGAAGTAGAACTATTAATTCTATTTAAATAGAATTAGCGCTATAACTCCCTATAATAAAGAGTATTAATATAATTTTACTTATTCTTTAAATTAACTACTAATTTATTTCTACCCCTATTAAAATACTTATAATTAATAGAATTAGGTTTAAAATTAATATTGCAAGTATAGCTACCCTTCTAATTAAAATTAAGAATTTAATACATTACGACCCTTATATCCATTTTAATAACTAATATATTTTTATAGGTATAAAGCATTCCCAAACCCGCTGTTACTATAATTTCGACGAGGATTCTTCTATTAAATTAAATAATATTAGAAAATTCAATACAGCGACTTTTAACTTCGTTTACGAATTTTAATAATTATAACTATATATTACGAACTATACTAAAATTGAAAAACTAATTACCGCAACGGAGGTCCGGGATATAAATTTAACCGAAGGGATAGTTATTAATATTATAAATAGTAATAAATAATAATATAAGGAAAGTCTTCCCCCTCTTCTTTACCCTTTTATTAACAATTTAATTAATAACTATTTATTAGAAGAATTTTAAGAAGCAGCGATTCCAATTAAAGTAATCTACTTTACCGGCAATTTTAACGAAAATATACTACTCTATAAAGAAGCGATCCAACGTATATATTTAATTAAAATTTTTAATAAGGATATAAAAAAATTCTTTAATAAAGCTGACTACCCGGTTAAAATAAAGGATAAAATTATTACTATCCTAAAGAAATTGGAAGGACGACGATATATTAATAAAGTAATAGTTTTCTTCCCTTCTTTAATTA